>NW_004524699.1:501375-506229 GCF_000260255.1 Octodon degus | reverse complement strand
TGCCCAGGAAGCACTTATTCCACTGAGCCATCTCCCCGGCCCCCTGTTTTATGACTTGCAAAAGGTCTTTACATAGTACTTGCCATCAACTGGATATAAATTAACTTCCAAAAAAGCCCTCTTGGATGAACACAACATGTCACCGGGCCTGGGAGCACATTGTATACCCCATTCGCAGGAAGTTCTAGTAGTGTTTGAAACCAGAGCCAGGGGCACAGACTCCACAGAAAGGGTCAGCCTGCACCACCATAACCAGCCAAGTTATGCCACTTCTACAAAGAAGGAGCTGCCAGAAGTCAGGATGCTGGGCAAGGAGTGGCGAGGAGAAGCCCTGCAGATCAGCGTGCCTGCTGCAGTGCCAAGAAAACAGATGTGGAGGCTCAGAGTGGCTGATGTCTGTTTCTTTATCTGGCCTGACTAGTTGGTTCAGCTTATGAAAATTCATCGAACTGCTCACTTATGATATAACGTTCCTTATGAGTATTATATAACCATAACGAACTAATAAAAATAAAAATAACTGAGGAAATGGTAAATGCATGAATAGGACACAAAGGATAACTTAAAAATAGATCCAAGTAATGAAATGTCCAGGTCAGGGAATCCATGTTGACAAATAACGTTAGTGGTTGCCCAGGTGGGGGAGAGACAGCAGGGAGCGGCTGCTTGGGGCTCAGCCTCTTTCACTAGGTGGCGAAAAGGTCCTTGAGTCAGGTGCTGAGGATCTAGGTATGATTCTGTGAATGTGCTAAGAATGCTGGATTGCACATGTTTACAGGGAACTCTATAGTCTCTAAAGTGTATTTTTAAAAGCTATTACTGAAAAGGAATCTGTGCAGAGCAGAAAACCAGAACCCAAAGGAGGTGGGACTTAAAAACTGAGAAAGTCCTTTAAAGACTTCTCCAAATACAGCTTCTCTAACAGCAATGGAACACCCATCTCTGACAAAACAAACCACAAAAGGGGAATATAAATAAAGGATCGGGTTTTGTTTTTGTTTTTTGGTGGAACTGGGGATTGAACTCAGGTCCTTGCACTTGCCAGGGAAGTGCTTATTCCACTGAGCCATCTCTCCGGCCCCTAACGGATCGTTTTGTAGTGGAAAAAAATATATATGTACATACAAGATAGGATAGATATATAGCTACTTTTTCTTAGTTCAATGAGAAAAAAGGTTTGTACTAAAAGTGTTTAGACAAGATATCATGTCTGCATCTTGTCCTCTGAATAACTACTATGAAGACAACAATATGCAATGTATTAACTATTGTAACTGTCCTACTAACCTATTTGGAAACTGTTTCATTGTTATTTTTCTTTTTTTCTCATTAAAACGAGTACAAAATTTAAAAAAATTAAAAAGAAAAGAAAGAACATCAAAAAAACTCAAAAGCGAGTGAATGCTTTTTGTTAGAGGTGCTCGGTAAACGGTCCCACTAGACAAGAGCAGTAACACCCAAGTTCCCTCCTCACGTGTGCTCATACTGCAAGAGTGAGCTACAGGTGAACAAAAGCTTAGGAGAATAGATTTGTGCCCCAGAATGTGCAGAAAAAAGTATATAAGGCCCGAAACACAAAGCACAATGTCCCACATGGCTGGTTTCCAACACTGCATCAAGTTTCTACTGAGCGGAGGGCCCACAGCAGCTCTCAGCTGGGCAGGAGGGTGATTCCCACTGAAGCTGAGCTCTACCAGGACACAGAAGGCTTGGGTGCTTGGGCTGGCGATCTTGGGCTAAGGACCGCCCCCCCCCGGGCCTCAAGCCAGGGTGAGGGTGTAGCCACTGGTTCTTCTGGGCACCAACTGTAGGGTATACACCTCTTCAGGGCACAGGAAGAGATACAGAATGCAGAGGCCAAGGATGCAGAGGTGGCTCAGCCTTCCCCCTGTGCCTGTATCAGGCCTAACTGGGCAGTGGTGGGGTCCTTTACCTTGTGGGGCTGAAAGATCAGGGTCACTTGTCTGGGGCTGTCCAAACTCATCTGAGATCACCTTGTGGATGGAAGGCAAAGGGACAGACTGGCTCCGCTTCAACAGTGGCCCAGAAGCTGCAAGGTGGCTGCTAAAATCTACAGGAAGACGGGCATAAGTACAGGTAAAGACATGCAAGAACAGGTGAGGGCACCCAGGGACAGATGAAGGGACCTGGGGACAGGTGAGGGGACATGGGGGCAGGTGAGGGAACATTGGGACAGGTGAGGGGACTTGGGGACAGGTGAGGGGACTTGGGGACAGGTGAGGGGATGAAAGGATAGGTGAGGAGACTAGTGGACAGGTCAGGGGATATGGGGACAGGTAAGACTCATGGGCAGGTGAGGGGAACCATAGTGTGGTGAGGGGTTGTAGGGACAGGTAAGTGGATGCAGGGACAGGTGAGGGGATGTGGAGACAGGTGAGGGGACCCAGGGAAAGGTGAGGGGACCCCACGGCCAGCAGTAGGAACATGGGCATGGGGTCAGCTGAGGGGACACGGAGGCAACTGAGTAGAACCAACAAAGGTGAGGAGATGTGGGAGCAGCTGAGGTGACCTCGAGGCAGGTGAAGAGACCTGGGACAGGTGAGGGAACCCGGGGCCAGTATGGGGTGTGGGGACAACTGAGGAGATCTGGGAAAGGTGAGGGGATGTAGGGGCCGGTATGGGGACCTGGAGCCAGGTTAGGGAATGCGAGGGCTGTTCAGGGAATCTGGGAGCACATGTCAGTTGCTCTGGCAGTTCACAAGGCAGACAGGAAGCAGGTGGCAGGCGACCCAGGTGGGGCAAGCAGGAACTCGAGCCCCAGACTAAGCTGCTGCCCCTGGCAGGGCTGTACCTGTGTCACAGGCCTCCGCGGGCTGTGGTGGCCTCTGGAGCTGCTCCTCTGAGCTACAGGACACCTGCCTCTTGGCCCGTCCAGCAGCCACACTGGCCACAGACGCCAGGGGGATGGCCTGGCTCTCCTGCAACACAGAGGAAAGAAGAATGTCAACACAAGAGAGTTTCTCCTCATGTCCTAGCACCTGAGGGTGATATGCCCTAACACGCTCACACTGAGGAAGCCACCCAGGTGGTTGAGCACTTGTTCCCCATGGGCACTGAGGCTCATCCTCCCTGCCAGCTTCCCCTGTATCCCACCTCCCGGGGGCTGCTGGAGTCGGAGTGAGGCCACCATGTGACTGCTTCCCATAGGAACTGGACCAACCGTGTCCACACCACAGGCTGCTATGTCACACTGGGAGTAGAGCTAGGTTTCAGGCCCTACTGCCACCAGCCAAGTCACAGCTCAACACAGACAAGGGCAAGACAGAGCCAATGCCAGCAAAGAGGGACCTAAGGGCATGGGGGATAGGTGCAAGGGCACTCAGCTCCCAGAGCTCAGGGCAGGGGTAGCATGAACACTGGCATGCGACACACGCTCCTGACCCACAGAAGAACTGACCTGAGTGGAAGCAGGCCTCTCTAGGGAAGAAAGACCAACATGCCCACTGCCACTTCCCAAAGTCCCGGGAACTTACAACTAGCACGGCCATGGGGCCACACAGGGCAGCAGCTGCACTTACAGGGTTGAAGAGCTCTGTGGTCAGGCCGAGGTAGTTGTGCAGGGCCAGGAAGGTCACCCTTTGCAGCCGTACCATGATGATCTGCATGGAGACATCCAGGGGTCAGCAGCCCCCAGCCCCACTGAAACACACGGCACACCAGGACCCCACACAGCACCCTTGGGTCCGCAGCCCACCATGGCAGCACAGGGTTCCAGCATGGGAGACAGTCAGAGGCACACAGAAACTGCTGTTTGTGCAAGCGTCCTATACATCTACAATCACCCTAAAAGAGGACGCTTAACCAGGCACAATGGCTCTTGCTAGTAATCCCAAGTACTCAGAAGGTTGAGGCAGTAGTAATACAAGCTCAAAGCCACGCTGAGCAATCTAACAAGACCCTGTCTAAAAAAATAATTTTTTACATAAATGAGGTGGGAGGCTAAGGTGTAACTCAGTGGCGGGACTGCTTGTCCAGCACACCCAATAGGCTGGCTTCAACCCAAATACTACCACAAGGAAGGAGAAAAAAAAATTTATACATATACGGGCAGGAGAGCAGAATTCCTCTTTGAAGTTATGAATATTAGTTGGGTTGTTTGTTTGTTTGTTGCAGAACTGGGGATTGAACTCATACTGAGCTATCTCCCCGGCCCTTTTTTTGTGTGTGTGTGTGTGTGTGTACAGGGTCTCACCACACAGCTCAGACTCATAGTGATCCTCCTGTTCTCAGCCTCCCTACTGCTGGGATTACAGGCATGCGCCACCACACCCCAACTCCATTGCCAGCTCAGTGCAAACCCTGGCCCCTGTGCTCACCTAAGCAAGTGTTTAGTCTACTGAGCTATCTCGTCAGCCCTTAGGAATATTAGTTTTACCCTAAAATATAAACAGGCTTAGCCTCCCCAGAATTTCACAGCACCCACAGTGAGTCTGGACAACACAGTCACCTCTCGTGCCCCTGTCCATGGGTAGGGCTGTGACCCTCAGAACCGACACCATAAACCAGGAACACCCCACAGGGCCCCAGGTTGGCCCCCAGGTCCCATCCCCAGGTGATACACAGGCTAAAGAGAGCGCTGGAAGAGCAACTTACCTGTACCACCCTCACCAGAGTCTCAGGGTATTTCTCAAAAATGCCTTGAAAAGCCACTGCCGGAAGCCGGAGGACGGTGGATGGGGTGGCCGCACGGGCAGAGACAGTTTTGTAGGGTGCGCCATGACCCTGGAATAAATAGCTCAGTGGGTCCCAGGAGAACTCCCAGGGATCTCTAAGACCCTGAAGACCCCCAGAGGCCACTGCAGCTCCTTCTGGTTGTGCTGAAGCATGGACAGT
>NW_004524699.1:491845-500910 GCF_000260255.1 Octodon degus | reverse complement strand
AAGCTTGGCAAAACATCAGGGACCGCGGTTCGATCCCCCAGCACCACATGCCGGCCGCGCCCCCTGGTGGGCTGAGCCAGACACACACACACACACACACACACACACACACACAATAAATAAATGTAAAAAAAAAAAAAGGAATCACCAGGTCAGGGCCCCTGCCGCTGGCGACTGGCCACACAAAGCAGGGCATAGCCAGGGCAGAACCCAACAAAGGTCCTAGCCAGTAGCTTTGGTTTCTATCTTCTGGATAGAAAGCTGGCAGTGTTGAGAGATTATTTCACACTGAAGAGTCATCCACACACAGCGACACTCCCTTGGGTCACCACCTTACAGCACAGCACAGCCCAACACAGATGTGCTCTGGACCTTCCCTCATGTCCCTCCCCTCAGTTGTTGGTCCCAGTGGCTCTGCCCTTGTTGGCAAGCCAGCATGGGCTCTCAGCTATGCAAAAGCATCTGATTCCTGGGCACCACCTGCCCCAAAGAGGACACTTGGTTGTTTCCAGGGCCTAGAGCCAGACAGGGCTGCTCTAAATACACCCACCCAGGCTTCCATGTGTTCTGGCTAGATAACCAGTCCTCAGTCCCTGGTACTGATCCTTAACTCCATAAGAAGTTTCCATGTTGTCTCCAAGGGAGGGGCACCTCTCCACATGCCACCAGCAGTGGGGCACACTCTTGTGACCCCACCCTCACTAGCACTGGGCACTGTCGGTGCTTTAAAGAACTCACTATCTGTCTGGTTCCCCATGACTACAATGTCTGTCACCTATGGTGCCCCCATACACCACACCTGACTCTGTGCTGAGAGAAGTGGCAGGAGGCCCAGGACAGTATCAGGGCAGGGTGTCCACTCCTAGAAGACCACCCCATGACAATTTCTCTGAAAGGAAACTTTCAGAGAGATGTAATTAGCTCAGTTTGGGAGGCTGGGAGCCAAACAGCAAGGCACAGGCTCTGGTGAGGGTCCCAGCTTCACTGTGCCATGGTGGAAACTGTCTATGTAGTTTCTCCCTTGTCTGCCAAAGCCACTAGGATCCAAGCATGGGATCCCCCATGACCTTATCTATCAAGTAGGCCCTACAGGTCCCACCTCTTAGCACCAGTGGGGGATCATTGACACAGACAGCCTTATTGGGTGCACCTGCCCAGCCAGGCTCCCACCGGGCTCCCACTTCTGGGCTGCCCCCCAAGTCCCACGTACATGCATGTCCTCACGGCACCTAGACCACACCAAAATAAGCCTCCATGCTCGCTTCGGCAGCACATATACTAAAATTGGAGCGATACAGAGAAGACTAGCAGGGCCCCTGCACAAGGATGACACGCAAAGTCGTGAAGCGTTCCATGTTCTAAAACAGTCTCAAAATAGTGAATCCTTCATCTTTTTTTTTTCTTCATCTTTGTTTTCTGCTTCAAATTCCTTTTCTAAAATTTCTTTAAAATAATTTTTGGTGGGGCTGGAGAGATGGCTCAGTGGTCTAAAGCACCTACTTGGAACAAGCTTGGCAAAGCACAGGGACCGCGGTTCGATCCCCCAGCACCACATGCCAGCCAGCCCCGCCCCCTGGTGGGCTGAGCTGGCCACACACACACACACAATAAATAAATGTAATAAATAAAAATAAATAAATAATTAAAAAAATTATTAAAAAAAATAATAATAAAATAAAATAATTTTTGGTGCTACTGGGGACTGAACTGAGGCCTTGAGCATGCCAGCCAGGTGCTCCACTACGAGCTATAGCCCTGAGCCCATTCTTTCCGATTCTCCTGGTTATTAGTGCCCTTGCCTTCCCAGAGAATTTTATAATCAGTGTCTTTCTACAAAAAAAGCCTGCTGTGATTTTGCTGGAATTATGTTGGATATGATGGAATATCTGCCTTCTCAGTAATATCTAGTGATTCCAAACCATAAAAACTGCGCATTTCTCCATTTTTATTTTATTTTTTGTCTTTTTGAGACAAGGTCTCGCTATGCAGTTCAGGCTCAACTTGAGCTCATTTTGTAACCCAGGCTGATCTTAAACTTGCAAATATCCTCCTGCCTCAGCCTCCAGAGGGCTGGGATTACAGGCATGCACCACCACATCCAGGTCTCCATTTAATTTATTTTATTTTATTTTTTTGCGGAACCGGGGATTGAACTCAGATCGTTGCGTTTGCCAGTCAAGTGCTTATCCTACTGAGCCATCTCCCCGGCCCCTCTCCATTTAATTTAGAAGGTCCTTGACTTTCTTTGTAAACACCATAATACCTTGATTCATAAACACTTTTTTTTTAAAAAAATGTATTTAGTATAGGGTCTACAGGGTCTCACCATGTAGACTGGACTCATAGTGATCCTCCTGTTTTCAGCCTCCCAGGTGCTGGGATTACAGGCTTACGCAACCACACCCAGTCTCATAAACACTTCTTTTCTTGAGCAATTCAGTTCACAAACAGAAGTGCTTGGCAACATTTTGCTTCTGTTCACATATTCCACGTAAGGTGATGAACACAACAGCCATCTTCCCCCGAATCATGAAATAAAGTTTATGGACCAAGGTACCATAGTAAAGTGAGTTTTCAGCATATATATAATTTGTCAGATTAACATGTATTTCATGTTTTGGTGCTATTTGTTACAAATGCCACTTTTTTTTTCTACTGGGGAATCAAATTCAGGAGCTTGTGCTTGCCAGGCAGGTACTGTGCCTGAGATAAATCCCTAACCCTTTATTTTTTGTTCCTGTTGGGCCAGGGATATAGCTCAGTATTTTTCCATTTATGGTTTGGTACAGGGTCTCACTATGCAGCTTGGACTCATAGTGATGCTCCTGTTTTCAGCCTCCCAGTGCTGGGATTACAGGTGTGCACCACCAGGACTGGTCTCGGTTGAACCCCGATCTCTGCACTTGCCAAAGCAGGCGCTTAGTCCACTGAGCTATCTCACCGGCCCTTCTTTATTTTTTTGGTGGTACCAGGGACTTAACTCAGGACCTTGTGCTTGCCAGGTAAACACTTATTCTACTGAGCTATCTCCCCAGCCCAATTTATTTATTTTTTTGTGACCAGCTCAACCTGCCCCAGGGGCGAGCTGGCATGGCATGTGGTGCCAGGGATCGAACCGTGGTCCCTGCAGTTGCCTAAGCTTGCCTAAGCAGGTGCTTTAGACCACTGAGCTATCTCGCCAGTTCTTTATTTTTAAATCCATTCCTACTTTTACTACCCAAGGTCTTGTACATGTTAGACAAACATCCTACCACCCTCAGTCCTGAAAGCTACTGTTCTTAAATTTTCCATTTCCAATTGTTCAGCCAGCTGATTATGGGCTGAAATCTCCACAAACTTTGAGCTAAATAAAACTTTCCCCTTAATTTTTTTCCCCAATTGTTCACTGCCAATATGTAGAAATACAACTGGCTTTTGTGTTTAAACTCAGTCATAAATTCTAACAGCATTTTTGTAGATTCCATGGAATTTCTACCACACAATCACGCTGCTTGTGAAGACACAGTTTTCCTTTCCAGCCTGTACGCATTTCTCTTCTTTCTCTTTGCTCTGTTCTCAGGGACTGGAGGGGGTGAGTTCTGACATCCTGGCCACTTCTGGTCCCCAGCAGCAGCACGCAGCCCTCACCCTAGGAGTCTGCTAGCAGCCTAGTGTCTACAGATGTCCTCACTGGCTTAGGAGTTCTCTGAAATTGTCCCAAATCTTTCATCATGAATAGATGCTGATTCTGTCAAGGGTCTTTCTTTTCTTTTCTTTTCTTTCTTTCTTTCTTTCTTTCTTTCTTTCTTTCTTTCTTTCTTTCCTTCCTTTCTGTCTTTCTTTTCTCTCTCTCTTTCTTTCTTTTTCTTTCTTTCCTTTCTGTCTTTCTTTTCTCTCTCTCTCTCTCTCTCTCTCTCTTTCTTTCTTTCTTTCTTTCTTTCTTTCTTTCTTTCTTTCTTTCTTCCTTTCTTTCTTTTCGGCAGAACCAGGGATTGCACTGAGGCCCTTAAGCTTGATGTCAAGGGTTTTTGTGTTGACAGAGAAGCCTATGTTTTTTCCTTAGTCTGTTGCCATGGGGAAGTGTTCCATGCAACTGCTGAAGCAGCTCTACATCACCAGAGCACACCCCACATTAGCATAACGTGCTCCTCTCTCTTTTCTTTTTTTTTTTTTTTCTTTTTGAGACAGGGTCTCACTATGTAGTTCAGGCTGGCTTGAGCTCACTTTGTAGCCCACATTGGTCTCAAATTCAGTGATCCTCCTGCCTCGGCCTCCTGAGTACCCGTGTGCTTCCCTTTTCTACACAGGGCAGGATTCAAATTTCTCATAGTCTATGAAGATACAGCTCTCTGTCTGCAGTTCTCTGCATAATGCAGGTTAATTCTGGCCTCAAAAACTGAGAGAGGAAACATTATCTCCTCTTTGCTTTTTGGGAAGATCAGACTCTAGCAATTCTCCTGTTTTCAGCCTTCCACATGCTGGGATCACAGGCATGGTGTGCCACCACATCCAGTCTCAACAGACATCTTAGCACTCCCCAGGGATGGGCTGGCACGCCAGGGGCTCAAACCCAGCCCATGCATCTGCCTGAGCAGGCGCTTTAATCTGCTGAGCTATCTGGCCAGGCCTGTTTTTTGGGAAGAGTTGGTGTAAAGTTAGGATTATTCCTCTCAAATGTAAACACTGGGTAGAACTTTCCAGCAAAGCTATTTATACCTGAAGTGCCCTTTGTGGGAAGGTTTAATTGCAAATCTGATGTCTTTAATAAATACAAGGGTATTCAAATAAAATATTTTCTAGAGGGTGATTTGGTAATTTGTCTTCCAGAAACTTATTTATTTTATGGGCATAAAGTTGTTCATAATATTTCTATCTTAAACTAGACACAGTAGTAAACACCTGTAATCCTAGCAGTTTGAGAGGCTAAGACAGGGTATCAAGTTCAAGCCTAGCTGGGATAACTTTTTGCAAAACAGCTGTCTCAATTTTTTTTTTGGTGGTACCAGGGATTGAACTCAGGACCTTGCGCTTGGCAGGCAATCAAATCTTTAAAAAATGAAATAAATTCCACTGAGCTGGGGATGTAGTTTAGGGTGAAGGCCCTGCATCCAATCCTCTGTACCGGAAAAAAGAAATCTTTTTTTGTCCTTTGATGTCTGTAGGGACTGCAGAAATGTCTCCTTTTATTTCTGATATTCCTAGTTTCTGTCTTTTCTTTTTTCATTGATTTTCTAGAAAGTTTTGCATTTTATTGTATTTTCTGAGAACCTTCTTTTGTTTTCCCTGATTTTATTGCTTTTCTATTTTCAATTCCATTGAGTACTGATCTTATCTTTATTACTTCTTTCTGCTTGCTTTGTGTTTTACTTGCTTTTCTAGATTCTTAGAAAGTTTGGATCAGTGATCTGAGATCTATTTCTTTTCCGATATAAGAATTAAAGTTATACATTTTAATATGTTGTATTTTAATTTTTAGTTCATTTAATTATTTTCTGATACCCCTGTGACCTCTCTTGGGAGTATATTATTTGGAAGTATATTTTAAATATACTATCAGCAGTGCCACTCCAACAGCAAAGGCACGACCACCCGGATGCTGACCAGTGGACAAAGCACCAGGCTGCAGCTGGCTACAACAGCACGCAGCGCACCGGCTCACGCTGATGCCCTGGCCGACTGAGAACACTGCTGAAGAACTATACTTGAGTCAATGCCACTCAAGAGATCCAGAGACAGGCATAATTATACCACCCATTGTGCAAGCAACAGAGAAAATTCAGAAAAATACTATGGCTGAGGAAGGAGAAGATGGAGCTGGAGCACACACGAGAGCTTTGAAGGGTGATTTACAGGTAATCTGTGGTGTAGCTGACCTGCATCTGTCATGGTTTGTGTATAGGTGCTGCTCGAAAGCCTCGTGGAGTCCTGGGATGGCTTCCACGAGCTGGTGATTACTGTGGTGGGCGTGGACGCGGCACCTGCCCTGGGGCAGGGAATCTGCATTACAAGGTAAAGTTGAGAGGCTAGCTAGCTGCCGAGCTGCTGCTCCTCCCTTCCCCCTCTCTCTCTGCTCTTTGCCACCACCATGAAACGTTGCTCTGCTTTGTGCTGTTCTGCCCTGGAGCCAGCTGAGTATGGACGAAAACTTCCAGTAACTATGAGCTAAATAAACTTTTCCTTCCTTAATTGTGGTTGTTGTGTATTTGCCCCAGCACCGAGAGAAGCAGCACTGAGATGGAATTACAGCAGTAAGTCTGTCTACGACACCATGCAAGATTTCACACCGGCTCTGGAATAACAAAGCCTTCCCCAATCAAAAGTGACAGACCGAAGGTCAATGACTGTTTGTTCCCTTGTGGATTACACAAGCTCATTTCTGCTGTCTTTTCTTTCCTAATTTATTTATTTGATACAGGGTCTTACTACACAGTTCAGACTAGTACTGCTCCTCCTGTCTCAGCCTCCCCAGCACTGGGATTACAGGTGTGTACCACCATGCTGGGATTCGGGGCTGGCACAGCATGTGGTATTGAGAATGAACTCAGGTCCTTGTGCTAACCAAACTATTTCCCCAGCACTGCTCTCTTGAAAAGATCCTTATCTTCAAGGATTAAGACAAAAACTAAGGGCCAGCCAAATAGCTCAGTGGATTAACGAAGCAGCCCAGGGGCCCAGAGTTTGATCCCAGGCCTGCAAGGCCAGCCCCGCCCACAGGGCACGCTGAGACAGGGATAGAAACTGGGCAAGGTGGCGCACACCTGTAATCCCAGCACTAGGGAGACTGTAAATAGGAGGATCACTACAAGTGCGATTTACGCAGTGAGACCCTATAGACCAGGTCTTAAAAAATGCAAAAAAAAAAAAAAAAAAAGAAAAAAACTAAGAGTAGATGTGATATCAATGAAATTTTAGAAGCTGCTAAAAGGAAGTAAGAGTTGTGGGCCAAGGATCCCCTCCAGCAAGAGTGACCAGGACAAGGCAGAGAAAGTAGGTGCTTGCTACAGGGCCCAAGGGTGTGCAGGTCTCGGAGGCCAGCACTGTGCAGCCAGCAAGCAGGTGGGGCCACAAGGAGAGGCCAGCCTCAGGTTCTCCTAATCTCAATAGGCTGGCCAGAGGCCTTTCCCTATGCTTCCAAAGGTAAAGCAGACAGAGCTGAGTACCAACACCTAGAAGCAGCAAAGTGCTGGAAAGCAGAGTCCACTCTGAACGAGGAAGACTTCAAGCCCCTTCCCTGCTCTACACCAACACCATCACGGCAGACAAGGTCAACTCCTTTCTGGGAAGATGCCCTAAAAAAAAGCCTACAGCTGCTGAACTCTCTACTTCCACCCAAAGGAAGAGAGCAGCTTCTCCAGCAGGTCCCTAGTGACAGCCCTGACTATAAACAGCAGGCTCATTCCCAGCTTCAAAGTGTCTCCCCTATTATCTCTTTATAACTAACCCACATAACCACTACCTAAGTCAAGGTAAAGAATATTTCCAGCAAGTACTTGCTTTATGCACCTTCAGTCAGTGCCCGGCTGGGAGACCCTATTCTTTTTTTTTTTTTTTTTTTTGCGGAACTGGGTACTGAACTCAGGCCCTTGCGCTCGCCAGGGAAGCACTTATTCCACTGAGCCATCTCCCCGGCCCTGGGAGCCCCTATTCTGACCTCAACGTTGACAGAGTTGACACACAAAGCCAAGGACTGAGCCTCCCATATGTTTTGGTAAAGTTTTAGTGGCACCACCAATGGCCCCTTCAGTTGAGAAGTGCCACAGAGGCCACGCAGCCCAGAAACTTGCTCACCACTGGGCCTCCTAACATACAGGCTGATGGCCACAGCAGCAGCTTGGAGTTGGCCTTGCAAGAGAGGACACAGTGAGTGTCCTATGCTGCCAAATCGGTTCCACCTAAGCCTTGAGATCATCAGCACCAGTACACAGAGCTGCACATTCACATCTGTGGCTGCCAGGAATGGAAAGTCCTGACTGGAAAGACAGCCATCAGGGCTGGGGAGATGGCTCAGTGGATTAAGCGCTTCTCTGGCAAGCACAAGGGCCTGAGTTCAGTCCCCGGTTCTGGAAAAAAAAAAAAAAAAGACAGCCACCAAAATACACAGATAAGCGACGTGCAGAGGGGCCAGGTACAACTCAGGGAGCAAGACGAAACCTCAGCTTCCTCCTCCATGAAGGAAGGATAAGATGCTGGTTTGCACAGAACATTCAGACAGCAACAACAAAATCTCTCCAAACAAAAAATCTGATGGCAGCTCTAGATATGGTGGTGCATGTCTGGAACCCCAGCACTCAGGAGGCTGAAGCAAGATTCAAGGCTAACCTGAAATACAGAGTGAGACCCTGTGACCAAAAAAAAAAATCTGATGAGGGCCAGCTCAGTGGACTAAGTACCTGCTTAGGCAAGTGCAGGGACTGGGGCTCAGTCCCTGGCCCCACATGCTACACCGGCTGGCCCCAAGGTACACTGAGGTGGCCACTAAGTCTCCTGAGAGATGTGGCCAGCATAGGACACTCACTATGTCCTCTCTCACAAGGCCAACTCCAAGCTGCTTCTGTGGCCATCAGCCTGAGTCTCCTGAGGCGTGGTGCCACACGGCTGTAATCCCAGCACTGGGAAGGCTGAAAACAAGAGGATCACTATGAGTCCAATCTATGCAGTGAGCTCTTCCCTTTTGCGGTCATCGCTGGAGTTGCAGCGGCTAAAATGAAGTTTAATCCTTTTGTGACTTTGGACAGAAGCAAAAATCGTAAAAGACATTTCAATGCACCTTCCCACATTCACAGGAAAATTATGTCTTCTCCTCTTTCCAAAGAGCTGAGACAAAAATATAATGTTCGCTTTATGCCCATCCGAAAGGATGATGAAGTTCAGGTTGTGCGAGGACACTATAAAGGTCAGCAGATTGGCAAAGTAGTCCAGGTTTACAGGCAGAAGTATGTCATCTACATTGAACGGGGGTAGTTCTTTAAGTGGCTGCTTCAACAAAGCAGTCATGGGGCTGGGGAGATAGCTCAGTAGGATACGCGTTTGCCTGGCAAGTGCAGGAACCTGTGTTCAATCCCCGATTCTGCCAAAGCAGTCAGGCT
>NW_004524699.1:473480-482707 GCF_000260255.1 Octodon degus | reverse complement strand
ATGGGTGCGCAGGAAAGCGCCCAATCCGCCAAACGGTATGGCAGCTTTGAATCCAAGAGAAATGAAAAGCTGACTAGAAAGGAAGTTTGCCCATAGGAACCACATGGCTCAGCTGTGACTAAGAGACAAAAAACAGCCTTAGTAATCCACCATGAATGCAAGTCCGGGTGGAGAAAGGGAGGCAGGCTGGGCAATCAAGAGAGTCCTCGTCATTATCCAGACAGAAAGTCAGCGGACCCAAAGTGTAACTAGGGAGGATATCAGAAGGATCCGAAGAATCAGCAAGACTGGAGGTGGGACAGACAACTGGTATTTGTTGAAAAAGTCAAATAAGTTTTTAAAATGTATAGGAGCCATTTTATAAGGATTTAAATTTTTTTTTTAAATGACAATTCAGAGCCAACCAGAAGCTATCAACTATTAAAATTATGACCATTTTGGAAAATGGCAAACTTAGACTAGGCATGGTGGCATACCTCTGTGAAAGGGAGGCTGAAGTAAAAGCATCACAAGCTGCAGGTCAGCCCTGGCCATTTAGCAAGGTTCTGTCTCACAGATAAAAATTTCAAAAGGCAGCGACAAAAAAAAAAAAAAAAGCAGCAACATAGAATACCTCCTTATCATGTGTAAAACCCTGGATTCAGGCCAATGAGATAGCTCAGGGGTCTAAAGCGCCTTGCTCAGGCAAACGTGCAGGAAACGTGGTTTGATCCCAGGCACCACATGTTGCACCAGCCCTGCCCCCAGGGTGGGCTGAGCCAACCGCAAAAAAATAATAAAATAAAAAACCTGCATTCAATCCCTAGTTCTTAAGAAGAAGAAAAAAGACAAACACAAATCAAAAATGTCTGATGAAACAAAAATGATATCATTCTATGGGGCTGGTGAGATGGCTCAGTGGTCTAAAGCACCTACTTAGAACAAGCTTATCAAAGCACATGGACCACGGTTCAATCCCCCAGCACCACATGCCGGCCTGCTCGCCCCCTGGTGGGCTGAGCTGGCCACACAATCAATCAATCAATCAATCAATCAATCAATCAATAAATGGCTTAAAAAAAATGATATCATTCTAGGGCTGGCCAGAGAGCTCAGTGGAATAAAGTGCTTCCTTAGGCAGACTCAGGGACCAGGGTTCTATCCTCGGCCTGCTGTGGCAGCCCCACCCCTGGCGTGCCCTGAAAGTTGATTGAGACTGGGCATGATGAAGCACACTTGTGATCCCAGTGCTTGGGAGGCTGAAAACAGGAGGATTACTAGGAGTCTGATCTGTATAGTGAGACCCTGCAGATCCTGTACTAACTACATTTAAAAAATCAGAAAAAATGATATCATTATAATTTACAAACTAATCATAACATACAGTAAACTACTTTCTCTTGGCTATCATCCTACTATTTTTGTTCCCACTACACTCAAGGAGGATGAGTTCTTTTTTTTTTACTTTGAGAATTTTAATTTTTCTCTTTTTTTTCCTGAGCATGAGTTCTTGTCCTTAGGGAAGATGACTATGCTGATGGTAGCACAAATGAGACAGATCACAGCAGGTGGAAGAGACAGGCGTGACCTCGGCCAGCCCATGGCCCACAGCCTTGCAGCTACAGACATCCTGGTGCCAGAAGCAGTGAAGTTCACCCTAAAATCCACAGTGAGATGAGGATCAGAAAGAATAAGAAATGACTGAGGAAGGCCCCCATTCTATCCTTCTCTGAACTATTTTTTAAGAAAACAAATCATCAAGGGGTAGAGACGATAGACCGCAGATGGCCAACAGCCTACTTCCACACAGCACAGACCTCTTCTAGGCCTCTCCTGCTCTTCTTGGGCCCACCTGTGCACCTTACACATCCAAGAGTCCCCATGAAACAAGGTGCAGTCTCAGAGCTGCACAGAGACCACAGCCCAGCAGAGCTGCGCAGAGCTGCGCAGACCAGACTCAGGAGC
Source organism: Octodon degus (assembly GCF_000260255.1). Classification (NCBI taxonomy): domain Eukaryota; kingdom Metazoa; phylum Chordata; class Mammalia; order Rodentia; family Octodontidae; genus Octodon; species Octodon degus. The sequence continues at coordinate 480,763 of NW_004524699.1, read as the reverse complement.
CTGCATTGGGCCTTGGCCTTCTCCCTCCCAGTTCCTGCTCACCGGAAGCTGAACACTGGCCACGGAAGGACCTGCCCAGAGGAGACAGGAGTCCTCTTCTTCCCCGTCAGGGGGCCTGCCTAGCTCAGCCAAGCATCTGCAAAGACACACAGGTCCTGGCAACACAGCACAAGGCAGGAGTCCCATCTACTCCAGACTCCGAGAGCACAAAGTGAGCCTGTGCTCATCTGACAGGGCACAGCAAGGGCAGCTGTCTGGACAGCGTCACAGGGGCTGGATCAGAGCCCCCAAGCGCCCCTGCATGCCACACAAAAGCCCTGCATTCAATCTGCTGCGTCCCTGTCAAGGTTCCCTCACTGTTCAGGAAACACCAAGCGCACACTGGAGAAGCTGAGGTAAAAGCCATAACCATACACCACTGACGACAAATGCAACATCTGTCCTGCCAATTTTATAAAAGCAGAGCAGTACAATTACAGAGAGTACACACTGCTTCGACATGATGGTAAATTATTACGCCACTGACTGGGGAAAAAAAAAAACACCCAAAGAATCAGATAAAGCTGGCCATGATGGCTCTAATCCCAGAACTATGGGAGGCTGAGCCAGGATGAGTATCTGGGCAATTTAGCAAGTGTTTTCTCAAAAGTAAAAAAAAAACCTGCCGTGCCCCACTGAAATGGGGCACACTGAAATGGCAACTGGCACTGGGCGTGGTGGCGTGGTGGTGCGTGCCTGTCATCCCAGCTCTTGGGAGGCTGTAAACAGGAGGATCACTATGAGTCTGATCTATCCAGTGAGACCCTGTACACTTTGTCCTAAAATACGAAAATAAATAAATAATTTTTTTGGCCATAATTTTATTGAGAAACAAATAGCAATGAGACAGTTTCAAATCAAATCGGTAGGGCAGTTTCAATAATTAACACACTGCATACATTCTTCTTAGTGGTTAATTGCTGTACAAGATGCAGACTTGATATCCTATTTACAAACACCATTAATAAATAAAATTTTAAAACTCAGGTAGTTGTGCTTTATTTCACTGTATGGTTTTACTCAAAAGAAAAAGTTAAGTGGGTGGGGATACAGCTGAGTGGCACACTGCCTGCCTGGCAAGCATGAGGTCCTGAGTTTTGATTCCCATTACAAAAAAAAAAAAAGGAAAAAACAAAAGAAAAGAAAATATTGAAGAGATGCTAACCTGCTGTCACCAGGGAAGGAACAGGGCCACGTTGAGGCTCAGAGCAACTGTGCCCAGACTGCTGTAACTGCGCATGCTCTTTTCCACGTTAGTGAATTTCCACAATAAAAATTAAAAAAACCCCACATTTATTTATTTATTGGATACAGGATCTCACTAAGCTGCTTGGACTCATAGTGCTTGCCTTGTCTCAGCTTCCCCAGTGTTGGGATTACAGGCACACACCACCATGCCCAGTTTCAGTGGCTGGCACAGTGCACCTGAGGTTCTGGGGCCTGGCATTGCATGTGGTACTGGGTATCAAACCTGGGTCCTTGTGCTTACCAGGCAGGCACTCAGACTGCCAAGCTATTTCCCCAGCCCTCCACAATAAAAATTAACAAATTAGGAGGTCCCACAAGATTCTCCTTTCCTAATCTAACTCATAGCAAAGGTCAGCCATGGACTACATAACGCCGCAGAGGCGGGAGGTGGCACGCCCTCCGTGGCCTCAGAAGGCAATCTCCTTCCACATCCCTGTGCACACCCAGGCCCCTGCAAGCCCCCCAGGGGCTTCATATTTGTGACTGGACATACACAGGGATGCATACTGCTCTTCACACTGTGTAAGCCTGGAACCAGGGGAGACACACAGTGGCACAGGAGCCCCATGTGCCCCTGCATGAGCAGTGGTAGAAGATCCCCCCAGGAAAGAGAAGAGGACACTTGCTCCTGAGATTTCAGGCCTTTGCAATGTTGTACCATGTGTGTCAGTCCAAAGCGTGACCACTGACAAGGCACCAAGTCCTGCCCCCAGTCGCTGCCTCCAACATCATCCCTCACACTCCCTTACACAGGAATCCAGAATGAGGCCTCCCCAGCCTGGACTGCCCCTCTCTGGCATCACTGAGAAAAACTGGCCTCTGCTGAGAAGCATCTGGGCCAGCTTCCAGGGGTTGAAGCAGGGACACAGGCCCCACCAAGGGGAGCGTGCTCACCGTGATGACATCCAGAATGCTCAGGAGGCTGTGGATACTGTCTCCTGCCAGAACCTCCTTGACCACCACCTCAGTACCATCCTGCACGAGGAGAACAGAGTGACAGCTGTCACACAGGGTCGTCCACCAGTGCTTGGGGAGGCAGAGGCAGGAGGATGGCAATCACAGATTTGAGTCCAGCCTGGGCAATTAAGGAATTTCAAAGACCCTGTCTCGAAAAAGCTAAAGCTGGGCATAATGACATATGTCTGTAATCCCAGCACTCAGAAGGCTGAGGAAGGAGGTTTGCTGCAAGTTTGAGGCCAGGTGGAGTACACAGTGAATTAAAGGCCACCCTGAATTGCATAGGGAGATACAAAACAAATCAAAAAGGGCTGACAAGATAGCTCAGCAGCCTAGCGCCTGCTTTGGCATGCACAAGGACCAGGGTTTGATCCCCCGCTGGCCCTGCCCCCAGGGTATGCTGAGCCAGCAACGGAGACTGGGGGTTGGGGGGGAAGCCTGTAATCCCAGCACTGGGGAGGCTGAAAACAAGAGGAGTCTGAGCTGTGTAGTGAGACCCTGTACCAAATACATAAAATGGAAAACAAAAATATTTAAAAGGACTATAGTGCCAGAGATGTAACTCAGTAGCACAAGGGCCTACCTGCCAAGTGCAAGGTCCTGAGTTTGATCCCAGGTACCAAATAAAAAACAAACAAACAAAAAAAAAAAAAGGACTAGGGGTGTAACTCAGGGTGAAAGCCCTGGATTTAACTCCCAGCACTGAAAAAGCAGAAGAGTTAGACCTGCAAAGAAACTTTGCCCATCTAGTCACAGCCCCTCAATCCCACAACTCACTCATCCCCACTGGGCTGATTAACATGAAATTTCACAAAACCTAAAACCTCTTTGGGTTACTAAATAAACCACAAAAGCTCTAAGGATCTAATGTAGTTACTATCAGTAAAAATCAGAGAATTTTTACATAATTTTCCACACAGAAAAACAAGAGAAAAAAAACCATGCAGTTTGGTTATTTAATTTAGAAAACTTCATCTCAGTTTAATCCCAAAAGATCATTTTGAAATTGTTCAAAGCTGGCCCTGGTCATTCCCATGAGTACCTCCCATCCAACTCAAAGGCCAGACTGAGGCTGCTCTTGTCCCTTTGGGGTGCCCCTCTTAAGCCAGACCAGGGGTCTCTGGTTACCAGTGGGATAGACACACACCTACTGCCTCTGATTCTTAAGACCAAATATACTGAAGGTCTTCCATTTCTTTTTTTTTTTTTTTTCAGTCCTGGAGATTAAACGTAGGCTCTTCACTGAGCTACACCCTTGCCTCCTTTTTTCTTTTCTAATGTTGAGAGAGAATTTCTCACTAAATTACTCAGGCTGGGCTTACATTTTCAACCCTCCTGCCTCAGCCTCCTGGAGAGCGAGGATTATAGATGTGCACCACCATGCCTAGCTGGATATTTTCTTTCCAATAATTTCATCAAGTCACATCGCAGAGTGAGCTACAAACATGACAATCAGCCACTCTACCCAGACCTCACCTTTGGTCTGGAAACCTGGAGAGACAGTGCAGGAAATGTCTCAGGGCCTGCCAGCTCCCCACAAGAGCAGGAACTTCCAAGGCTGCGAGCTGTGCAAGGTCGGGCTTACCAAGCATTTGCTCTACACAGCCGTTCTGGGGTAGAAGCTGGTCACAGCCCAGGAGGACAGCCACAAACCCTGCAGCTCTGTGAATGGCACACTGTCTGGCAGGGCTGGACCCTGCAGCTCCAAGGACATCACTTAATGAGGGCAAGAAACAAGGATTTAGCTCCTTGATCATTTAACACTTTATTTTCTTACAACTAAAATTGTATCAGAAACCTGAAAGTAAGGCAACTGATCCCACTAGATCAACACAATAATTCACTATCAAGCCAGTCTGAGGACAAGAGATGCTGTTAAACATCTAATAAGCCCGTGCAGTGGCACATACCTGTAATCCCAACACTCGGGAGCCTGAGACAGGAGGATCATTGCAAGTTCAAAACCAACCCGGGGACTCAAAAAATGAGCACAAGCCTGGCCCAAACTGCATAGTGAGATCCTATCTCGAAAAAGAAAAACGCTGGAACAAGCTGCATGCTGGGGAAAAGGGGCACCCTTTCTTCCAAATAAGTAAAGATTAAAATGTGCATATTGGGGATGGTGAGATGGCTCAGTGGTCTAAAGCACCTACTTAGAACAAGCTCAGCTAAAGCATGGGGACCGTGGTTCAATCCCCCAGCACCACATGCCAGCCAGCCCCGCCCCCTGGTGGGCTGAGCTGGCCACACACACACACACACACACACACACAAAATTTAAAAAAAAATGTGCATTTTTTTTGTTTGTTTGGTTTTTGTTTTGAGGCAGTTTTGCTATGTACATCAGGCTGGCCTTGAACTCACTGTGGAGCCCAGGATAGCCTCTAAATTGCAGAGATCCTCCTGACTCAGCCTCCCCAGCGCAGGGATTACAGGTGTACACTACCACACCCAGCATTTGTTTTGTTTTGTTTTGTTTTGTTGAGACGGGGGTCTCCTGTTGTAGTATAGACTGGTCTGGTCTTAAACTCACTGTGTAGCCCAGGATAGCCTGGAGCTCATGCTGATCCTCATGCCTCGGCCTCCTGAACCACCATTCCAGGCTGCATAACTTTTTAATTAATTAATTAATTACTTTTTAGCATAACCTTTTTATAGACCCACAGCACAGAATCAAGCAAAAGGATAGGAGCCCCAGCTCCTCACTCACCGGGTCCTGGATGCAGACCTCCAGCCGCCCACCTTGCACCACATAGATGCTGGTATCTGGGTCCCCTGGCTGGAAGATGTGTTCCCCCTCATGCAGCTGCACAAAGACCATGTGCTTGCAAAGCTCCAGGAACAGTGGCTTCTCAAAGTGGCCCAGGACGCTGGAACAAGCAGAACTCACTGTGGGACACCTTCCGGGGGAAGGCAGGCTGAGCAAGTCTTTGAACGAGGACTGAGGGACAAAAGCCACTGTCTCTGCCAGCACCGAGACCCTCACATTCCCACCAGCTTACAGAAGGTCTTAGCGGTGACATGGAGTCAGACATGAAGATGGCTGGGAAGGCCACATGCTCTCCTCAGGCAGGGGAGACGGAGGACGACTCAGACTTGTGGCTTCTGACCCTGAACTTCTCACACTCACTCCAAGCTCACAGTGAAGCTCAAGATACCGAGAAAAACTTGCTAAGGAGCTGGTGGGCCCAAGCTCTGCGGGCCCTGATTCTAAATGACCGACTCTACGGGGCACGAACCAGTGACCCAGCAAAAGTTCCTACTGACACGGGAAAGCCACACTCTGGAGAAATGCCGCCGCTGGCCAACATTGCCTGCAGGACCTGCCTACCCATGTGCTCTTACCGAACATTTTTCAGCATGTACAAAACCTCTGATGGCAGGTGAGAATTCTTCACATCAAACTCTGTGAGATCAGCCTCCAGCAGGGAGGGTGGTGGTTCCTTGGGCTGCAGGGTGGGGGATTCCTTCTTGAACCGCAAAATCCTATGAGAGACATACTCACCTTGAGCAAGAACCAGGGAATTTAAAACCAATACTATATGCTGGGGAGGTAGCTCAGTGGTCAGTGCTTGCCTAGTATATGGGCCACTGGGCTTGATCCTCGGGCCTGAGACACACACTTGCAGGCACACACACAACACATGCATGTTCCAAGTACTCAAACTCAAGAACACTATCCTTGTGCCTCTGAGGTAGGAGGAGTCACAGCAGTAGTAAGGACCTTGGTGCCCACCAAGGATAGAACTCGTTTACCTCTTGGCCAGCAACAGCACCTTGGTCCTTTTCCTGGCCCGCTGCCGGGGTGCAGCTGTGTTCCCCACAAGTGTGTTGGGGAGTGTGCTCATCTGTAGTCAAGGGAGATGCAGGTCACAAGTCTGTGACTCACAAGGTGTGCACTCTCAGCCCCAGCAGAAGCCCTTAGGATCTCAGAGGGGCTGCCCACAGTCCTGGCACCAGCTTCCAGGCTCTGAGCAGCCTGCTGGGCAGCTAACCAAAGGGCTACAGGGGCTCAGCTCAGCCTGCCTATCCCCAGATCAGAGCTCCTTAACCACCAATTTGTTCCCCTTTTACCTGGAACTAGGAATCAAACCCAAGACTTTTTCACAAAGATATATCCTCAACCCTTTTTTACTTATTATTCTGAGACATGGTCCCAGTAATCCACCTTGGCTGGACTGAAGCTTATGGCTCTCTTGACTCAGCCTCCCAGAGTGCTGGAGCGACAGAAGGGAGCCACCACGCTAGCTACTACCTACCCGGTTCTCGAGCCCACACACAGAGGACAGGGGTTTGTGCTCAAGAGGTCCTTGGATTGCCACAGACACTGGAGAGACAGCAATGAAGCTTTCACCTCAGGACACACTCACAGGTCCACAGGGAAATCAGGCCCCAGCGCCCAGGGGGCTGGCCTTCCTCAGTGCAGCCCCTCAGTCTCAGAGATGCCACCAGAAAGCAGCTGTGCACTCTCATTTCCTGCAGAGCTCTGTGTTGCAAGGAGCTGACGGGGCCTCTGACCTCGCACTCCCCAGGCCCCTTCCCCATGGAAGCCCCTGCTGCATCTAGGCCTAAGGTACAGCCTGAAGTATGTTTCCAGTTTGGCTCACAGCATGGCTTGTGAAACCCCCAGCCTGGCACCCACTGTCAGCGGCCACAGAGCTAGACAGATGGCACAGACTGGAGCTTCGGGCCTGGGGCTCAGGGCCTAGCAGAAGACCCAGGGGTTTACCTTCCTCATGATCTTCCGGCCATAAAACATTACTTTGTCTCTCTTCCGGAACCTGTACTGAGGTGTGGGCTGCACCTGTCCTGTGAGGGGTGGAAAGGGGCACCATGAGATGAGAGGGGTCATGAGCTAATGCAAAGTCCTGGCCAGGCCCTGCATAGCTGGTGCGAGGCATCAGCTGTGCCCCTGGCTTGTCTCTGCCCTGCCCTGAGACAGCACACAGGCTCATCTCAGAAATGTCTCTGATGGGGGCTGGAGAGATGGCTCAGTGGTCTAAAGCACCTACTTGAAACAAGCTTGGCAAAGCACAGGG
>NW_004524699.1:466389-473212 GCF_000260255.1 Octodon degus | reverse complement strand
AAAAAAGAAAAAAAAGAAAAAAGAAAAAAAAAGAAATGTCTCTGATGGGACCAGAAGTTGAAACTGTGCCCAGACTGCGAAAAAGCCAGGCACTGGAGGGGTTTTCGAGGAGCTCAAAACCAACAGTGCTGTGCACACACACATACGTACGCTCACATACACCCATCCTCCCCCAGGGCCAGGAGGGCTTAAATCAAGATACTCACGAAATCCATGAACTCTTCTGTATACAAACAAGACAGCAACACCCACAAAGGCAAGGGCCATGAGGACTCCAATCATAATCCCTGTCAGCTGGGCAGAAAAAAGCCACAGAGCTCACTGGCAAGGCAGCCAATGGTCATGACCCACAGGGCCTTCCCAGGAAAGCCCAGAGGTTACCATGGTGGGCTGTGACTCTTCCACAGACCATAGTCCCCAGGAGTGCAGGGCAGGGCCCAAACAGAGGCCAGCCTAGAAGGAGAGCAGAGTCAGGTGGGCAGAGAGGCAGCTGGGCTTCCCAGACCTGGGCAGCGGGTGGAGAGCGGACAACCAGAATGAAGGTTGGCAGCTTGGAGCCCAGACCAGAGCCACCAGGCCAGGATACTCAGGCATACTGCATCACCTGCAGGGGCATCTGTCTTCCTCAGGCATAAGGTAAGCTGCCACAACACATGCCCTGTGCACCATCAATACGCCTGAACCCTCGTCTCTGCAGTCCACAAGGGACAAACCAGGGGCAAGCACTAGGCACAGGGGAGGCCAAGATCTGGACACTAATAGGACCTGGGCTGCCAGCCTCAGGGCTCACAGGTGCCCCCATAGTACTGAAAAACCCTGCAGTAGGCCGTGAGTTGCTGGGCCTTACTCTCAAACAGCAGTCAGGCTGGAAACAGGGCTTGGTCACAGCCCTCTCTCCCTTGGGCCTTTAGCACACTTGCAGGCCCACTTATCCAAGGCAAGGTCAGACCATTCCCACTGCCTGTGATGGCAAGTGTCAGCTTGTCCAGCTTTTCACTGCTGCTTTAACGGGGCTACTTGCCTGACTTAGAGACAAAGTCCTTTGGGATATGGCTATAGAGAGTTGGACTGAGGAAAAGCCCTGGAGCAAAGTGAGTGAAGTCCCAAGGAGATGTGGAAATAGCTGTGACCTTAAGGTAAGAGAACACATCAAACATAATGTCCAGCAGCTACGTCTGTGCTGCCCAAGCATGGAAGTCAGCAAGTGTCGGTCCCGACAAGGTGTCAGGCCCTATACCAGCCCATATTCTTCTTGTTCCAGGGGTCTAGGATGAAGAAAAATGTGGAAAAACTGTTCTCTGGCCAGCACTTCTAAGGGGGTTCTCTCAGCTTCTCTAGTCTGGAGCACCTACCTCAGGGCAGATGCTTTCCTCTTCCTGCATGGCTGAAAAAGGGTGAAAAGACAGCGACCACTGCCTGCGTGCCCAGTCTTCCTGTGCCTGCCCAAGTCACTCTAGGGTCCCAGGGCAGCGAGTCACAGAAGCATTCTTGGAGAAGAGCAGCCTCTGGGAGAAGCCTCTGGTAAACAGAGCTCACGTGGCCAGAGCTGGAGGAAGCCAGGCAATGGCCGCTGTCCCAGCAGTGAGGGCTGAACTGGGCCCAGCGCCAGGACCGGGTTGGGACAGGCAGTCCAGGCCCTGTTCCAGATGGGGCGGAGGGTGTAGCTGGTGCATGGCTCAGAAGGGGGAAAGTGCAAGGGCCAAGGCCAGGCAGAGTAGGGGCATGGCCCAGAAGGGGGCAGGACTAGAGGGGGTCATGGTGGGTCCCAGCTGTAGGGGTTCAGGCCACGTTAGGCCTAGCTTTGGAGGGTCAACAGCACAGAAGGCAGCACCCTCTTGGTGCCAAATAGTGCAAGGAACGACGGGGGGGGGGGTAAAGACACACCAAAGGGGTAGTGCAAAAGGATATCCCAAAGAGCAGGGAGGGGGACACCACTGGACACGGAGACTGAGGGGCCTGGTGGGGAGACACCATGGGACATGGCATGGGGGAATGAGAAGGATATTGCTGAATGTGACGGGACACCGCGGGAAGTGAGGGGAACATGGAGGGAGGGGGAGCTGGAAGGGATAAGGGGACACTACAGCCTTGGAGGGTGAGGGGGACACAATGTGGGTTAAGAGGGAAATGCAGGAGGTGAGGGGGCACTGCGGAGGCATGACGAGATGGAGTGAGGGTGACATCGAGGGGTGAGGGGGACACAGCGTTGGAGGACACTGGGTAGCCGCAGGGGACAACGCAGAACTGTCCTGACGGCAGCTGACGCCTTTAGCCGGTCCAGCAGCCCAGATCACGCGGCTGGGCGGCGTAGCAGCGCCGAGGGGAGCAAAGGGCGACTCCTCCCCCACTGGGCGGGACCCGAGACGGCCAGCTCGAGGCGCAGGGCGCTGACTCACCGGCTAGCACGCTCCGGCGCCGCCCCGCCCCGCCCCGCCCCCGCCGCTGTGACGTCCGCGCTCCCGGCGCTCCACGCGTCCAGCCACTCTCATGGGGGCTCCGAGGCCCCGCCCCCGAGCACCTGCGCATTGGCGCGGCAGCGGCCAATCTGAGCTTCTCTTGTTGCTCGGTTACTACGTCATCCGAAAGCGCCCCCGGGTCGCCGAGTAGCGGTGCCGCTGCGCCTCGGAGCTTCCGGGCGTTGAGGCGCGGGCTGAGAGCCGTCTGCCCAGGTTAGTCCTTTCGTTTACATTTGGCACCACGTCCCCTTCGTCCAGGGTCTTCCTCGGACTCTGCGCTCTGGGCGGGGGGCCCGGCGTCCTCAATCCTCAGGGTCTTCCTCCGGCCTGGGTCTTTCTGAGCACTCCCTTCCCACAGAGTACAGCATGGGCTTCCTGACCTCAGTGACTCAAGGCCTAGTGCGAGGGGCGGACAGGATGAGCAAGTGGACAAGCAAGCGGGGACCCCGCACCTTTTACAAGGGCCGGGGCGCCAAGGGAACGGGTGTCCACGCCCCGGGCTGGAAGTTCGTGCAGATAAAGGAACAGATTCCAGATTTTATCGTCCCAAACCTGACTGGCTTCAAGCTCAAGCCCTATGTGAATTACCGCGCTCCAGAGGGCACAGACACGCCACTGACAGCCAAAGCCCTCTTCATGGAAACAGTTGCACCCGCTATCGAAAAGGACTTCAACGAAGGTACTTTCGATCCTGACAACCTGGAAAAGTACGGCTTTGAGCCTACTCAGGAAGGCAAGCTCTTCCAGCTGTATCCCAAGAACTTTCCACGTTAGAATCCAGTGATGACCATAGGTTTGCCTATGAACCAGAGACTGCACTGACCCAGTCTCAGATTTGTCCCAGAGAAGTGGGAGCATTCCTTTGTGGAGTTTCTATTAAAGGCCTTTTCTGCTGTCTTGTGTGTTTGGCCTCAGGCGATTGACAGCGCCACCTAACAGATCTCGTGCTGATCATACAGAGAGGTTTCATATAGTTGTGGCAACAGGTCTTTCAGCCTTCCCACGCTAGGCTTATACCAGTGAGAATGTACTAGGTAGGCCACCGTAGGTAACACTGGCTAATACATTCCCCAAAGCAAGAACTGGTGTATTCTCTATGGACTGCAAGACAATGACTTTTTTTTTTTTGAACCGGAGATTGAACTCAGGTCCTTGCGCTTGCCAGGGAAGCGCTTATTCCACTGAGCTAGCCCCTACAGTGGCTATTTTTTAACTGGGTGAAAAATAACCATCCCCTTGGAGAAAACCAGGCTGCACAGGAAGTTGGCACCAAATTGGTCTCTGATGATCAATATTTCATTTGTCTACTTGGTTACAATCCCTCAGACCTTTATTCCAGAATACTTAGCTGACCTTTACATGAAGTATCTCCCACAAACTCTAGGCAAGGTGTGGTGGTGCACATCTGTAATTCCAGCAATTGGGAGGCTGAAGCAGCAAGATTGCTGTGGCTTTGAGACCAACCTGGGCTACAAAGTGAGTTCAAAGCCACCCTCAACTGTATAGTGAGACCCTGTCTCAAAAACACAATACATTCTCTAGAGGAGGTCCCAGCATGTTTTTATTTAACATAAATAGGCCAGGGCTGGGGATATAGCTCAGCAGCATAAGTGCCTGCCTGGCAAGTGCAAGGTCCCGAGTTTGATCCTCAGTAAGGCAGGAAAATGAAATAAATGGGCCAGCTGACTGGGCATGGTAGCACACATCTGTAATTCACAGCACTCAGGAGGTTGAGGCAGGAGACTAGCGAGTTCTACGCCAGCCTACGAAAGTGAAACCTCTATGAACTGTAAAATAGGATGGGGATACAGTTTAGTGGCACAATACTTATCTAGCTGGAGGAAGGCTGAGGATTCAGTTCCTAGTACCACAAATAAAAGGGCCATTAGCTGGGAATTGCTTATAACAAAACTGTAATCAACCTGACCTACACTAGCATGTTCCATCATCAGAAAATAAGACAAGTGTAGAACTACCTGTCTTCTGGTGCTAGTGTCACCTATGAAGTGCTGGGGACTGACAACTCGGCTGTCAGTCTGGCCCCCTCGCTCCTAGAGACAGCATTCAAAAGTGGGAGCTGGATGAGTCACGCCTGACCTGTGTTTCCAGGTGCTGTGGGTCCAGGACTTCAGAGCCCATCAGTTTGTGAATACAGTTAGTGCCTACACTGCCTCCACCTGCTTCCAAGTATGACCTGAGGTGGTTCAGAAGTATACATGGACCTCTTTCTTTTGCTCTCCCACAGAAGGAAGTGGTCTTTTCATGTGCTTTTAAAGATACTTCCAGGTTGGGGGGTGTATCTCATGTACAAGGCCCTGGTTTGTTGTACCACACAAAAAGGAAATTCATCCAGTTACAAAATTATTTGTTTTAAAGTAACATTTTTTTTTTCAAAACATTCATTTAATTAATACAAACAGTTGCTTAAATACATTGGGAAGGATTTAAAGTCAAGATGTACTCAAGAAACAAGTTTTGGAGAAGGAAAATCCCACTCTGCCAAAAAGAATCACTCAGGGGCTGGGGAGATGGCTCAGTAGAATAAGCGCTTGCCTGGCATGCGCAAGGACCTGAGTTCAATCCCCCATTCCACAAAAAAAAAAAAAAAAAAAAAATCAGTCCATTCCCAACAGGCCAACAGACTACCGCTCCTGGTGTAGGTCTCTGTGATCTCAAGCTCAGCTGGCCTCCCACCTCCAGAGGTTGAGTGTGTGGTCATAAAAAGAGCAGGTGGCCAGAAGCCTGCTGTCAGGATTTGCCTCTTCAAGGTAGAGATCAGAGTCACAGAACTTGGCTGGATGTGTGGCTGGCTGTTGCTGTTCCACACATCCTCTATGAATGGCAAAAAGGAAAAAAAGAATGAATCTTCGCTCAGCTGATATCTCTGGCACCACCCTTGCTTGCCATCCTCACCCTCTTATCTGCTCAGGTCAAGGTGCCAATGGCTCACCTGCAACTTTCAGCTCACAGACCTGGTCTCCCGTGTCACCGTCAAGGGATGCAGGCACTGGCCGCAGGGGATGGAAGAGGAGCCAAGACCAGTCAGCCCCGTACAGCAGTGAGGTGGGCAGCTTGTAGGACTCCAAGACTGTCACTTCCTGCTTCTCTGGAGCAGAACAGGACACAGCATTACCCCATGAGGCGTCAGATGAGCCGAGGCTCTAGAACGTGGGCATGGGGAGCTAGACCTCAGTTCAGGCTCATAAGCAAAAGACAAAGGAGCCAGGTGGGAAGGGAGGGACTGATGAGAAACATCAGGAAGACCTGCAAGCACGGTGCCATGACATGGCTAGTGGGTCCAAAGCACACAGGTTTTGTCCTCATGTGATCCCATAACGGAGTCTTTCTGGAGAGCTCCTGGAGCAGCTGGGAGGTTGGAAGCAGGGCTAGAAAGAGGCCAGCAGTTCCCAGAGTGCACAGCTGCAAGGGTGCAGAAAAGGCATTCAAGCCAGAGAAGCAATTGGCCAAGCCTAAGCAGGTCCAGCACCTGCCACCACAGCCATGTAAGTTGAGGCAGCCTCATGTACCAGTGACAGGTGAGCCAAGGAGCCCACCTGAGCACCAAGCACCTCATCAAGACCTCTGATGCAGCGATCAGAACCGAATCCAGCTTGGGCACTGGAAGACAGGCCCAGCACATGCAGGAGACCACAGCCCAGGAGCCAGGCTAGATTGCAGTCCTCCAAGCATCCAGGCTACAAGGAAAGGTTCTGAGCCCTCATGGCTGCAGAGAACCCCACAATCAGGAGCCTTCTCAAAGAATCCAGAGACCAAGGCTCCTGGGGAGGGGATGACAACACCAGACAGAGAACCAGGACACTCAGTTATGGCTGAGACTGAGGAGGTGACACAAAGAGAAATCAGCAATCATGACTACAGGGCTGAAAGTGCAGCTTAGAGTACAGCATTTGACTGGCATATGAAAAGGTCATGAGCATGATCTCTAGCACCAGAGGAAAAAACTGAGCAGAACATGGTGGTACACATATGCTCCCATCTACACAGGAAGCTGAGGCAGGAAGCTGATTTAAACCCAGGAGTTTGAGTTCAGTCTTGATGGCTAGTGGCAAACACCTATAATTCCAGCACTGGGAGGCTAAGGCAGGAGGATCCTTGTTGAGTTTGAGACCAGCATGGGCTACAAAGTGAGCTCAAGGGTTTGGGGAGATAGCTCAGTGGTCTAAGTGCCTACCTGGCAAGCACATGGACCAAAGTTCAATACCTCATGCTATACTGCCCCCAGAACCTGCCATGTGGCCCCGGAACCAGGCATGGTGGTCCACACCTGTAATCCCAGGGCTGGAGAGGCTAAAACGGGAGGATTACTATGAGTCTGAACTGCATAGCGAAACCTCGTAAAAAACTTT
>NW_004524699.1:461777-465082 GCF_000260255.1 Octodon degus | reverse complement strand
AATATATTTTTTTAAAAAAAGCTTTTCATCAACATATATACACAAACATACAAATCCCACAATGGGAAAACTCGACAACAAACAAAAACTTTCCAGCATAAACTGGGTGGGGTGGCACATCTTTAATCCCAGCACTCAGAAGGCTGAGGCAGAAAAATCAGAAGTTTGAGCCCAGCCGCAGCAATTTAGTACTTAGTGAGACCATGTGTCAAAGGCCCGGGGAATAGCTCGTGCAAAGGCCCTGGCTCAGCCCCCAGCACCTGGGGGAAAGTAGCTCCAGAAAGAGCTCTAAAACCAAGAAACTAAGAAATTAAGAGGAAGGTTGGCAAAAAGATAATTTAAAAATCAAAAATACAAAACCATTCCTTCAACATACTATATAAAGAATCTCACTCTTCCGGGCCTGCCATGCCCCCAGGGTGTGTTGAGACAGAGGCTGCAAACAGGAGAATCACTTTGAGTCAGATCTAGTAGTGAAGCCCTGAACACCCTGTAGATCCTTCCCTAAAATACAGGAAAAAAATAAATAAATAAGAATCTCACTCTTAATTGTAGACATGAATATTTATTTATTTAATTTTTTTCGGAATTGGGGATTGAACTCAGGCCCCTCCGCTTGCCAGGGAAGCGCTTATTCCACTGAGCCATCTCCCCAGCCCCTATAGACATGAATATTTAAATCATTGTCACCTATGAAGTGGCAGAAACTTGAAAGCTGGGTAATCTGCACTATAGGTGAAGCTACTCTGGTGCTATTGGGTAAAACTAGACTCTCACCTCTGACCCTGAGGCCCCTCGAGGCAGTACCTCAAAGGATACCTCTCCAACTAAATGCAAGCAAGTGTGAAGCAAAGTATTCAGGAACCATTATTTGCTATTGTAAAACAATGGAAAAAACAAAAAACCCATAGACAAATCTGAATGAGTACATGAAGTGCTGGATAATATTAAAAAGAAAGTCCACGGGGGCTTGCAGGTTAAAGTTGTTTAGCGCCTGATTGGGCAAACTCGGTCGCAGGGGACCACGGCTGTATCCCCAGCCCCACAATCAGCACCAGACCTGCCCTTAAGGCAGCCTGAGCCAACCAAAAAAAAAAAAAAAAAAAATCCTTCAGGGTCAGCCACATAGCTCAGAGGACTAAAGCACCAGCTTCAGCAGAGCACAGTGCAACAGCATCGGCCCGTCCCTGGGGCACGCTGAGGCAGTGACGGGGTGTGATGGCATGCACCTGTAATTCCAGCACCTGGGAGGCTGAAAACAGGAAACACTACAAGTCTAGTCTACGCAGTGAGACCCTATAGACCCTGTCCTAAACTTAAAAAAAGTCCTTGACATAAGTGCTTGCCTGGTAAGCTCAAGGTCTCGAGTTCCATCCCCAGTACTGCAACAGAAGGAAGGAAGGACGGATGGATGGACGGACGGAAGGAAGAAAGGACAGACGGACAGACGGACGGACGGAAGGAAGGAAGGAAGGACGGACGGACGGACAGATGGACGGACAGACCTGATGCAACTGAAATGGAGTGACAACAAAATTTTCTTTTCATCTTTGAGGTGCTGGAGATGAAACTCATGCATGCTGGCCAGTGCTCTACCACTGAACTACACATCATGTTCCTAAGATGATTATTCTGTTCTTCCCATTTTGAGACAGCCTCACTGTGTTTGCCAATGCTGGTCTTAAATTCCTAGGTTCAAGTGATCCTCTTGCCTCAACCTTCAGAGTACTGAGATTACAGGAAGGTGCCACTGCACCTGGCCAGATAATACTTTCATTTTGGTACTGGAAATTGAACTCTGGGCCTTTATACTGACCTACAGCCTCAGTCTTGTCCTATTGTGAGACAGAATCTCATTTACTAAATTGCCTAGGCTGGGTGTGATGGTGCGCACCTGTAATCCCAGCGCTTGGGAGATTTGCAATCTTCTTGCTTCAGCCTCCCAGAGACAGATTATATATGTAAGTGAGAAAACAACAAAGAAAAGAAGGGTATAGAGAATGTTATTTGTTTGACATAGGGTTTGAATCCATGCTGGCCTTGAACTCACCATGTAGCCCACACTGGCTTCAAACTCACAGGAATTCTCACTTCAGCCTCCTGAGTGCTGAGATTACAGGCATGCGCCACCATGCCTGGCTGACAGAATGTTATGTTTCATAAGAAAGGCAAAACCAGGGGCTGGTGAGATGGCTCAGTGGTCTAAAGCACCTACTTAGAACAAGCTTAGCAAAGCACAGGGATCGCGGTTCAATCCCCCAGCACCACATGCCAGCCAGCCCCGCCCCCTGGTGGGCTGAGCTGGCCACACACACACACACCCACACACACATAAATAAATAAATAAAAAAGAGAAAGGCAAAATCAGGCATGGTGGTGCACACTTGTAACCCCAGCACTTAAGAGGCTGAGGCAGGAGGATCGTGAGGAGTTTGAGACCAGACCAGCCTGGGCTATAAACAGAGCTCAAGGTCAGCTTGACCTGCATAGTAAGACCCTGTCTCAAAAAGACAAAAAAGAAAAAGAAAAAAGAAAAAAAGGCAAAATAAACAAATTAATACTTGTGCTTATTTTTGCAAAAAGACAAGTATGGGATGATACAGCCTGGATATTCATAACTAAGACAATTTTAACCAAGTAGTGCATAGGGGAAAGGAGGGAAAATCCCAAGACATACATGTCCTTTTTTGTTTTGTTTTGTTTTTGAGACAGGGTTTCACTATCTAGTTCAAGCTAGTCTTGAACTCACTTTGTAGCCCAGGCTGGCCTTGAACTCATGGCAATCCTCCTGCCTCAGCTTCCCAAGTGCCCTCAGGCCCAGCTCAGATCATTTTTTTTTTTTTTTTTCTGAACCAGGGATTGAACTCAGGCCCTTGTGCTTGCCAGCAAGTGTTTATTCTACTGAGCTATCTCCCCAGCCCCACAGATCTTGATTTCTAAACAGCATGCACCACTAAGTACCAAGACTCTCTGGAAAAATAACTGAGTACAAGATTGGGAGTGAGGGGCCGGGGGGGATGGCTCAGTAAAATAAGCGCTTGCCTGGCAAGTGCAAGGGCCTGACTTCAATCCCCGGTTCTGAGAAAAAAAAAAGACAATTAGAGCTTTTGGAGCTGGGGATACAGCTCAGTGGTAAAAGTGCCTGTCTGGGGGCTGGAGAGATGGCTCAGTGGTCTAAAAGCACCTACTTAGAACAAGCTCAGCAAAGCACAGGGACTGTGGTTCAATCCCCCAGCACCACATGCCGGCCAGCCCCGCCCCCAGGTGGGCTGAGCTGGCCACACACACACACACACACACACACA
>NW_004524699.1:459879-461677 GCF_000260255.1 Octodon degus | reverse complement strand
AAAAAAAAGGACATGTTCAAGTAAACAATGGGACATGCACAGAGAAGAGATGCCAGCCTGCAGGAGCTTCCACAGGAAGACTCCAGGACAGTCTGAACATTATATGACCAGCAATAACGGCTTAGGACCACTGTGCAACAGAGACAAGAACCCATTAAGCTGGGCTGGTTGTGCTGAGACAAGAGCACTGCTGCAAGTTCAAGGCTAGTTTGAACTCCAGAGCCAGACCCAATTACAAAACAAAAAAACACAATACAATAAAAATAAACACAGGCAGACATCAAAGAAAAGAAGTTCAACCTTTCAAAAGAATGCTAGTCAAGGGTCGGGGACACAGCTCAGCAGTATCAGTGTCATCTGCCTGATAAGCCTAAGGCCCTGAGTTCAATAACCGGTGCCAAAAAAAGAAGTCCAAGAATTCTAATCAACACAAGTAGGGAGGACCTGCCAGTTAGCTCAATTGTTTAAGCACCTGCTCATGCATATGCAGTCAGGCGCAGGATATCACAGTTTGATTCCCAGCTCCACGGGGCTTACCAGACCCATCCTTAAGGTAGCCTGAGCCAGCCAAAAAAAAAAAAAAAAATTCCTCTCAACTTTTGGGCCGGCCAAAATAGCTCAGTGGATTAAAGTGCCTGCAAGCAGGCACAGGGGCCAGGGGTTCAATCCCCGCACCTGCCTTGTAGGCCCCAGCCCCAGGGCGTGCTGAGACATGATTGAGATTAGGCACAGTGGTACGTGCCTGTAATCCCTGTACTTGGGAGGCTATAAACAGGAGGATCACTACAAGTCTGATCTAGTAGTGAGAACTTGAACACCCTGTAGACCCTTCCCTAAAACAAAAAAAAAAACGGAAAATAAAACCAAACACAAGTAGGAAGACAGACGTCATGGGTTCTCACTGAATACAGCGATAACTCACTCCAGCAAGGCTCAAGCTAGCAAGGAACAAGTACTGGCACAAGTTCACATATGCTGTTCTCCTTCACTACAGAGGAGAACCTGGAAGCCAGAGTGGTGGTGCACGCCTGTAATCCCAGCACTGGGAAGGCTAAAGCAGGAGGATCACCATGAGTTCAAGGCTAGCCTGAGCTACATAGTGAGACTCTGTCTCAAAAATAAGAAAGCTGGAGTGTCTACAAGGGAGATGTGGCAGACTCCACTATCAGGACCAAGGGAAACCAACACTCGCATCGGGAGACACCAGGAGGACCAAGACCCTTGGCATAATGTAAAAGTGATGCAGGCAAGAACAAAAAAAGATGAGCAGCTACACTGTATCAGCCAAGTAAACTTTGAAACAAAAATGCTACAGGCCTAAGGGACACTAACGACAAAAGGGTCAATGGGGAGCAGATGGGGAAATGACACCTACATCATCTAAACACAGAGCACTAAAGACACAGAACCACACGCTGGCAGAAACCAGGGGGAAATAGACAGACTCCAAGCCCCCACCTTCCTGTTGACCCAGATAGTGGGTGAGGACTGCAGGAATGCGGGCTAAATGCACGCACAGAACATGGCCCCCGTGGACATGCGCTCCTCCTGCACGGGCAAGGCAGCCTACAAGCTTGGTCAAAAATCACCACTCTAGAACCAGGCATGGTGGTGCACACCTATAATCCTAGACCTCAGGAGCCTGAGCCAGGAGGATCTCTGCAAGTTCAAGATCAGCCTGGGAGCTACAAAAGTGAGCCAAGGCCAGCCTGAATAGCATAGTGATACTCTATCTCAAAAAATAACATAGGGGCTGGAGAGATGGCTCAGTGGTCTAAAGCACCTACTTGGAACAAGC
>NW_004524699.1:443466-459639 GCF_000260255.1 Octodon degus | reverse complement strand
AGACTGAAAAATACCTGTAATGGCGAGAAGAAAGTTCTAACAAACTGAAGTGTTCAGGACATGGCAAACACAACACTGAGGAAATGGGCACTGTACAGGGGGAGAGCAGACCTCTGATATTTTAGGGTGAGAGATGTTCCCATCTCCAAAGCTAAAGCACTTGAGCGAGCAAGAAAGGGGGGTGTGGAAGAGAGGAGCACAGGCAGGGCAGGTGGGGGAGGCTGGTAAGCAGGGCAACAGGACGGAGGACCCAGAAACAGCCGGCATCCTCAGAAGCAAGGCCACTGCAAGAGCTGGGCTCAGAACATGCAGGGCTCTGCCATGTGGCTCCCAGGCAAGAACTGAGGTGGGCTGCCTGAGAGCGGCAAGGGCCAGCCTCTTGCAAGTGACTGAGCAGGGCCAGTTACAGAATGTAAGAGGAGCTAATGGCTGATGAGAAACAGATAAGAGCAGGTGTGGAAACTGAGGGGAACAGTAAGTCCGTGACAGGAGGGGTCACAGAGCCCAGCCAGCTACACATGCCCACATACCTGTGACCTCATGGCAGTCGAGGATCGCAAAGCCGTGGTGCATGCAGGCGGCCAGGAGGAGGTCGCAGTGGAAGGGGTGCCACTTGAGCCTCCACACCCCACCCTGCACATGAGCATCGGCCAGTGGTTGCTTCATGTTCCGTGTGTCCCACAGGAGCACATGCTCATCATAGCTGGAAGCCCAAGGTGGGTAGAACCAGTGCTTAGTCCCTCCCAAAGGCAGGACACCTCCCAGGAGACCTGTCCCATTCTTCCTGTCCCCTCACGGACCTACACACTTGCAGAGTGGGCTGTGGCACCATGGAAGGGCAGGCACTCACCTCCCTGTGGCCAGGATGTGCTCCCGATGCAGGCTGCATTGGACACTGCACACACCCATGGCATGGCTGCAGACAACAGCCAGCCTGAGCACCGGTGGGGCAGGGGCCCTTGGGCTGGGTCTGGATCCCGCACCGACCCTGGGCTGTTACCTTGAGCTGGTGAAGACACACAAGCCAGAGGTCCTGGTGTCCCAGCCTTTCAAGAGGCCATCGTCTCCACCTGTGTGGACACAGAAGCCTAGTGTCATGGCACTGATAGCAGGGAAGCTGGGGGGTCTGTGAAGTCCCTGGGTGAGACTAGGAAGCAGAAGAGACACGTGACACAGGGTTACAGGGAAAGCATCTGCCTTTAGGCTCTGGCATCACAGTCCCACCTGCCCAGGCTGATGCCTTCCAGGGAACTGCCTACCAGAAGCAGCAGACAAAAGTGCACACCCCTGAGCTGCCAAGGGAACTCCTTTGTAATCCACAGGGAAAGGACCCTGCACTGGCTGGTGGGGAACCGCAAAGGATAAAGACAGGACAGAAGGTGGCATCAGGGGGTGTGGAAGAAAAGCTGAGGAGCAGGGCCGACCAGGGTCAGGGCAGAACCTCCCTTTCAGAAGTACTACCACTCTGACACCTGTGCATCTTCCTTACTTCCAAAAGGCAGCTGTGTCCAAGACAAGGGGTGGGTGATTCTGAGAGAAGCTTAGAAAACAAGTTAGGATGAGACTGAGCACATGCCTAACACATGTGAGGCCATAGGTTACATCGCTGAGCAAAAATGAAAACCAAGATGGGAACTACAGGAAGGTAAAAGACACAGGGGCCAATATGGTTTGCAGGCTTCCGACCTAGTGGGCAGGCCATGTTCACCCACAGGGTTGTTTGGCAAGGGTGGTAGGAAACCAACAAGAAGCTGGAGAAACGGAACAACTCTGTACAGACAGAAAGGGGCAGCAATGTTGGAAAAGGGCTGGCAGGAACGATAGGCCATGATCAGCCAGGCAGAGAGGGCCCAGACATGCTGAGTGGCCCAAGAAGCTTCCTGGGATTAAAAACCCGGGAGCTGCGGCCACCAGCAAAAACACTGGCACATGGGCCTGGGCAGAAAAGCCTGCAGGGAAGGCTGAACAGAACACTCCTGGGGGCTGGGGAGATGGCTCAGTAGAATAAGCACTTGCCTGGCAAGTGCAAGGGCCTGAGTTCAATCCCTAGTTCTGCAAAAAAAAAAAAAAAGACCATTCCTGGCCCTCCCCCATCCTGGTGGAATTCACAAAAATGTGGTCTGGCACACTGTGGCACACCTATCATCCTAGCTACTTGGGAGCCTTAGGCAACAGGTTCCCAAGCCCAAGGCCAGCCTGCTCAACCAAGACCCTCTTGGGGAAAAAAAAAAAAAAGGAATGGAAATGTAGTTCAGTGATATAATTTCCCAGGGTTCCATCTTCAGCTCTTTGCAAATCTGGTGGCTCCTCTTCTGTCTTCTTCCAAAGCCCAGCATCTCTATTGCGCATGATTTATCTCCACCTGCACATGAGGTGCTCCCTGAGCTCCTCTGCTCCCAGCTGTTGATTTCTCCTGCCACATTGGTATCCCTAAGCACAAACCACCCAAAAGACCAGAAAATTCACCTTATTTCCTTCATGATTCCTATTCCTTCAAAAGGTAAAGTATAGCCTGAAATCAAGGAGACCAGCAGATGGGAAGAAGTGTGGGAACAGTGCTAGAAATGGGACTAGGCAAGGTCAGAAGGTACTCACGCTAAGCACAGGCAAGAGGTATGGTTCCCTGTGGGACAGGAAGTGCTGCCGGCCACAGGGCTATCAGGAAACTCAAGTCTCCACACAGGCTGGCCGTACCTCACCAGAGCCCCATTTCCTGCCTCCTTCACCCATGTTCCTCATCACGCCAATCATAACAACATCCAGCAGAGGTACACTGACCTGAATACACGACTTCTGTCTGCCAGTAATTGAAAGCAGCGACCCAGGCCTCAAAGTGGTGGGCCTGCCACGTGGCCACCTGCTGCACCCTGGGCCCCGCCTCCTCCAGCATGAGGAGGTGCAGCTTCCCCTTGGAGTCACTGCTGATGATCTTCAAGGGCTGGTCACTGGACCTAGACACAGAGATGAGGGAACCATTAGCTTCCCCCAGTGACATCACCATTCATTTAGCATGCTAGGACTCTCCTGGTTTTTAGATCAGGGCTAGTATGAAGACAGAGGTAAGAATGAGGGCCCCTGGCCAAGCCTGAGCCTTACCTTCCTCGTTTCCCAGTGGACCAATCCAGTGACAAGGCCAGACGCTCCTCCCCCAGCAATAGGCGGGACCAAGGCTCCAGGAAGGGCCTGCTCTCCTACTGGTGAGAAGGGAGCCACATACCTCACCCCCCTCTTCATCCCCCAGGAGGACACAAGGCACCAAACACTGCCAGTCGGCCACATACCAGGCACTGTGCAGGGCTGCAGATCCCCACACATATGACCTGGGGACAAGATGGTTTCTTGCCTCACCCTCTGTTCTCCGACATGATGCTGCCTCTGTGAGCTCTAAAAGACACAGGCTGGGCACCACCCAGGCCTCCAGGGGACCTGGCCCATTCAGTCCCCAGAGATGGGAACACTGGGAACTTTTCTCATCATCCATTTCAGAAGCCATCACAGCACTGAAGTGGTACTTCTTTTGTCTAGGACTAGGGGTTTTATTACCTAAACATCTGAATATTGGTAACAAACATCAGTAGCCACCCAGTGGAATTCAAGCCCCTTCCCAGATGTACGTGCTTCTGCCTGGTATCTGGTTTTGGCCATTTCCTTCCCTCATCCCCAGAATGAGTGACTGCTCTGAGCAGGCCCTTCCACCCAGGCCCTCAACACTATGAATTAGCTCAAGGATCTTCACTCAGTTCTACTGCAGCACCTGCTAGTATGTCCCTTACTCCTTGTTAGCAGGAGGCTGGGAACAGGTGACATCACTTCACTTAGGTGGCTCCCTGTTCCCCAGCATCTTTCGACACATGAATTCATTTTGCCACAGGACAGAATCAGATCACTGTGAAACCTCAGAAACCAATCACACAGGAACCCGCTGCTATCCTGAGACCCATTTTCACATGGGAACACCACTGCCATTCTCAACTTCCCTATCAACCCTAGACATCCCTGTCCTGCTGTCTCTGTGAACAGCTTGTCACCATAGCTCTTCTGTGGGGTCACCTGAGGTGACCTCCTCTTCCTAGAACCCAGTACAAGTTAAACCCTGTGCCTCCTTAAAATGTTCAGAACAATTCCAGCACCAAACAGACTGCTTTAGGAAACAGTCTAACCCTGCAGCCCTCTCTACTCCCAGAGCCAGGCACGCACCTCAGATTGCACCAGGCGGAGCAACTCCACAGACCCACTGGCATCTGCCACAGCCAAGATGCCACAGCCGGCCACCGGGACATGGCACCTGGGGAGAGAGTGCACCATCAGCGCCCAGGCAGGCAGCAGCACAGGGAGAATTACTGTTCCAGGGTTTATCACTTAGTTTCAGCTCAAAGCCGAGTTAGAGCCCACAATCCTACAGCTAGCCCAAAGGACCCCCAGCACACAAAGTCAGAAATCCTGTTGCTTCCCAGACTGATCCTCACTCTAGCCTGGGAAACAAGGGCCACAAGCCCCAAAGAAACATGTTCCTGACCAACTGCCAACAGGTGGTGGGGCAGCAAAGACGGGAGCACAGCACAGCGGCTTCCTATCTTGGCGAAGGCCCTCAGACACCAGATCCCATTACGTGAACAGATAGATACTCAGCACAAGTGCCAGGCCAGGTGGGGCGGTCTCCAAAGCGCTACCATTTCATGTCCAGCACTCCGGGGGTATCTCTCCTTTGGACCTCGACCAGAGGATAAGCAGAGTCGTCCTCGCTGAAAATGTACAGGTGGACGCGGCCTAGGCGGACTTGTGGCTGCTCAGTCGACCAGCCCTAGAAAAAATACACCTTCTCTGATTAACAGAGGCAAGGACCCAGGGGAATCCAGAGGAGGCTTCCCAAGACAAGCTCTGTCTAGAAGCAGAACTCAGCCTCAGTGGTCTGAGCTCTTTCCTGGCTACGACCAATAGTAAGTGAATTCTCTGGGCGCAGCATGAAGTTTCCACGTAGCCCAGAGACGGCTATCGTGCCGCGCCAACACCCTGCATGGGCAGATGCTTCTGGTCTCCCGCCTGAGGTACCCGGATTCCCCGGCCCCTTCCTGTCCCCCCATCCACAGCACCTCGTCCCCGGAGTCACGCAGCTGGTAGGTGCCGCAGGCCAGCAGGCGCCGACAGCCCTCCAGCGGGCACCACTCCACGGTGTCCGCGCTGAGCTCGGTGTCTACGGCCTGCAGCTCCCGCAGACGGGTGCCTGCCATAGACGCCGAACGCAGGCAACGCCTCTGCCAACTCCTTCCGGGGTCGCAGGGCAGGGCTTCTGCGAGCTAGGCGGGCCGGCGGGCGGGCCGGGGCGGAGCCCGGAGGGGCTGGAAGAGGGGAGCAGGAAGCAGAAGTGTGCAGGCCAGAGAGGCTCTGACGCCGGACTACGCGGAGGTCTTGGGGTGGGAAGGAGGCAGGAAACTGGATCTTCCCTCGGAGGCCACGCAAACGCTAAAGCCTCTCCAGAAAGCTCCCAGCCAGCGGGGCGTGGAGCTGCACCCCTGCAATCCCAGCACTCAGGAAGCCGAGACAGGCGATCACCCTGAGTGCAAGACCAGCTTGGGCTACAAAGTGAGTTCAGGGCAGCCTGAACTGCACAGCAAGATTATGCCTTCAAAAGGACAAATAGGGGCCGGAGAGATGGCTCAGTGGAATAAGCGCTTCCCTGGCAAAAGCAAGAGCCCGAGTTCAATCCCCGGTTCCGCCAAAAAAAAAAAAAAGACAAATAAAATAGAGCCTTAGTAGTACAATCAGAAGCAAAGGAGCCAAGGTACTCCCTTCCTTTCCTTCAACTGTAACCCTTACAGCAGCCGAAAGGTTATCCATGCTTCTGTAACCCTAGAACTGGAAGTTGTGTGAGCCACCTCCCTTCTCCCCATTCAACCCTAAAAACACGACCACCCCGCGAATTTATGAGGCCGGACAGACTGCAGAGAAACGGCACAGACATCCAGGACTAGGGGTGTCCACCCGTATAAATACTGGAATCCTGGCCCAGGTCATAGCTCAGTGGCACAGTGCCTGCCTGGCAAGCACAAGGTCTTGAGTTTGATTCCTGGTACCAAAAATACACATATGCACACATACATACTAGAAGCTTATGTTCCTACTGCTGCTCCAGGATTTTCAATAAACTTAATATATACAAAGTATACTCTCAATTCTTTCCTTGAAGTACACAAGAACCTGGACCATGTGGGCCCATTTAACTGTAGTATTAGGGTGGGGCCTAATACAATGTGACTTTATGAAGACAGACATCTAGACAGAAATGGAAGACCAGGGACAAGCCAAACGTGTTCATGGACTCTTGCAGAGGTGCAGAATGTGGAGCACATCTCTCCCTGGTGTTTCAAGGAATGTAGCCCGACAGACAGCTGTACACAAATCCTGGCCTCCATAAGCCCAAGACAATCCTATTGTTTCAGGGCGTTGCTGGTGGCAACACTCTTGAGAAAGAAATCCAGGGGACACCTGTGTTCTCAGTCCTAGGCTAAGATGGAGGTATGAGTGCAAACCCAGCTCCAGGACCAGCAGACAGCAGCGGAAGCAGAGGCAGTGAGGAAGCTGGGGATGCACAACACTTTCAGACCAATCTCAGGCTCCAACCTCAGGCTCCCATGTCAGCCACAGGACACTGAAGCCAAGCATCCTACCATGCAAAGGCAGGCCCCACCCACCATGGACCCTCTGAACACCATCATGGGACAGCTACAAAAATGTCAGGACCCTGAGCAGGAGAGGGGGCCAGGTATCACACAGGCCAGAAAAGCAAACAGGAATGAAAGCAGGCCACAGACACCCCCTTGGCAATAGGTTGCAAGCTGGGAATTCTTGCCCAGTGTCACTTTCAAATGAGATGGTGAATGCAGGTTAGGGCAGCTGGGGACATCGACAGGCTGTCCCAACCTGCCCAGTCCCCTAAAGACACCAAGATGATGTGCAGTCTGAGAGACCCATCCCAGGTCATCATCCCATCAAGCTCACCTAAGCCCGACACAACTACCTGGGTCCCTCCACCCCAGCTGTCCTGGCTTCTGCTAGACTGGAAGCTTTAAAATTCCTACAGCTCCAGGATGCAGGGTACAAGCCAGTGGCTATCTGCAGTACTGTCCTGGGGTCATACTTACCTCCCCTTCCCAGTGCTGTTCAGCCAGCAGCCTGAGCAGGATCCCATCAACCCAGCAGTGTCCCCAACCTCTAGATAGCCTGGTGGGCCCTCTTGGTGTAGGTCCAAGGGCACGAAATCCCTTTGCTCCAGGAACCCCTCCCCATGCAAAATGATTACACTGCCACTGTGATTTCAGCATATTCCTCTGAGGACCTGCTCATAGACCAAAGGCTACTGAAGGGCCACCTACCAGGGACAGTGAAGGCAAGCCTGTCATGTGTGGCAATGCAGGCAGCTTACATCACTGAAAGATCTAAGGCTGTCACTGGACAGGGTGACCAGCCATTGTTGTTCACACCTATAATCCTGGAACTGGAGACTGCCAAGGGAGCACAATCACAGCTTACAGCCTGGGAAAATTAGCCAGAATACCTCCAAGTTGAAAACAGAAAACTGGGGATGTATCTCAGCACACAGCCTAGAGTTCAATTCCTGGTTCCACAAACGAAAGGGGGAGGATAACAGGTCTCCGCCTGTTTAGGTGTAAAATATCCCCAAGTCTCCCGTGTCTTAATGGGCCCTTGGGAAGGTGACTTGATCACAGGCGTAACCCAGTTCCTGGCCGAATGTGCTTGTAGGAGGTAGGGTCTGGTTAGAGATGGCTCACTGGGGACCCACCTAAACACAACTGTATTGCAGGGCAGGGTCCACAGGATTTCACTACATAGATCATAGTCTATTTGTGGTTTCTAACCATCCCCTTGTCCCACCCCCCAAAAAAATATACATGAGTTTACAATCTGTATTTTAGGGAAGGGTCCACAGGGTCTCACTACGTAGATCAGACTCAGTGATTCTCGTTTACAGCCTTCCAAGTGCTGCCGTTACAGGCCACCACACCATCTCAACTGCTTCCCAGGATGACCCCGGGACAGGGCCGGCATGGCACAGCATGCCAGGGATTGAATTCAGGCCGCTGCACTCTGCCTAGGCAGGTGTTTAGTCCGCTGAGCTATCAGGCCAGCCCTGGGGACCTGATCTGGAAGGGTACATTTTTGCGTCTAGCTCCTCACTTCTGGTAGGGCCAGACCCTTCACTGCGGAGCTGCTGCCTTGGAGCAACCAAAGCAAAATAAATCCTTCCTCCTTTTAGTTTCAGGCATCAGGTATTTAGTCCCAGTGACAGGAAAATGACTGAGACACAGATGACCATAGGGCCAGTTAGATGGCTGGCTAGAGCTCAGGACACGAAGATCAGAGCTGTACAGCAGGGCCTAATTTCCTGTGACTGCTCTATGTGGAGCGGCCAAGCAGCCCTTAGATGCTGCTCCCCAGAGCAGACAGAACCATTCCAGAGACCCAGCACATTGCTCCTCAGAAGGCAGTGTAGGAGGGCTGGTCCTGCCAACCCATGTCACGTGGCCAATTCCATGGTATGGCCAGCCTAAACCTAAACTGCATGGGGAGAGAACAGCCATGACAGATGGTTCCACCCTTTACTCTGCCCTTTCAGACACAACCTGGGGCCCAGGACAGCAGCTCAGCTGCGTGACAGTTTCTAGACACATGGCCAACTGCTCGCCATTTGAGGATTACAGCAAGTGATTCTATTTGTGGTTTCTAACCATCCCCTTGTCTCCCCCCCCCAAAAAAAAAACTGTACATGAGTTTACAAACATATTAACATATAAATAATGAGAAACGTCCTGGGGGATCTCCCCTTGTCTCCGCTGGAGATTTAACACTGGAGGGGCGCCGTCCCCACAGACTTTGTGTGCCATAGGGAGCTTCATGGTGGCTGTTCTGGACCAGACACTGGCTTCCTCAGCACCTCCAGACTGAACTGCCAGTCTCCGCTGTGTCCACGGAAGAGCCGGAAGCCATGAGCCTGCAGCGTGGCAGCTCCACTGCCCGTCATCGTTCTGGCTCGAGCTCATGCTGGAAGGGACGCTTCCTCTCCCGACAGTGCTTCTTGTGGGCAGGCCAGTCCTTCTGCTGGCACTGGGAGCCGCAGTACCGGGCCACCTGGCAGCGCCCGCAGATGTTGAACTCCCGGAGCTGAAAAACACAGACCACTGTGGCTTTACTGTCGTGGGGGGCAGAGAGGGAGGGGCACACTCACATCTCAGAACCTGGAAGGGCCTGGCAGAGCTCCATGCTCCACTGAGCTGCACTCACTGACAGAGTGCTGGCCCAAAATGGGAAGCCTGGATTCAATCCCCAGCACCACAAGCACACACAGAAAGACCCATGCCTGGGGGACAGGAATGCCCACCTGGGCAGCACAACACCAAAGAGACAGCCACCCTGATGGGAGAGCAAGAGGCACCCAGGGCCTGACAGGGTGGGTGTGGTGGGCAGTGGGGGCTCTCTCGCACCTGCTTCTCGATGGCCGTGCAGGGTGGGTAGTGGCATTCATAGTAGGTGCAGGAATTCTCCTCCTCTTCCACCACATCCCCATTGGCATTATAGTACCGGGTCACGTTCAAAACAGGAAACTGCTCTTCTATGGGGTCTGTGGGGAGCTGCTGGATTGCAAGCCAATACAAGCTCTGCTCCCTGAAAGAAAGCAGAACCTGAGTGTGCGCCTGCCAGACCAGGTCAGCACGTGGGCCAGAATGACACCAGGAAACTCCCACCCCAAGCTGTGTCTCAGCAATTTTCTTTTTTTTTTTTGCAGAACCGGGAATTGAACTCAGGTCCTTGCTCTTGCCAGAGAAGCACTTATTCTACTGAGCCATCTCCCCGGCCCCTCTTTTTTTTGCAGAACCAGGGATTGAACTCAGGAACCTTGTACTTGCCAGGCAAGCGCTTATTCTACTGAGCCATCTCCCCAGCTCCTGTGTCTCAACAACTTGACTCGCTCAGCACTCCATCTTCCTGCTGCCACTCTCTGCCCAATGCCCATGACAGCTCATGGACGTCAATACCTGTTGCCCGGAGCCTGTGGAAGCCCCTGTGGGCTAGTAGACAGCCCACCCCACTCCACCCCACCCCTGCAAGCTGCCCTACAACCTTCTGAAAGTCTTGCTTAGGTAAGCCAGATGCTACCAAGAATTACAGTAAGAACTGCAGTCTGGAAAGTACATGCTGCAATTTAAGGTCCTGGCAAGAAAAGGGGCAGCCAAACCCTTCCTGGGCTTCCGGGAGGCACAGCCTGAACCCCGGGAGTCAAGGAGCTGATGAGCCAGCCCTCTAGCAAGCCTGCCCTCAGTGTGGCTGGTACAAGGCCTGGCATGTGGAAAACACCCTGGCTGCTCCCTAAGCCCTTCCAAGAGGTGCTGCAAGACAGCAAGTGCTCAGGAGCACCCTCTGGAGACTCAGAGCAGGATATACACCGTGCAGTGCAGGGCTGGAACTCACTGCCCAACCATGACCAGCACTCAGTGAGAGGAAAGCAGAGCAGAACCCCAGAGCTTGGGAAAAGCCAGCGTCCTTCTCCTAGCCCAGGAGCCACAAGTTCTGGCCAGCTGGAACTGTACCCCTCAGGCTGTCTCTGACTGCTTCTCCTGGCCCAGGACCAGACCCAATGGCTGACCACACACCTCTGTATTCTAAAACCCTGACAGGTCTAGGGCCAACCCAGGCCACCTGCACTAGAGGAGCTGCCTCTGAGGCACAGCCCTCTAGGACTCTCCCCCAGAAGCCAGAGCAGGACCTGAAGCCCACCATACCTGGCTTCTAAGTGCCCTCTTTTCCAAATGGGTCTGTAACTGCCACTACTGTATCTATGGCTAAAGGGGATATTCAGAAAAAGTAATAGTCACAGGATGGCCATGTCACAGCAGACACAGGCCTTGCTGGTGACAGGAAGGGGTTGCAAAGAGCCAGGGAATCTGTTGCTGCTGGTATCCATTCTGATGAAGCATCCCAGAGGCAGTACAACTGGAGGTGGTGGCACTGTCCTAGTTCTCTAGATTTCAGCTAGGACCAAAAAGTGACCGCTTTCTACTTCAGAGAAGTTCAGTTTCTTTTTTCTTTCTTTCTTTTCTTTTTTTTTTTTTTTTTTTAGTGGAAGCGGGGATTGAACTCAGGCCCTTGCGCTTGCCAGGGAAGCACTTACTCTACTAGCCATCTCCCTGGCCCAGTTCAGTTTCTTTTATTTTAACATAATAAAGTCCCAACTAACAAAATCTCCAAAAGGATTAATGGCCTACTCAATTTTTGCTACAGGTGGAGGTCCATGCCCATAACCGCAGCACCTTATAGATGCTGAGGTAGAAAGTTCAGAAATCAAACCCAGACTGGGCATCTTAGCAAGACTGTCTCAAAACAAAAGTTTAGGTCAAGCCTGGTGGCACACACCTGTAATCCCAGCACTCAGGAGTCTGAAGCAAGAGGATTACTCCAAGTTTCAGACCAGCTTGGGTTACATAGTGATTTCAGACCCAGCCTGAACCACACAGGGAGACTCTCAAAGCCCCTCCCCCAAACACACACACAAGTTCAAACCAGGTGTGCTAGTACAACCTGTAATCACGGCACTGAGGCTGATCACCTCAAGTGCAGCATGGGCTACATAACGCGTTCAAGGCCAGTCTGAATTACATAGCAAGACACTACCCCCCCCCAAATAAATAATGGCTGGAGACATAGCTCATTAGGAAGGCCTTGGGTTCAGTTTCCGGTGGGTGTCGGGGTAACAGGAAATTACATGACAAAATATGGCATGACACCTACTTGACAATCATGAGGCCCTGAGTTTGATTCCTCATTAAAAAAAAACAGGGCCAGAGAGATAGCTCAGTAGAATAAGCACTTGCCTGGCAAGCACAATGTCTTGAGTTTAATCCCCGGTACTGCAAAAACAAAAACAACAACAAAAAAAAAACTACTGATATCAGGACAGGGACCAAAGCAGCAGCCAAGCACATGCTAGCTCTGTCCTTACTAAGGGTATAGTCAGTAGGTCACCGTGCAGGCCTAGAGCAGTGGCTCAGGGACCATCCCCTCACATCACCAACTCAGTGGCACAGGGCTCTGGCCTGACCCTGAGGCAAAAAACTGCGAAGATTCTCCCATAGACTCCAAACCCTGAACCTTAACCATGCCTGTCACCTATCTGCTACAGCAGTCAGAACTTACAATATTAAGGCTGCACTAAGTGGCCAAAGGCACCAGTGGGGCTAGACAGCCCTGGGCCCAGCTCACTCCTAAACTCAGTCCTGCTGGCCCTGGTGTTTCCTAAGGGCCACTTGAGTCTCACAGCTGGGCTGGACCCGGGCAGCAGGTCCTGCTCTGCCAAATGAGAAGCTCATGAAGTA
This sequence comes from Octodon degus, assembly GCF_000260255.1. Classification (NCBI taxonomy): domain Eukaryota; kingdom Metazoa; phylum Chordata; class Mammalia; order Rodentia; family Octodontidae; genus Octodon; species Octodon degus. Next base: position 447,256 of record NW_004524699.1, on the reverse strand, counting down.
CATTCTCAAGACTGCAGAGAGCTGGGCAAAAGCCACAAGGCCAATCCTCAGGAACATAGTACCTTTGTTTCCTTCACACTACTCAGTAAGACATCTCCAGAAGAGGGTGCACGGGAGGAAACTGCAAAGGTATAGCCGAATGCTGGCCCCCACCCAGCCCATCAACTACAGTGTTCCCAGAACCAATTATCACCCGATCAACCCCAAAAGAAAACCATCAAAATCCCCTTACAGGGGCTGGGTAGATGGCTCAGTAGAATAAATGCCTCCCTGGCAAGCACAAGGGCCTGAGTTCAAACCCCGGTTCCACCAAAACAAACAAAAAAACCCAAGCCAAACCAAGATTAATTCCAAACACAAAACAATCAAAAAAACAAAAAAAGTGTAAGGGGCCAGGGAGATGGCTCATTAGAATAAGTGCTTCCCTGGCAAATGCAAGGGTCTGACTTCAAGCCCTGGTTCCGCAAAAAGAAAAAAAAATCCCCTTACACACACCCCACAGAGAACTTCACCCTTCTTGGAGAAGAAATCACGCAGCTCCTAAAGAACACAGAGCTGGTAGGGGCAGAGCAGGAGGCACTGCTGGGAAAACCCACCTCTGCTTGCTGGAGGTCTCCTCAGCTTTGGGTCGCCAGCCCCAGGGCACCAACTGCAGGTTGTCTAGGCGATTGTCCACAGTCACAGCGTTGAGATGCACCACCTGAAAACCGGGAGCCACGCCACCCCGGTGACGCTCCCTAGAAAAAGACAATTCCCTAGAGCGCCACCTCCATGTTTCATAGGTATTTCAAGTTTTTTATTTATTTAATTTAGGGTCTCACTACACAGCAGCTTGGACTCATAACGATCCTCTTACTGTAGCCTCCCCAGCACTGATTACAAGCGTGTGCTACCATGCCTTGTTTTAGGGCCAGCACAGCATGCTGGGGGTCCAGAGCTGGCATAGCATACAGTATCAGGGATCCAACTTGGACCTTGTGCTTGTCAGACAAGCGCTTAGGGCTGGGGAGATGGCTCAGTAGAATAAGTGATTCCCTGGCAAGTGCAAGGGTCTGAGTTCAATCCCTGGTTCTGGAAAAAAAAAAAAAAGACAGGCGCTTGGACCACTGAGCTAGCTCCTCAGCCCCACAGATATTTATTTCTGCTTGGGCACACAGGTCTGCACATCAACCGATGGGACGCTCACAAGGAATGCCAAGAGGCGCTCAAGTCCTTGCCCAGACAGAATGGGGACTGCACAGATGATCCTACCCTGGATTTAAGGGCTGGACAAAGACAGCCAGGGTGGAACCCAAGACCACCTCTGCATACAGCTTGGAGTCAAGCTCTGTACCGAGTGGTCACCACCACCAAGTACACTGTGTACACCAAGAAGCAGGGGCCCATGTCCCACTGCCATGCTTCATGCATGCCCAGAGAATAAAGAACCCCCCTCTGCAGAAGCCCCACCCCCCAAAAAAACCCCACTCAGTGCCACTACAGCACATTCACCATTCTTTCCATTAGCGGCAAGTACATAAGTAACTCCCAAAGCCAGCCAAAGCCAGTTCAGCTCTGCCTGATGGGGGCTTCGCTGCCTGCAGCAGACCATTCCCCCCTAGCCCGACAGGGCCTGGGGACAAGGTAGCCGAAAAATACTCACCATAGCAGCTCATGAAGGAGCCTGCCAGATCCCCTGCCTCGGTTTTTGTCGAAGGCATATGCAAATATCTTAGCACCATTTCCATCTGCATCTACTTCCATTCGAGCCTGAAAGGAACAGGAAAAGGTCTGTTAAAAGCCTCCAGTTCTCAGCCTCCAATTCAAATCCTACTTAGAAAAATTAAACAAAGCTGAGAGTGGTGGCATATGTCTGTGACCCAATATTCTGGGAAGCTGAGGTAGAAGAATGGCAAATTTAAGCAAACTGGGCAACTTAGTGAGACTCTATCTCAAAATATAAAATAAGGGCCGGCAAGATGGCTCAGTAGAACAAGCACTTGCCTGGCAAGCACAAAGGCCTGAGTTCAATCCACAGTTCCGCAAAAAAAAAAAAAAAAAAAAAATTATATAAAGTAGCTGGGGCTGTAGCTCAGCTGTGTTTAATCCCAAATAAGCAGGGGGATAAAAGAAAAGAAAAATCAAACAAAATGAACAGCCAAAAGGACAAATTGTAACCTTAGAGACACTATGGGCCTCCAGGGGCTCCCAACACAAGACACCAAACACCATGTCCCAGGTCCCAACTCTGTCCTCCACTCCAACAAAAAAATCTCATGAACAACTCTGTGTAAAATAACTGTGGACAAGCTGGGAATAGGGGTGCACAGTCTGTAATTCCCGCACTTAGGAGGCTAAGGCAGAAGGACTGACTTCAAAGCTGGCCTGGACAATATGAGTCTCTTGGGCCGGGAATATAGCTCAGTGGCACAAGTGCTTGCCTGGCATGTGCAAGGTTGAGTTTGGCTCCTGATACCAAAACAAACAAAAAAACGACTCTGTGTCAAAAAAACCACCAATAAGCCAGGAATATGGCTCAATGGCACAGCGTCTGCCTGGCACATTTGAGATCACAAATTTAATTCACGGTACTTAAAAAAAAATACCAATAAGTAAATAAATGAAACTGAACTCATGGACAGAACTCTCCCCATCTTTATAAAAACCCACAATCCAGCACGGGCAAGGCACTCGCGGACAAGTAGTGATGTGAAGCACTGAGATAAAGAGTCATACAGGACCACTGGCCACAGAGGAGCCACAGCCACCAGAAGCAGGGCAGAGGCTCTTCACAAAGACCTGTACAAAGGGGTTGCTACCCCATCTCAAGAACGGCAAAGAGCAAACATGCCATCCACTTTAGCAGACATCCAACCACAGGCACAAAATTAGGTATCTTCAAGAGCTGTTGATGAGCAACAGGTAAAAGTGACAAAGACCAGTGTCATTGGAGCAGAGGAGCAGACAGACACTATGTGGGGTCTGGCCCCGGGGGCACGAGTTCCAGCAGGAAGGATCTCTTGTACTTATAGTCCAGGGGCAGAAACTCACTTCTGCCCCCTCCCCCAGGACCCAGCCAAAATAGCAAGGATCCAGAGGCTGCACTCACCTCGAAGGAGTAGCTCTCCACCAAGGGGATGTCCTGCTCATCTATCAGCGTGTACTTGGTCTGGAAATTAACACACATCAAAAATTACACGTAGGATAAGCGTGGAGACACTGGCAATTACAGCTTTAGCAGCACCAGTTGCATCTTTTCCAGATCCGCAGACGGAAGCCTTGCTCCACTCCACTGGCCCTGGGGTAGATGTATTCAAAGCCAGCCAGGAGCCCATTTTTGTCTGCATAGTGGAGCAAGTACAGGGATCCAACAACTATCCATACAGGACCAACTCTGACAGCACCGAACTTTTCTGCACTAGCGCCCAGAGAGGGTTTTTTCAGTGAAGTAGAGGGACAAGCTGGAGCCTTATGCTGGGCAACAGTGCACGTGCTCACTGGATTACCTTCTCCGCTTTCTGTCCGAAGCGTTCCTAACCCTAACCCTAAGTACTGGTGCGTGGATGGCTAAGCCGGAAGGGTCTCAGAGCTGCTGGAGGTCGCCCGCTCCCAGGCTCAGCAATCCTCCTCCGCCAGCTCACTCTCGGCTCACCGGGTCCGGGCCCGCTTCCCTTCACCAAACTTCACCTGCCCGGCTCCTCCCTCCTCTGAGCCGCGGCCACCGCGCGGCGCCGGGCGTCCAGGCCCAGGGTTCCGCAGCCCCGCACGTGCGAGGGGCGGGGGCCGGCGAAGAAGCGGCGCCGCCCCGCGT
>NW_004524699.1:439877-442996 GCF_000260255.1 Octodon degus | reverse complement strand
CGGGGCCGGGACACACCTCCGGCGGCCGCGGCTCGGCCAATCGCGGAGTGCGCCCTGCGCCGGCCGGCGCGCGCTGCCGCGCAAAGGCCAATGGGAGAAGAACTGATGCGCAGGCGCGCTGGAGGAAGGGCGAGCGCGGGGGAGGGGTGGAGCGGGGGCGGCGCCTGCGCAGCGGGCCTGGGGACGTCAGTTTCGCGGGAAGCTTTGTGCGCCCGGCCAAGGCGGGAGCTCGTGCGGTCAGCTTCTTTTGGACCCCTCTTTCCTACCTCCGCCGCCTCGCGGGCCCTACGACCTGCTGTCGCCCGCCGGGGTCGGCTACGGGTGCCCGTCCCGGATGCAGCCAGACTGCGGAGCCCGTCGATCCGCACCCCTTGTCGCGCCTTCCGGATCTCCGCACCAGCTCCCGGTGTTTCCGAGAAGCCGAAACCCGCTGCGAGTGGGGCCGGTGTCTGGCTCGGAGTGGAGGCCGTGTAGCCTGCAGTCCGGCTCAGGGTCAGCCCCGCAGATCCGGAAATCCAAGGTCCCGTAGTGTTCGTGTAGGAGAATGGTTCCTAGGGTGTCTGCGAAGTGTGCTCCCCAGCGAGGCAAGAGGCCCATCTCCCTGCCAGGGGGAACCCCCAGGAGAGGGCCGCCAGCAGACCTGTGCCTGGGACCGCCCTGGGCCTTACTGCACAGAACACCTGTCCTGCAGGGAGGCAGGAGGAAGAGCCTGACGGAGCAGGTGGACGCTCCGGCAGGGGAGGCGCTCGCTGCTCTTGCAGGTTTCCCGGAGGTTGACTCCAAACAGGCAGTCATAGCCACCTGACTTACTTGAGAGGAGATCCCAGAGCCAGGCGAGGTGGTGCACTCCTGTGATCTGGAAGGCTGAGGCTGGAGATTCGCAAGTTTAGCCAAGTCTGGGGGATTTAGCCACTTAGTGAGACCTTATCTCAAGATTTATGTAAAAAACGGGGGGGGGGGGGTCTAAGCGCCTGCCTGGCAAACTCAGGAAACCAGAGTTTTATCTCTGGCACCTCCTGCCATACCGCTGAACCGGTTGAAACTGGGCGTGGTTGCGCAGGCCTATAATCCCAGCACTGAGGCTGAGACAAGAGTATCACTGGACTCGGAGCTGTGTAGTAAGATTCTGTATCAAATAAATAAAAGATAAAAAAAGGATGAGATGGGTGAGGCGGCGCACACTGGGAGGCTGAGGCACAAAGGTTGTTGGGAGTTTGGGGCCAGCCTGGACTACAAAGTGATCTAGGCCAGACCCAGGCTCAAAGGGGGGAAATTAAAAGAAGATAAGGGGATGGAGCTCAGTACTGAGGCCTTGAGTTCAACCCCAGCGCTGCACCCCAGAACAAGGAGGCTTCAGGCGGAAAATGCCAGCTGGAGTAGAGACAAGGTAGGGGAGGGAAACTATCCAGCTATCAGTCTAGTTGGGGTACCAGGAACAGTAGAGGAAGGGTCATCTTTAGGGTGCCAGCCCCAGGTGGAGGAGCAGTGGTGCCGCTCCCCTTTGCTGCCCACAGGCCTCAGGCTGCCCTGGTGAGATGGTTTCTTGGCGTAGGCTGCAAGCATCCGAAGCATAAGGAGCAAGAGGGGAAGGTGATCCTGGCTTGGGGGAATCGCGGCAGTGCCTAACACTCCCTCCCCTTGGATCTGTGTTAGGTTGGGTCACTGGGCGGTGCTTCCCGTCTGATAGCACCCTTCTTCTGGTCACAGCGCCTTAAAATGAAGCTTTTGGGGCCAAGGATACTGCCTGGCAAGTGTGAGGTCATAAGTTCAATTCACAGTTCTAATAAATAAATAAAAATGATGAAGCTCTGACCCCATATCCCCTCCAGTTGCTGCCTGGGTTTCCTGCTGCCTTCCACAGTCACTCGTGAGAGTTGTCTGTGCTTGGAGTCATCTCTTCCTATATAGAGAGCTTCCTATATAAAGTTACGTTTTATATCTAGGTGTCCCCCCAAAGGTTCATGTAGCCAGTGGGGAGGCTTCTAGAGTCTGTGATTAATCCATGATCCAGTGTGTGGATTATGGGTGTGAGCGCTGCCCCCGCCCTGGTGTGAGGATCTGCATTACAGTGTAAGGAGGGGAGAGGCTGGCTAGCTGCCCCTCCCTCTGCTCTTTGCTGTGTTCCACTGACATGAATGGCTTCCCTCTTCCCTGTGCCAGTCGGCCGTGGAGCCAGCCAAGTATGGACTCCACTGACTGTGAGCCAAATAAACCTGTCCTTCCTTACTATTGGCTGTCAGGTATTTTGTCCCAGCAACAAGAAAAGAGTACCAAAGACAGCTAGCAAGCTTGTTTTCTAGTACTTAATAGCAAGCCCCCACAAATACGGTGTCGTGAAAAGTACGTATTTATTATCTCGTGGCTCTGTCGGCTTTGGGGCTTCTCTGGTCCAGGTTCCAAGGCTGACGTCTGGTGGCCCACCAGTGTGAGTGAATCGTCTCTAGGCTGTCAGGTGTTTCCACATGGTTGTGGGAGGTCCCCATTTACTGGCAGTTTTCTAGGGATCATTTCTTAGCTTCTGGGGGGGTGGGCAGATGTCATCAAAAGCCCATACATCATTCTCTCACTCTGAATCTGTCCGTCAGCTAAAGAAAGTTTTTCTTTTTTAAGGACTCCTGCCAGGTATGGTGGCACATGCTTTTAATCCCAGCACTCTGGAGGCTGAGGCAGAAGGATTGCTGAGACTTGGAGGCCAGCCTGGTCTACACAGTGAATTTAAGGCCAGACTTCTATGTCTAGCCCACCCAGGAAACCCAGGATAATAATTTTCCTTTTTTAAAATTTAGGACAGGGTGTACAGGGTCTCACTGTGTAGATCTGGACTCCTAGTGATCCTCCTGTTTACAGCCTCCCAAGTGCTGGGATGACAGGTGCACACCACCACACCCAGTCTCAATGGCTGGTTCAGTGTGCCCCGGGGCGGGGCTGGGCACAGCAGGCCAAGGGATCCAACTCCTGGCTCCTTCATTTGCCTAAGCAGGCACTTTAATGCACTGAGCTATTTGGCTGGCCCATAATTCTCCTATTTAAGGTCAATAATTAGTAACTCCATGAATCTGCATAGTCCCTTTTTTCTTTTTCTTTTTCTTTTTCTTTTTTTTTCTTTTTTTCTTTTTTTT
>NW_004524699.1:437133-439777 GCF_000260255.1 Octodon degus | reverse complement strand
CTTAGAAAAAGAATCCCCGGACTTTTCCTCCTGTGTGTTTTCGTTGCGCTTCTTCATGGTCCGTGATGTCAGCTGAGGTTGTCAGTACAATGAAACCGAACTGGGAGATGGGAGCAGCTTATTCTGCCATTCTTCCAGGTCTCTCAGCTTTAGCTGCACATCAGACCCGGGGCTGATCACGCCACACTTGCTTAACCCGCCTGTGAGGGTCACGACAATTTTCCCAGCCCTGGGATCATCAGTGATTTCAAATTCGCCAGTGTAACCACGCTTCGTCATCCCAGTTAGAAACCGGACCGTGACTCTGGAGCACGGCCTGCCGAGGACTGGCGTTTGCCTCTCTTGTAGGCATTGTGGACGCTCCGGAGAGCATCAGCCAGGAACTCGTGCGTACCATTGTGGTGGCCCGGAAAGATCACAATCCCTTTTTTGATGGAATATCACATATGTACAGGTGGGACACATAAAGGGATGATACCTTTAGGGCATTCTGACTACCACCCAGTCTCTTGGCCACCCACCCCATCCAGGCCTTCTCCTGCCATCCTAGAAATTGCTTTACCCTAGAGAATAAAACTGACTGAAACCCCTGTTTGTAGTAGGGAGGCAGGAAATACATGCTGTTAGAAAGTTGTAAATGTAAGCCAGGCATGGTGACACACGCTTGTAATCCCAGCATTTAGGAGACTGAACTAGGAGGCTCACTGCAAGTTTGAGACCAGCCTGGGCTACAAAATGAGCTAAGGCCAGTCTGAACTGCACAGTGAGACCCTCTCTCAAAAAGATGCCACCCCCCGTAGTGGTTAATACATTGTGTTGTATTGCTGGACCACATGGGGACTATGAACTCTGCTCAGTCTGGGCCCTCTCGGAGAAGACGTGAAACAGGTGGCTCCGAGCAAAGTGGCTTGGCCACCCCTCTTGCAGGGTGAGCAGGGAGAGGATGCAACGGACCACTAGAGTCCAGGCACAGGAGAGAGGGTGCAGGAAAGAGAGAAACAGACTGGAGCCTGGGTCCTATGAAAGAGATGGTGGAAGAGGGGCCTTGTGCTCAGCTGCTCTAGTCAGTGTTGCCTTGCTGCCCCCCACGGCCTGCAAGTGGGGCGTCCACCCCACGTAACGTACAGTGTCAGCTGGGTCCCTTGGCCAGGACTTTGACTGGAGCACCTCTGTCCTAGCTGCTTTCCTGCTGCGAGGAAGCAATACTGGATACTCACAGCTCACAATTCACTCCCTGGTCAGCTGCCAGGCTGGGCAGGATGGCAGAGGGGCCCAGCCCAGAAGCATTGCTCATAGCATGGTGGACAGGGAGGTGAGAGGAGAGGGAAGCACCAAGGAGTGAGATCTGTCCTTCCAGGTCACTCTACAGTGACCTGTGTCTTCTTTGGTTTGAGGGAGGGGAAGTGTTTGAGACAGGGTTTTTTTTTTTTTTTTTTTTTCTGGCGGAACTGGGGATTGAACTCAAACCCTTTTTGCTTGCCAAGTGAGCACTTATTCACTGAGCCATCTCCCCAGCCTCGAGACAGGGTCTTCCTATGTAGTCCAGGTTGACCTTGACTTTACTTTCAAGCCCAGGCTGCCCTGAAACTCACAGCGATCCTCCTGCCTCAGCTTCCCGAGTGCTGGAATCACATGCAAGGGCCATGACAGCTGGTGACTTGTGTCATCTGACCAAGCCCTACCCCTCAACAGCAGGTCAGCTGTGAGCACATACAATGCAGTTACCTCCCAAAGGTCCCACTATGATCAGACAAGGGCTTAGGGGAACATCTAGATGTGAACCACAGCGAGCACCATTTCTCCACATGATTTCCTTCTGTGTGGCACTTAACGCCCTACATTTTTCCACATGACCAGGCCAGATGGGCAAGACTCCTATACAGTCCAAAGAATATATTCCAAGGGACAACTCCAAGCAGGCAAGCATGGTCTCTGATGGAATCATGCTCACAAGTGTCCCATGAGCCCAGATGCAGTGTCAGGGCAGGAAAGCTTGACACAGCGCCGTAAGTGTCCCCCAAAGCCCCCCTGTTAAAGCATTGGTCCACCTGGGAGCAGTGGCACATGCCTGAAATCCCAGTAGTTTGGGAAGATGAGGCAGGAGGATCACAAGTTCAAGTCTTGGCTGGACAACTTATCGAGACTATCTGAAAATAAAAAAGAGGATGGGCACCTAGCTCAGTGGCAGAGCCTCTTGGGTTCAGTTTCCAGTATGTGTGCATGCACACGCGCACACGCACGCACGCGCACACACACACACACACACAGAGTTTGGTTAGTGGTGCATGGAGCTTTTGGGAGGAGAAGCCCCACAAGAGGCCGTCCAGCTGTCCTGTGTATGTCCTCTTTTGTTCCTTAGGTTCCTAGCCATGAGGCAGCGGCTTTCTCTGCCACACGCTGGCGCTGCGATGAGTGGCCAGCCAGAAGAGCACAGCCATCTGGGTTGACTATCTCAGGTATTCTTTTTTTTTTTTCAAAGTTTTATTGATAAACAGATAGCAAATGAGACAGTTTCAAATCAAATTGGAAGTACAGTTTCAAGAAATAATACACTGCATATATTCTTCTTGGTGGTTAATTGCTGTACAAGAAGTGGACTTCTGATCCTATTTACAAACACCATTAGAACAAATCATTCTATTCA
>NW_004524699.1:421964-423546 GCF_000260255.1 Octodon degus | reverse complement strand
TGTATTTGGTTGTTACAGGTTCTCACTATACAGCTTGGACTTGTAGTGATCCTCCTATTTTCAGCCTCCCCAGAGCTGGGATTATAGGAGTGCACCAACACAATAGAGGCAAAAAACAAAACAAAACAAAACAAAACAAAAAACTAAGAGTCTGATTTAGTAGTGAGACCCTGAACACCCTGTAGACCCTTCCCTAAAATGAAAACAAACAAACAAACAAACAAACAAAAAAAAAAAACCTGACCCCCAGCCCCGGAGCCTGCTTGCAGGTGCCTTAATCTGCTGAGCTATTTGGCTGACCCTCTTTTTTCTTTTTTTTAAAAGATAGCTTCTTTAATCAATGATGCTAGAGCAACTGGCTTTGCAGATGTTGAAGATTGGGTGGGGGAGATAGGTCAGCAACTTAAGCACCTGCCTGGTAAGTGCAAGATCCTAAATTCAATCCCTAGTACCACAAGAAAAACACGAATGTTGAAGATGAAAACTTTTACCATGCACTAAAGTTGAAATGGAGCAAAGATCTAGATATTAAAATGCACACAAAATCTCTTGGATGATAGAATACACAGAACTCTTTTTTTTTTTTTTTTTTTTTTTTGGTAGAACCGGGTATTGAACTCAGGCCCTTGCACTTGCCAGGGAAGCTCTTATTCCACTGAGCCATCTCCCCGGCCCCAATACATAGAACTCTTGAAGACATAGGTAGTCAAAGACTATGGGCAAAACCTGATCACTCAGGGAATATTACAGAAAATCAACAACTGGGACCTCATCTTACTAAAAAGCTTTGCATAGTGAAAGAAAATTTTAGCCAGTTGCCCTTCAGACACCTTTGTGACTAAGGCAAAGAGCATACACAGAATTGAAAAAAGGGCCTTCCAAATTTAGAGATCTAACCCCAAAATGAAATGAATAGACATTTCTCAGATAAAGAAGTTGAAACAGCAGATAAAGATAAGAACAAATGTTCAACATCACTGGTCATTAGAGAGATGTAAATTAAAACAACACTGAGAGTCCGTCTCATGCCAGAAAGAATGGCTATCATAAAGAAATCAACCAATAACAGCTGCTGGAGAGGCTAGGGGGCAGGGAGAGAAACCTTTCTCCACTGTTGCTGGAAATGTAGATTGGTGCAACCCCTATGGAAATCGGTGTGGAGATTCCTCAAAACACTGAAATGTGCCGGCCCTGCCCCTCGGGCACACTGAGATGCCCAATGAGACTGGGCATGGTGGCACACACTTGTAATCCCAGCAGTTGGGAGGCTGAAAACAGGAGGATCACCATGAGTCCCATCTATGTAGTGAGACCTTATAGACCCTGTAGACCCTGTACTAAATACATTAAAAAACAACAACAAAAAAACTTCAACTAACAAGACAAAATTTAAAATGAGAGGTCCCATTTGACCCAGCTATTTTTCTTCTTGGTATCTTCCTTAAAGAATTAAAAGTATCACACCACAGCAACACAGGCATACTCATGCTTATAGAGGGATAGTTCTTAATTGCTAGGTGTTGGAAACAGCTCATGTGCCCACCAGCCCATGCATGAATCAAGAAGATATGAGGATTTATTT
>NW_004524699.1:402531-421607 GCF_000260255.1 Octodon degus | reverse complement strand
ACAAGGCAGCAAGAACCTCAGCATTACAGGTTGAAGAAGGGCTCATGGGGGACTGGGGATATAGCTCAGTGGTGTAAGCACCTGCTTGGCAAGCACAAGGTCCCAAGTTTGATTCCCAGTACCACCAAAAAAAAGAAGGAGAAGGAGAAGGAGAAGGAAGAAGGAGGAGGAGGAGGAGGAGGAAGAGGAGGAGGAGGAAGAGGAGGAGGAGGAGGAAGAGGAGGAGGAGGAGGAAGAGGAGGAGGAGGACGGGCTCATGGAATGACTGGGAGAGCGGTGATGACCTTCTTTCATCTTCACGATTTCAGTCTTAGGAGGTGGGAGAGGATGGCTCACCCCTAATGAAATAATGCAAAATTTCAAAAGAGTGATACTAACAATCCCAAGCCTTCTGTTCATCCCTAGGGAAGTATGTAAAACTAGCCACTGTGAAGTTGTGGTCCCCAACAATTTCTAAATAATGGATCCACCTTGAGACCATATTTTTTTTTCTTTAAATTTATGTATCTGGTACAGGGTCTCGCTATGCAGCTCAGACTCATAGTGACCCTTCTGTTCCAGCCTTCCCATCACTGGGATTCCAGACATGCACACCACGTGCCAGCTTCAGTGGCCAGCTTGGCATGCAGCTAGCACGGCATGTAGCACCAGGAATTGAACCTGGGTCCTTGTGCCTGCCAGGCAGGCACTTAGACTGCTGAGCTATCTCTCCTGCCCAAGACCATATTCTTAAGTGAAATAAATCAGACACACATATTTTAATACTGCATTGTTTCTCCAAGTGAGAAACAAAAAGTGTAAACAAGGACCAAATTGTATACAAGATATTGGGAAATGGGAAGAAAATATTCAATTGGGCAGGGAAACAAGGGAGAAGTGGGGAAGCAAAGGAAGGAAGGGATAAGAAAAAGAAAATAGAAGGAAAAACGTGGAAATAAGAGCTTTGCAAATAAGGACGGGTAGAGGGGCTGGAGGAAGGGGAGGGCATGGGAAACAAAGAAATGTAAGATCTATCATGCACAGGGACAATTCCCTATTACATCATTATGTATATTTAAAATGCGCCAATAAAAAAAGAAAAAAGCTGGGTGTAATCTCAACACTCAGCAGGCTGAGGCAGGAGGATCACCATGGGCTTGAGGCCAGCGTGGGTCATACAGCAAGTCCAGCTTGAACTCCATAGTGAGACCCTGTCTCAGAAAACGAAAACCAGGGGCTGGGAAGATGGCTCAGTAGAACAAGCACTTGCCTGGCAAGTTGCAAGGGCCTGAGTTCAATCCCCAGTTCCTCCAAAAATAAAAATAAAAATAAAGAAAAACAACACACACACACACACACACACACACACACACACACACACACCAAGAAACTATCTCTGGAAGCATGGGATTCTCCTCTGTTTCAGAGGAAACTTGATGCACCACATTTCTTTGAGAACCCCTTACTAAGGGATACAAAGTAGTGCCAGGGAAGATCACCTCAGCGTTCTTAGCACTTTCTTTTTCTTTTTCCTTTTTAGTGGTACTAGGGATTGAACCTGTGACCTTCTCATTCAGCTACATCCTCAGCCCTCCTTTTTTTAAACTTTAAGACAGGATTTCTCTCAGCCAGTTAGTTATCAAGGTTAGATTCAGACTTGTGATCTTCCTGCCTCAACCCCCAAAGTGCTGAGATTACAGGCACACACTCAGTTCCTGTGCTTCTTCTGAGCGCAACCTCAGGGTCCCTCTCTCTTGGGCACCAGATATCAAAGTCCCACTATTTGGAGGCAGTATGCTGTGCAAGCCCATGTGACAGGCCGGTAAGAGAGAATCCTGCTGCTCCAACCCAGTGGCCAGTGGCGGAGGTGTGAGGGCGGGGGTAAGACACCCTGGGGGCAGGGGCAGGGGCAGCTGCTCCAACCCAGTGGCCAGTGGCGGAGGTGTGAGGGCGGGGGTAAGACACCCTGTTGCAGCGGAGCCTGAGCCGAGCCACACCCAGCTTTCAGGATGAGTGATAAGTCTGGTGTTTGCTAGGTGATAAGAGGTGGCTGAAGCAGCTAGGGTCACTCATACACTTGCAGTCACTTGTAATCCAGGTCAGCTGTGTCCCCACATGCTGGTGTCTTTCTGCTCCTCTCCGACTCTCCCTCTCCTCTTTCCTCTGTTCTCTCTCCATAGCATAATCATATATTTTCACAGGGTAGTGCAGGGCTCCTGTAGATGGGCTAGGCCTACAACTACTGTGGAAACTTCCTTAGGGCAATTCTGCGAGGTAAAGTGACTCCCTGGCCAGCAGATCTCCACAGGAGGGGACAGTGTCTACCTCTGCTGCAGCAGCACAAAGAGATAAAAGGAGTGCTTGGCAGAGGCCCTCCAAGCCCAACCAGCAGGCAGGGGGAGCTCCTGCAGTCCAGTGGAGGGTGACAGAGAGGCTCTACTCAGGGTCTTTTCTATTTCCTGTATTTCATGGTGCTGTGAGACCCTGGAGTGGGGTTAATTCTGGAGGGACTATCCCTTCTGGGCTCACTGGCATTACAGTGCACGAATGGCTGGCTGTGACCACAATTTTCCTGTACAAACCAGCCCTGGCCGAGCCTGTAGCTCCATCCACATCCTTGAGCTGACTCTTGCTCAAGCCACCTCTTCCCTGCCCTAAGCCACAGGTACCACAGGCCAGAGCCTGCTGAGACAGTTCAGCCTGTCCTTGGCTTGCTCAGGGTCTCCTGCCTTGCACATGCTTTGGAAGGTCCTGGGCTGCACCTTTGCCCTTCTCCTAATGGAGCTTTCTCTGTGGCCTGATGGGTGCCCCTGCTCTTGGGAACCTCTCTCCTCACCAAACTTTGTTTGAGCAAAACCCAGGAAGAGCCAGGAGGTGAAAGTCATCTTTGTGGATTCTGAAGTCGGGAGAGGAGTTGCAGAGGACAGAGAGCCAACAGAAGAAACCACCAGGCACTGTGGGGGTTTGGCAAAGACCAGGAAGATGTGGGGCAGCGTCCTGGGAACATAAGAGCATTTGCAGCCAGGAGTTCTCAGGGTGCAGTGCAGTAGAAGTGGCAGTGAGGAGCCACAGGCCTCAGCCTGCTTCCTGGCCCAGGGAGGGGGCTGGGTATGAAAGCATCCACATCACAGAGCACAGTGAAGCTGGGCTTCTTTGTTGGTCTCTTTGTTAACCCTGGGGAGAAACAGCAGCAGGAATGAGGAAAAGATAGATGAAAAGACAAGAGCTGGGTTGGGTGGTGGCCAATTGCCTGATTGGCAAATGACCACCCAGACACACACACACACACACACACACACACACACACACACACACACCAGTAGGGGCATTTATCTATAGCTTTGTAAAGTTAGTATCATGAGACCCAAGGTTGCCTAGTGACTAATAGCTGACATTGACCAGGCAGGATGCTTTTCTCAGGACTGAGGTAGCTTGACTGCTTTAGGCGCTGAGGCCTAGTCCCACTCTCACACATTTGATCAATTTCCAGCTTCAGTAGCTCCCAGCACTTAGAGTGGAAAGCAGAATGGGACCTTCTCGGAAGAGACTGAAGATAAATGTGAAGGTTGAGTGATTGTGTCAACTTGAATTTAGTTAAGAGAAGCTTAACTAAATCTGCTGGGCAATTTTACACCCTAGTGTGGCTTTTCACCTGGATGGCATAAAGGGGAAATCAGGAAGGACAGATTGGCTTCTGTTCTTTAGAAGAGTGAAGAGGAAGAAGAGGAAGAAGAAGGAGGAGGAGGAGGCGGCAGAGGAGGAGGAGGAGAAGGAGAAGGAGAAGGAGAAGGAGAAGAAGAGGAGGAGGAGGAGAAGGAGGAGAAGGAGAATGAGAAGGAGAAGAAGGAGGAGACAAAGGAGAAGGAGAAGGAGAAGGAGGAGGAGGAGAAGGAGAAGAAGGAGGAGACGAAGGAGAAGGAGAAGAAGGAGGAGGAGGAGAAGGAGAAGGGGAAAGAGAAGAAGGAGGAGGAAGAGGAGAAGAAGAAGGAGAAGGAGGAGGAGAAGGAGAAGGAGAAGGAGAAGGAGAAGGGGAAGGAGAAGAAGGAGAAGGAGAAGGGGAAGGAGAAGGAGAAGGAGGAGGAGGAAGAGGAAGAGAAGGAGGAGGAGGAGGAGAAGGAGAAGAAGGAGAAGGAGAAGAAGAGGAGGAGAAGAAGGAGAAGGGGAAGGAGAAGGAGGAGGAGGAAGAGAAGGAGGAGGAGGAGGAGAAGGAGAAGGAGGAGGAGAAGGAGAAGGAGAAGAAGAGGAGGAGAAGAAGGAGAAGGAGGAGGAGGAGGAGGGGAAGGAGGAGAAGGAGAAGGAGAAGAAGGAGGAGAAAGAGAAGAAGGAGGAGAAGGAAAAGGAGGAGAAGGAGGAGGAGGAGAAGGAGAGTTCCATTCTCCCCTTCAGCTCGGACATCGTTTTCTGGCTGTCATGCAGACTTTTTAGTTCCCACCTCGGGAACCAGATCCATCGGCCTCCTGATACAAATGTGCCTGGACACTGCAGGGAGCTCCCTTCAGACAGAATCCTTCCAACTCCAGTGTGCAGAGCCCTCTGCCTGCTTCCTCATCCAGCTCGGGGTGGCCATCCTGAGCTAATCTTGTAACGGCTTACCCCTGTGTATACTTTGTGTTCTATCTGTTTCTCTAGCAGAACAGAGTGCAGGGCATCTGGGGAGTGAGTGGAACCCAGAGCAGGAGGGCACAGCTGGGAGGGAGATGGAGGTAGAGCAAAATGTGGCAAGCCCTGGGAGACCCAAGGTCAAGGCCACCTTGGTTCTGTCATTGTTGTTTTACCCCCAGCAGCATCCAGCACAGCCCTGCTCCTCCTTTCTGAGATTCTGTATTCTTGGTTCTGCCAACTTGGCATCTGGGTGCTGCGCCCACTCTCTCTGCGCCCACTCTCCCTCTACTCACAGGGACCTCTATCTCTGTGCTCCGGAGTCTCCATTTAACTGAGTGGCTGGTAGCACATGCCCACCAGGAACACGGGATCTGAGAGGACTTGTGGGGCCACCTCACCTGTCACAAATCTCCTCGGGCTCCTCTCCTTTCCAGCCTAAGTCCCTGTTCCATTTGTTTGTTGGAAATAACCAGGTTAGGTTTCAGAGTGGTGTCCCAAATGCAGACAACGCCCAGCCCTCACTTCAAATACAGGCTGCAAAACAGTTACCAAATCCTTAGCTTCTGCTCCCCACCAACCCACCTGGAAAGGCCTAGCCTATGGGTGTCTGGCAGCTGGTCACCCACCCCAAATGACATGTGGGTATCTCCTCTTCCTTGGGCTGCTGTTCTGTGCACTGACTTCCTTTTATGACCCTTCAGGACGGGCTAGTCAGCAGCGCCCCAAGGTGTCCCACCTGGCTTACACTTACTGTACCTCTGAATACAGACATGTCTTGATTTACATCTGGGTTACATCCTCATCAACCAAAGAATGATAGTAGAGCTGGGCGTGGTGGTACATGACTGTAATATGTGTGGGCATGTGTGTGAGTGCACGTACACACACACACACACACACACACACACACACACACTCTGGGAGGCTGATGCAAGTGGATCACAAGTTCAATGCCAGCCTGGGGAATATAACAACTCCTGTGAAAGCTTGTGTCAAGAGAAAAGAAAAGGGGCTGGTGAGATGGCTCAGTGGTCTAAAGCACCTACCTAGAACAAACTAAGCTAAGCAAAGCACAGGGACCGCGGTTCAATCCCCCAGCACCACATGCCAGCCAGCCTGACCCCTGATGAGCTGAGCTGGCCACACACACACACACACACACACACACATAAATAAAATAAAATAAAAAAGAGAAAAGAAAAAACTGGGGATGAGAATTCCCAGCACTACAGAAATAAACAAAAGTTAAAAAGGGAAAGTGGGGGCCAGCAAGATATCTCAGCAGTATAAAGCACCTGCTTAGGCAAGTGCAGGGGCCAAGGTTGGAGGTTCCATCCTTGGCACCACATGCTGCACCAGCCCGGCCCCCAGGCCCAGCGGCCACAAAACAAAAAGCAGTGACAGTGGTCAATTTCTGGCAAGCATGAGGTCATGAGTTTGATTCCTGATACCAAAGAAGAAGAAGAAGAAGAAGAAGAAGAAGAAGAAGAAGAAGAAGAAGAAGAAGAAGAAGAAGAAGAAGAAGAAGAAGAAGAAGAAGAAGAGTGACAGTGGAAAGACAGGTATGGCGGCACTTGGGAGGCTGAGGCAGGAGGCTCATCCCAAGTTTGAGACCATCCTGGGCTACAAGACCCTATCTTCAAAAGACAAAACAACAACAAAAGCGACAGTGGAAAATGCCTGAGAGGAGACGACATTAAATGCCGTGAAGCTACCAAGCATCGGTGCTTGTCTAGCCTCAGACGTACTCAGACCCCTCACATGAGCCCACACGTGGGACAGTCGCCCCGCACGACTGCTTTGCAAAGCGTGCCAAGCATCTCAGTAAATGTATTCAACATGTACTGAAAGTGAAAACGAAGGGGGGGGTTTGGAACATTCATAGCCTGGCATGATGGTGAAAACCTGTAATCCTAGTATCTTGAGAAGCTGAGGCAGGAGGGTCTTGAGGGTCTTAAGTTTGAGCCCAGAAAAATCACTGAGATGTCTCAAAACAAAACACCAAACCCTGTGCTGCAGCTTAGTGCTAAGGTCCTGGGCTCGACCTCCCATCAGCATAATTTCTCCTGGTTTTAGAGTCATCGGCAGCCCCCAGTACCCCTACCCCTGCTGTTGGATGCTAGCTAGGTCGGTCCCATGAAAACTCTGCACCCGCGTCCCTATCAGCTCCGGAGGAGCGAGCCCAACGGACGCGGGAAACTAGGCCGGCTGAGCGCCCCCGGGACGTCTTGCAGGCCCGCGGGGTGGCGTACCCGGGCGCAGGGGAACCAGGCGGGCTGAGCGAGGCTGGTGCGCAGCACAGGTGAGCCGGGCGGGTCTCCCCATCCTCGGCTGGGCAGGTCCAGGGGCCAGGGGGCGGGTCTTGGAACCGGGGTGGGGCTGGGTCCTGAGCCTCGGCGCCGGCTGAGGGGACGGATCCTAGTCAAGGGACGGGGCTCCGGGAGAAGCAAAGGAGGGCCGTAGAGGGCCTTTGCCCCAGACAGACATTGCACCTGGCAGGTTAGCTAGAAGCGGTACGGGGTGGGGCTGGGCCGCGGGCAGTTGGAAAGACCCGGTCCCGCAGCGAAGGCGGGGCCGAGTTCTGCTCGGGGGCGTGTCGCGGTCTTGGGGCGGGGCCTCACCCTTGGGGCGGGGCCCTGTCCTCCGAGCTGGCCGAGGTGTCTGTCCGCGGCGCGGGTGGCCGCGGCATGGGGCGGGTGCAGCTCTTCGAGATCAGCCTGCGCCAGGGCCGCGTCGTCTACTGCCCGGGGGAGACGCTGGTCGGGGTCGTGCGCGTGCGCCTGGCGGCTCCACTGCCCTTCCGAGGTGGGCGCGGGAAGCTGGATCGGGCGGTGGGGTAGTCTCCTGAGGGGAGGTCGTTAGGGCCCCCAGGCCTGGGACCCGAGTCCCGGGAGCTCGTGCACTCTCGGGGCACCGAGCGCCGCAGCCCCGCCGGGGTGGGAGGCCAACGGCGGCCGGGGCGGGGCTGGCGCCCGGTGGCCCAGTCCTTCCGCATCTGTTCCTTCCTGTTCTTTCCGTCTTGGGCGGCCCAATCTCTAGCCGAGACCACCCTATCCCTGGACACCGCAGGCCTCTGACCTTCTTCTCCAGGTGTCTAGGTTCGCCTGCGCCCGCACCTGCTGAGTTCTCGCCGGAAGTCCAGCCCACTCTGGGCCCCCAGCGTCCTCGGTCCCGAGAGTGCTGGGCACTCTTGCTCCAGTGAGAGTCAGACCTGGTCCAAGGCCACGGGTCTCCAGTAGGTCTGGAAAGCAACTACCTGCACCCTGCCTAAGACTGGCTCTTGTTGCTCGAGTGGCTGATCTGGGCTGGGCCCAGGGGCTGAGCCGGAGCCTCTGCTGGTGCAGACCTCTGGGACTTTGGGAGTGGGAATCGGATTGCTGAGGTAGCTACACTGATAGAGCCTCGGCCTGTGTGAGCCTCCTCTGCCCATCCACAGGTGTAGCTGCTTTCCTGGACGAGACCCTGGGTAGGACTTGATGGCTGAGCTCTCAGGGTAGGGTGTGGTGGGCAGTGTGGTGGCCTCTGGCTTTGAGTGTGAGGCTGGTGTGGCTGTCCCAGTGGGTGCCTCACTGCCTTGGCCTCCTGTGAGAGCCACCTGGCTGCTTGGCCCAAACTCCAGCTGCCCACTTCCCTCTGAATTTGGCCCTGGGGCTCATGTTGTTGACAGTGCGCCCCTCCGTTGTGGAAGACAGAAGCCATCTTTGCCCTTTGTTCAGTTGTCCTGGCGCTGTGATGCTCCCTGTCCCTCAACCTCATGCAGGTTGCCAGGGTCTAGGAGAAAGCTGGGTGGTGGTTGTAGATGCTTGTCAGCTCTGCCCTTTTTGGTCCTTCTCTCCTGTATCTCCAATTGGAGTTGTGTTTGGGTGGGGGCAGGTATGGCCACTGCAGAGGGCATTGCAGTGAGAGGCCAGCTCTTCTTGAGCAATATGAGGTGAGGGTGAGGCGAGGCCTCCATCCTGGCCCAGCAGAATGTGATATAGGCCATGTGCATGTGGGCTGGGGGACATGCGGACCAGTACAGAGCCCCTATGTGGAGGTCACTTCCAGGCTTGTCTATTCTCTCCTTCCCTCTCTGGCTTGGATTGGGGTGGACAGAGCATTGTATTGTGTGCCAGCCCCGAGCCTCTGTGTGACAGGTAGAATGTGGGTAAATAGACAGCTAGTTGAGGAGGGTGAGGGAGCCCCAGCTCTTCCCAGTTGTACATGGGGCTCAGGGGCTTCCTCCAGCCTCCCATGGGGCGGGAGAAGAAAGGCCACAGTACTTTTTTCCCTACATTCAAAAGATATTGCTGAGCTCCTGCTAGGCCCAGTAGGTATACCAGGAAGGCACCCCACACCCTGGAAGGATGCACGCTGCCTTGGGTTTCCCAGTCTTGCTCTCTGAATTCCTGTCCTGTGAGTGACAGTGACAGTCAGCCCCTGGACACGAGGATCCTGCTGCCTGAGAGCTGATGTGGAAGGAAGGCTGTTCTCTGGAGCCTCTGCGGGGCTGGGCGGGGCAGCCCCACACTGCTGTGGCACAGACCTGAGCTCTGATCACAGAGCACTCTTGGTGTTCACATGGTGTGTCCGAAGCAGAACAGCACACTTGAAGGAGTGATGTGGACAAGAGCTCAGCTTTAGAACTAGGAGAGAGGTATGGAGGAATCTTTGGATCCGTGTCCAGGTACCAGGAAGAGGGCTACTGGGCAGGTTAGAGTGCAGTGAGAGGAAAAGTTCCAGAAGTTACCAAGGAACTTGGTTTTCATGGTGATTTTCCTAAGAGAAACAGAGCAGCCCCAGCCTCTGTGCTGACACCTGCAGCTTGGGGCCTGCCTTTGTTAGGCTGCTGAACGCGTGTGTGGGGCAGCACTGTACGGCGTATGGTACTTTACAGTCTTGGCATGTGGGGGGGGCCTTGCCATAGCACTGTGTCTGGTTCAGGGCAGTGCTGTGGTGTTGCCTGCTCACCTGCAGGGTCACTACTGAAGAGTAGCCCAGCCAGGTATGGCCAGCAGGCCATCCAGTTCTGCAGCTTGTCCTGGTCACTGGGAGAGAAGGGGGAGCTTCTGCTCCCATGCGCTGTCTCCAGCAGCAGGGAGACCCCTCCCAACATGTCCAGGACACCCCTCACTTTCCCTGGGCCGAACTGCATCCTGTGACCTGCTTGATCCGTGGATCAGGGAAACCAGAAAGTGGGCCTTGACCATTGAGAACCGGTGCCCTGAGGAGGCTTCCCAGCCTGACCTGCCGCTCGCTGCAAGGCCGAGGAGGATCTTCAGGTGTTTTGATGAAGTGGCAGGCAGGCTGCTGGCAAGCCCTCTACCTCTGTTGTCCCTGCTGAGAGAGCTGGGTATTGGGCATCGTCTACAGGAGACCTGGTGTGGGTCTGGTATTGGAAAGATCACAGAACGCTGAGTGAGAGCAGAATCAGCTGGCACCCTGTTGCTTCACCTGAATTCTGGGGGGCTCAGGCTGGGCAACTGATGGCTTCAGTGAGGCATCGATCGACTGCTCTTGCTAGCACCCTTGTGTGAGGCTCCTGGTGAGTGTGTCCTCAGAGAGTTGCTGGGTGTCGTGCACATGAAGCCGCAGCAGGTCCACCCTGAATCAGCTTAGGGTTAACGAGAGTAAGGGCTGCTTTTTCATCTCTCCTAACATGTGTCAAAGTACTTAATATTTACCAGTCTGATGGGTTGGAGTGATAAATAAGGCCTTCCCTTTCCATTATCCACTGCTATATAGAAGCCACACCAAGTGGCAAAGGGTGTAGCTCAGTGGCAGAGCACTGCCCAGCACGTGTGAGGCCTGAGGTTCAACTCCCAGCAAATGCCTACCCAGCAAGAGTTCAAACCCTGCTACCAAAAAAAAAAAAAAGTTCACTCTTGCTTTTAGGGTTAGACATTTCTTTCTTTCTCTTTCTTTCTTTCTTTCTTTCTTTCTTTCTTTCTTTCTTTCTTTCTTTCTTTTTTTCTTATTTTTGGTGGAATTGGAGATCGAACTCAGGCCCTCGTGCTTACCAGGGAAGCGCTTATTCTACTGAGCCATCTCCCCGGCCCCAAGGGTTAGACATTTGGGCAACGAAGGGCAGGACAGCAGAGGGCATCTGCAGCTTAGTGCCATCAACTGGCACCTGATGAGTGGTCCTTGGATAGTACCCAGGCCTGACTAGGGGAACCATACCCTTTCCAGAATTCCTGGTGTGTGGCAGCACCCTTAGCGTCTACTGTGCCTGTCTGGATCTTCCAGGACATCCTGTCTGAGCCTGTCCTCCTCTGAGCCAGAACTGGAACTGTTCACTCTGGCCTGGGGTGGCCTGCTGAAGGAGTGGGGTCCAAATCAGGGCCCAGGCTGAGCTGAACAGAGACTGAAGGCGAAGGACAGGACAATGGTGTGGGAAGGAAGAACTCCCTCTGGGAGACACAGGCCATCGATCAGGAGGAGATGTGTGTGGGAAACCACTTGGGGAAGAGGGTGAGGAGGGTCTTCAGAGGAAGCTGAGGCTCCCTAGCTGGCCAGCGGGGAGGGGGCAGGTAGGACTGACCCTTGGGTACTGGGCTCACTAGTGTTGCTCCTGCCTCGTGGCTTTGTCAGAAAGGTGTCAAGAGTCTGAGTCCCCTTCCCTCACATGACTCTAGTGGGGTCTGGAAAAGAGACCAAAGAGGAGGGTGCAGGGTGCCCATCCCTGGTTCCCACCTGATAGCTGTTTGGGTCTCCTGCTGTGGTGGCATCTGTGGGCTTGGTCCTTGTTTGTGCCTGGTTCTGTTATATCATATGCTATGACTGCCTGACCATAATGGGGTCTGAATCAGCAGCTCTGGGGACTAAGGAGCTTGAGTCCTACCTCCGGTGCTCTGGGGACAGGGCTGTCCCCACCCTCTGGGCAGTGGGCCCAGGAAGTCAGGGCTGCCCTCCTAGGTGCCAGTCAGCGATCTGCTCAGGCAGGTCTGACCACATTCCTCCAGCTGAGAGCTGGCAGTTAGCTTCCTGGGGCCCTGAAGGGGTACCTCCCACTTAGCTGACTTGTGGTGGAAAGGTGGAGCACCCCAAGCATTTCCTGGGGGCTGGGTTTTCAGAGGGCTGGCTGGGGCCACAATTACTCTTCTGATGATGGTAGTTCTGGGGTGGTCCTCTGTGGATTACAGGGCAAGTGAAACTGCCTGCCAGGTCCGTTCCCAGCCTAGCTCCCTGGGAATTCCCTAAAGCAGTGCAGCTGCCAGGTGCTCCTGGGAAGGTGGCAGGCTGATTGTTTCCCAGGCCCTGTATAGGTGGAGCTCCTTGTTCCCTGGGTGCTGAACTGTGCTGGGGGCAGGAAAGGGTCCAGGCTGGCTGGCTGGATCTCACCCCTTTTACCCCCACTCCTTACAGCCATCCGGGTGACCTGCACAGGATCCTGCGGGATCTCCAACAAGGCCAATGATGTGGCATGGGTGGTGGAAGAGAGCTACTTCAACAGCTCCCTGTCGCTGGCTGACAAGGGTGAGTTTGGGAGCCAGTTATCAACCCATGTAGTGACCCCTGGGGCAGTCTTTGCCTACGGTGGGGCCTGTCTAGTCTCCCCTCTCCACAGCTGCCTCTTGGTTTCCTGTGCTGGAGGCGCTACTGCAGTTCTCTTCCCTGCAGCCACTGCCTCATGGGCTGGGTGGCCAAAGGGGGCCATTTTTTCTGTGGTGCTGGATCTGCATGTGCTCTGATTCTGGGGGGAATCTGTCCCGCTTCCTGAATCTCTTTCACATCCAAGGGCATCTTGGTGGTTCTTGGCCAGCCCATGACTATGCTGTTGTTGGGCTGGAGAGAGGCCAGGAGACCAACAGCCATGTGCAGCATAGGCTGGCTGGCGGAGGTGCCCGCGGCTGTCCGGAGCTGTGGCTGGCCTGTGGGCCTCCCTGGGCCTGTCCCCACCTCACTCCTGTCTCTGCAGGGAGTCTACCTACAGGAGAGCACAACTTTCCCTTCCAGTTCCTGCTTCCAGGTGAGAGCTGGCCTGGATGGCTGGTGGGGACAGCAGCTATGGGACACTGGGCCTGGCACAAGGAGGTACCGGGTGCCAGTCTCTGCTGTCTACTCAGCCACAGCACCCACATCCTTTGAGGGTCCGTTCGGGAGGATTGTGCACCAGGTGAGGGCTACCATCGACACACCAAGGTTTTCCAAGGATTACAAGTGCAGCCTTGTATTCTACATTTTGAACCCACTGAACCTGAACAGCATCCCAGATATCGAGGTGAGGATGGAGCAGGGGTCTCCTTGGTAGCCCCCACCCCTTGGGGATGTGGGGAGAGCCAGGCCTGGGGCTCTGTGTTCAGTACAGCCAGGGCAGTCAGGGTAGGTCTGGAAGCAGCAAGCAGGAGCCTCTGTCTGAACCAACTGCTGGTGCCTGAGGCAAGGCTGAGCAGGCCGCCCATTGCCACTGGGATGCAGCTTGCGCTCACCTGCCAAGCTCCTCCCTGATCCTCTCCCCCAAGCAACCCAATGTGGCCGCCACCACTAAGAAGTTCTCCTACAAGCTGGTGAAGACGGGCAGCGTGGTTCTCACAGCTAGCACTGATCTTCGGGGCTACGTGGTGGGACAGGTGCTTCGGCTACAGGCCGACATCGAGAACCAGTCTGGCAAGGACACAAGCCCTGTGGTGGCCAGTCTGCTGCAGGTCAGAACCTTCTCTGGCTGCCCAGGGTGGGGGTTGCCAGCCTGCCCTGGCTCACAGACTGGTCTTTTCCCAGAAAGTATCATACAAGGCCAAGCGCTGGATCTATGATGTGCGGACCATCGCCGAGGTGGAGGGTGCTGCTGTTAAGGCCTGGCGGCGTGCTCAGTGGCAAGAGCAGATTCTGGTGCCTGCCTTGCCCCAGTCAGCCCTGCCAGGCTGCAGCCTCATCCACGTCGACTACTACCTGCAGGTTGGTACTGCTGTAAGACGGGAGGTGAGGCCACGTGGCCTTGCACTGGCCCTCATCACCTCGTCCTCTCCAGGTCTCCATGAAGGTGCCTGAAGCCACTGTGACCCTCCCAGTCTTTGTCGGCAATATTGCTGTGAACCAAACCCCACTGAGTCCCCAGCCAGGCCCTGGGCCCCTTCCCAGAACCTCACCATCAGTGGTGCCCTCGGCGCCACCTCAGGAGGAGGCCGAAGCTGCGGCTGCGGCTGGTGGACAGCACTTCTCTGACCTGGTCTCCCTCTGCACCAAAAGCCACTCACAGCAGCAGCCACTACCAGCTGGCTTGGGTTCTGCGCCTGGCGCCCCAGAGCTCTGTGCTCAGGATGGCAACCCTGCCCCCGGCTCTCTGTACCCTCCTTTGTGCATCTCTACAGGCGCCACCGTCCCTTACTTTGCAGAGGGCTCAGCGGGCCCTCTGCCCACCACCAGCGCCTTGATTCTCCCCCCAGAGTATAGCTCGTGGGGCTATCCTTATGGTGAGTGCAAAGTTGTGACTGGGTTGGGGGGAGATAAGCTACAAGACCCTTGCAGACCCCACTCTGTCCCCCCAGAGGCTCCGCCATCCTATGAGCAGAGCTGCTGCAGTGCTGACCCTGGCCTGAGCCCCGGGAGCTGACCCTCCAGAGCTGACCTATGCTGCCTTCTCTGATGGGCCAGGCCTGTGCCCTGGGACAGGACACCCAGGGCCTTGTGCCTTTGCTCTCTGCCTGGCCCAGTCACTCAGGACTCATGCCTGCCTAGGACCAGCCTCTCCTGGCTCCCCTAGAGTCGGCCCTCTTCTCCTGTGGACTGGGGGCTGGGGGTGGCAAGGGCTTGGAACCAGAAGAGACTGTAAATAAAGCGCTTTATTTGTGGAACTGGGCAGAGGCCCACTGGGCAATCTGCCCGCCCATGCCTTCCATCCTCCTGTGTGGACCTCTGGTCCCGCCTCCGCCATGTTCCCCTTCCCTGGTCCCACCCAGGCTCTTTCCATCCCCTTCCCCTTCCCTTGTCTGTCTGGATCCTCACATCTGCCAAACTGACAGTTTTGGGGATGCCCTCCCCATCCCTTTCAAGGTGCACTCTGGCTTGCTGACTGGCACTTCTTATTCCACACCTGAGGAAACTGTGGGGAGAGAGCTTGCCAGGTCCCTGTTCTCAGTAGAATCTTGCCTTTGGCTCTCAGATCACTGCCTAGCTGGCATGGCTCAGTATCAAAGGCATGGGGCAGCACACATGGTTTAGTGAGGGCACCTGCCTCTGCCTGTGTTCTGCAGGCTGGAGGGATGTGGATGTGTTGGAGGCAGCTAAGGTAAACTTGGCCCAGTCCCAGCTAGAATTAGGTGCATGGTGATTGTGTTTGGTGTGTCCGCCATAGTACCTTGGCTGTGTAACAGTCACACAGGCTCTCAGGAGACAGTCCTGTGCTCTCCTCCCCCAGATAATCACAAGTAGAGGAGGGTGGATCCAGGCCTGCCTTATAGCTGTCACTCCCAAGTTGTTTCTACCTTCTGATTGTTCTGTGCCCTGGCCTGCTGGGTCTGCACACCATCGTTGGGAAGTGTGTTGTATCACTTGCACACTTGCCAGTGGCCACACTTGCTGTTGGTGATGTAGCCTTTTACTAGGCAGGTGGAAGGTGAGTATTGGAGAAAAGCAAAAAGTAGGCTGCAGGCAGGACAGCCACCTCGTGGAAGTTCAGTGGCCAGCTGTATAACCTAGCTGGTGGTCAGCTCCTGTGCTTCAGTTTACTCATAAAATGTGGATATGTACAGGGACTGCCTCTCAGGATGTGAAATACATACATGTTCAGTCGCAGGGTAGGTGGTCAGTGACTATTCTAGGCTAGCCAGGTCTGCCTGTTGGGAAAATGGGAACAGAGGGCTTCCTGTGGGCTACATTTTAGTTTTTGTAAGCTACTTGGGATATATTCATTTACAGTTATATTTGTTGGGTCAAGAATTTCCCCCACATTTTAGGTCCACATACTCATTTACCAAGTATTTGTTTTCTTATTTGCCACATATTTTAGGTACAATAGTGCAAAGACAAGTATGCCAAGTATATGCCAAGTAAGGGTGTAGGAGAGTCGGGGTAGAGCTGAGTAAATCAAATGTGAGGTGCCTGTCTTAGTTACTTTTCTCATTGTTGGAACAAAATACCTGACACACAAGTTAAAGGAGGAAAGGTTTATTTTAGCTTACAGTGTATAGAGGTTTCGGTCCATAGTCATTTGGCTCAGACAGGGCAGCACTGCAGACAAGCAATTATGGCATGGCAGGCGGGAAGCAATGAGCCTTTCCCTTTTTTCTTTCTTTTTAAAATATATTTGGTACAGGGTCTCACTACACATACCACACACGTGATCCTCTTGTTTTCGGCCTCCAGTGCTGGGCTTACAGGTGTGTGCCACCATGCTTTGACTCGGTCACCAGCTCAGCATGCCTGGGAATTGAACCCTGGTCCCTATGCTCACCTAACCAGGCACTTGGTCCACTGAGCTATCCTGCAGGCTCTGAGCCTATCCCTTTTATCACATCCAGTCTGCAAGCCTGTTGGTTGGTGCTACCCACACCTAGCATGGGTCTTCCCCTTATCCACATCCAGAGAACTATGCTAAACCAACAGTGAACTAATCCATTTTTCACACCTTAGATCCAGCCACCGCTAAAAAGCCCCTCTTATGAGATCATGAGAGTTTGGGGGACATCTAGATACAAGCCATAATAGTGTCATTTCTAATCTTTTCTGAAATCATATTTAAGAGGCAAAAATGGAAAAATAAGAAAAAGAAGATGCAAGGATGGTAAGGAAGCCGGCTACACAAACATCTGAGATAAAGGTTTCTGGAAAGGGACAGATGAAGCAGAGATGGCCAGGAGTGGGGGTGCATGCGTATAATCTTGCTGAGGCAAGATTGCTGTGGGTTCAAGGCAAGCCTGGGCTGATCTGCCTAGTGAGACCCTAAGGTAGGTGGGGGAAGAGGAATCAAGTTGGACTCCCGCACCTGTCATCAGTTGCCCTGAGATCTGGGTGACACTTGGGGCTGTGCATCTCCTCCTCTCGATCTGTGAGCATCAACAATTAGTAGAGTTAGTAGAATTGTTTCTACTCTGTCTCATCGCAAGACTGGGTCCAGAGTGGCTGTCAAGATTCAAGGCTTAAAAAAAAAGAAAAGATTCAAGGCTTTCTTAGTTCTTGTCACTGAGAACCACCATTTCACTTTATGCTTTTCCTCAAGTCCCAAGGACAGGAGAGGCAGGTCTGGTGGGAGCAGTGGCCTAAGACAGTTTATGTGGTGCTAGATATGCTATTCAGTCAAGGGTATTTGTGCTGCAGTAAAGGCCTTGACCTGTGTATAGCAAGCCTGTGCCTGGCAGGAGGCTTGGATAAACCAAGGAGAGCTTATCTCCTACCTGGAGCAACCCTCAGCCAACACCCTTCACCACATCTGGAGAATCCCCCAGCAGGGCAATGCCCCTGTCCCCTGGGGTACTGCCCCAGCCAAAGCACCCATTCCCAATCACAGCCTCCTCCCTAAGTAGGATATTTCTCCTTGTTGGAATGCCCTCGATTTAGGCCACCACCCCTAGCTGGAGTATCCACTCTACCTTGTGCCCTCTTGCTCCTGTAGGGGTAGAGGTCCTGTCTGATTAGAACACTCAAGTTGGGACATGCCCCAAACTGGGATCCCTTCTCCCAGCTGGGGCATTCCTCCTAACCAGGGAACCATCTCTCCATCCCAAGACTCTCCTCAAGGCTTCCTTAATGCTGGGGCCACTAAGCATAACCCTTAATTGGAAAATCACCATAGGGCACAACTCAGGGTGTGTACCTTCTGTGAAAGTCAAAGAAGTCAAAATCAGTGTGGGCCAGATGTTAAGAGGGGACACCTTGGTCTCCATTTTGGCCAACCCACCAGAATGTCAATTTAGAATTCAAGGCCCCCAGTAAAAAAGTTAAATAAATAAATTAAAAAAAAATAAGAATTCAAGGCCCCTGCAGGCCCCTCATCTGCAGGGTACACATCCTGAGCTTCAGAAAAGGTGCCTGAAACCCCATAGACTAGCCTGTATGTACTATGTGTTTTGTTATAATAAAGCTTAAATTAGGCACAGGAATAGAGTAGTCAAAACCAATAACAATTATAACACTACACTAATAAAAACAAGTGGTGTCTCAACTCTTAACGTTCTGTACTCCTCTGTGATAAGTAACACAATGCCTATGATGGGATGGCGAAAGCAGACACTGGTACTCCACACCATGCGGCTACTGACCTGATTGTTCGCCAGGAGGGCCATCTGTTTCGGGTAACCAGGGTGATCCCAGACTACACAGCCATTGCCATGTTGTTGGATGGATGCCAGGAGCAGTTACACAGCTGGGATCCTCTACGGCAGATTTTTTTCTCCCCCAAAACCTTTTGGAGGAACGTAATTGGAAAGATGTGTCCTTTAACTTCTCGAAGTGTTGCTGCAGAGGCTACAGTCCTTGAGCAGATACTATGAGTGTAAAGTATTTTATTCTTCGATGTCTCCCCCACTCCCTTGGTAGTATACTGTGAATTAGAGTTTGTCCTTTGATTTCTGTGCAATTGTAAAGATTGGCAAATTTTGGTTATGTTGGCACTGTTAGCTTTGTTACAGCGTTTTGTTTCTCTTTCAGCTTCAACATTGCTTGACATGTAGCAGGGGCGTGTTCACCGCCAAAAGCAGCGTCTGGAGTACTTTTTTTTCCCTTTTTTGTCTTTGACACAGGGTCTTGTTATACAGTTCAGGTTGGTCTTGAGCTCACCTTGTAGCCCAAACTGGCCTTGAACTCGAAAAGACCCTCCTGCCTCAGCCTCTGAGTGCTGCGATCAGTCGTGCACCATCATGCTCCGCTGCAGTAAAGTTTTGTTTCCTAGTCCAAAACTATTCCCAAGTCTATGCCACCATCTCTCCGTCCTCCTGAAGGGCTTCCCGTGGAAATCTTGGTGTAGGCTCAGTGCATTCTGATCAGGCATCATAACTCAGCACACGTTTTCTGCTCTCACCACTCACAAATTTAATGCTTTCTCCGTCCTAACGAAGCACTCATTATGCACTATAGCCTTAACTTTTGCAGTGTGAGGTGTGAGGGCAAAACTAGCAGGTTCCCCCCCCCCCCGCTATTTCGCAGATGCAAGATTTGTTCTTACCAGAGGTTAGCAACCTCCTTTCCTAAATAAGTCCAGAACTTTCATGTTTTCACTTCTTTTTGGCCTATTCGAATTGCCCGGCATCACGACTCTGGCGCTTTGGGGCCACCGTCAGGCAGGCTAAGGGCCACGGAATCGACAGTCGCGCCTCGCTGGAGGACGGTGAAGCTTCATTTGCCATGCAGAAGGGCGCGCAACGGAAAAACTAGTTTCTCATTTAATATTTGTGGGCTGTGGGTAGCGAGAAGGCTAACTGCCAAGAACGGCACTACACCCTGCGGCACTGCGGGACCCAGCAGAAGGGATCCCGGGGCGCTTAGGAATCTCGCCGCAGCAGCGGCGCTCCGGACCCCGGCACCGCGCAGGCGCACCCCCGACCCGCCCAGCGCGCAGGCGCCCCGGGGCTCGAGCCGGGCGC
>NW_004524699.1:397876-402106 GCF_000260255.1 Octodon degus | reverse complement strand
AGGGCCGGCCGCGTAGGGCCGGCCGGGCAGCGGAGACAAAGGCAGAGCCGGCCGGCCAACTCGGCCGCGCGGAGGCGAGGCTGGCCCGCCCTGGCGGGCCGCACCGTGACCTTTCGCTCCCGAGAGCGTGGCACCATCTTTACGGAAAAGTTGGCCGGCCCGGTGCGCGCTCTCTCCGCGGACAAAGCCGTGAGCCCTCCACCGGGGCGCATGGGACGCAAGTTCATCCCTGACACACGCCGCACGGAACCGGGGCGGCGAGTTGGCGTTCTTTTGTTCGGGCGGCGGCCTTTCCTCGCTCGGGGCCGAGATAGTTTGCGTTCCGGGTGCCCCCGCGAGGTAGAGCCGGCTCCCCGGCGGGTGGAGAGGCGGCGTGCGCTCTGGGCCAGGGAAGCGGCCGGCGTGGAGCACGGTGCTCGCCCGCAGTTTTCTTTGAAATTAGCCATGGGACTAGTGGCTGGTGGGACGTCCAGACCTCAGAAAGTGAAGGTGTACTGAGCAGCAGATGCATAATAAGGCTTAACGATATGTTTACCTCCAGTAATGCAAAACTGTTGCCTTTCTTTTGTATTCTTGCATTTTGCGAGGTATTGCTATAAGTAAGTGGGTTGGTGTGAGAGTCCTTAGACCGAGTGCAAGAAGTATGTGTTGTGTACTAGCAAGGTTCCAAGGACCGAGTTCGGGCACTGGAAACATGCATTCCAAACATCTTGCAGGCTCGCACGCGCGGTGTGGAGGGATGAGTGATACAGTTTATTGAGCATCTGCAGCATCTCAGGCTACACAAGCCTTTAGCGGAGTTACCTCAGTATTTCCACATAGTACTGCAGTGTGTACTTTTATTTCCTGTTTAACACATGAGGAAAATAAGACTTGGACTGCCTCGTGAGTTGTAGGCCTAGCACTTGTTAAGTGCCAGACACGTGGTAAGTGTTCAATAAATGGAGCAATGAGTGATCTCTGATGCCCACCGGCAGCTTGATAGAGGGTTTGACACTCAGTGATAATGATTTTTCATGTTACTGAGCCCTTATTTAGGCCTTCCAATAACACATTGTGTTTACTCACGAAAGCCTAATAGCAATCTTTAATTCTGTTATATCCCCATTTGCAGATGAGGAAGCAGGGACAATGAGGTGAAAATGCAGCTGATCAGGCTAGAGAACCAATACTTGATAAATCTGTATTGGATCTGTGGTGATTAATAAAGGCTCTTTTCAGATTCTGACTAGGTGTTTGTCAGAAAGTTGCTTGATGGGGGAGTCACTTCTACAGAGCCAACATTGCTGGCCCTCTGAGGTGGGTAACTCTGGGATCATTGCGGCCAGAGTCTGGGAGATTGTTACTGTGTGAGGGTTCCCTAATTGCCAAATTGATTAGCTAAGTTGATACCTGCAACTTACCTAACTGCATGTTCTTTTTCTTCCTGGCCTGCAGATAGTCAACCCATTTTCACATTAAACAGGGCAACTAGGGTAGTGGAATATATCTCCCCTATTCTCTGTTTTGTAGGTTAGAAAGTGGGGGTGCCTCTCCTGAGAGCTAAGCAGATGTCCACTATCACTGAAGATCAGAGGCCAAAGAGGTACACAAGGGTATTTTCCCAGCAAAGTGTCATCTTTTAGCAGGTGTGCCTTTCCAGGTGAATTCTGTGCTTGTCTAGTGGGTGGCTCGGAGGCTACTTTGTATCTCTTTCTTTAATGTTAATTGATTTTTAAAATAATTCACACTCACAGTTTTAAAAATTCAGTGCTGTAAGACACTAAAAAGCTTTCATCTTGTCTTTCTAGAGAGGCCAAAGGAACTTGGAACTCTTGTTTTTACTTCATCTTCTAAATAAACATTCATGTTGTTTTTATTTACCAGTTTTAGGACATATATAGATTTCCACTGAGAGTAGATAAATTTTTTTTCCCTGGTACTGGAGATTAAACTCGGCGTTTGCACTGAACTACATCTACAGCCCTGTTTTTTTATTTTGAGACATGGTACTGCTGGGTTGCCCAAGTTGGACTCAAACTTTTTTTTTTTGTTACTGGGAATCAGGGGCCCTGCCCAATAGCTCATTTCTTTAAGTGCCTACTGAAACAAAGCTGTCAAACTCAGGGTTCTGTGGTTCGAAACCAAGACACTCAAGCTGAACTAGACCTGCTCTGAAGGCAAACTCAGTCAAAAAAACAAACATACAAACAAACAAACCAGGAAAACCACTTCTGTTACTGGGAATCAAACTCCTGACCTTGCACTTAACAGACAGGTGCTGTGCTGCATAGCTATGTCCCACGCCTTGGCCTCGAACTTTTGATCCTCCTGCCTCAGTCTTCCAGGGTGCTGGAATGATAGGGTTCTATTTTGCCCAGTGGGTAAATGATGATTTTAATTTTCTTATACTTTTTCTTATATTCACCCTGACCCAGTCAGAACAGTTGTTCCTATAGCTGGGATTCTCCCGCTATCTTGACAACTCAGGTACTGTCTGTCCATCTGTTCTCTCTCATGGTGGGCCATGTTCTGTAGTATTCCAAGAGAGGAGCTATAGGAGGCAAGCTTTGGGGGCTTGGATGTCTGAAAATGTGTTTATTCTGCCACCACACTTGAGGGGTAATTTTGATTGGGTGGAATTCCTGGTTGGACTTTTTTTTTTTTTTTTTTGAGACAGTCTTGCTATGTGGTTTGAGCTGGCCTTGAACTCACTGTGTAACCCTAAAGTTTGCAGCAATCCTCCTGCTTCAGCCTCCAAAGTGCAGCCATCATAGGTATGTGCTATCCTTCCTGGCTGGTTGGAAGTAATTTTGAATGACTTTTATCCCCAGTGCTGGGTATTGAGCCCAGGGTGTCTAGCATGTTAGGCAGGCTCTCTTATCACTGGGCTGTGTTTCCGTCCCATTGTAAATCATTGACAGTCCTGGCCCAGTGTCTGTCTGTCTGTCTCTCTCTCTCTTATTCATTTTATTTTTTAGTGGAACCGGGGATTGAACTCAGGCCCTTGCACTTGCCAGGGAAGTGCTTATTCCACTGAGCCATCCCCCCAGCCCTCTTTATTCATTTTAGTGAGAAAATAGCAATGAAACAGTTTCAAAACAGGTTAGTAGGATGGTTACAATAATTAATAGATTGCATATTGTTTTTGTAGTAGTTATTCAGGGGATAAGATGCAGACATGATATCTTGTCTAAACAATATTAGTACAAACTTTTCTTCTTAGTGAATTAAGAGAAAGCTGTATATCTAGCCTAACTCTCTTGTACACACACACACACACACATTTTTTTTTTTTTCTCTCCAGTATCTTTCATCGCTGGTGCTGACAAGTCCAGTTTAATTCTTTTTTTTTTTACATTTATTTATTGTGTGTGTGTGTGTGTGTGTGTGTGTGGCCAGCTCAGCCCACCAGGGGGCGGGCTGGCTGGCATGTGGTGCTGGGGGATCGAACCGCGGTCCCTGTGCTTTGTCAAGCTTGTTTCAAGTAGGTGCTTTAGAGCACTGAGCCATCTCTCCAGCCCCAGTCCAGTTTAATTCTTAACAGACTGTGTTGTTTCTCTACCAAACTTTCTTTTCTTTTTCTTTTTTTTGCAGAACCAGGGATTTCCACCAAACTTTCAGGATCATTGTATCCTTGATTTTCCTAACTGTTCTCCAATGATTAGTGCTAGCCTTTTTCGTTTATTGTGTAGGTATAAAATCAGGACCTTGATATCTTTCATTATAGAAAAAATCTTTTACAGTGCTTTTGAGACTACAGTATTCCTTACTATTAATTTTTTTTCCAATTCCACTTATGTATTAGTTGTCACCCCATACTCCCCCTTTTTTTTTTGGTACAGGGGCTGCAGCCCAGAGCCTTCAAGCTGAGCTATATGATCAGCCCATGTTTATGTTTATTTTTATTTTATTTATTTTTTTGTGGAACTGGGGATTGACCTCAGGCCCTTGTCCATGTTTATTTTTAGATAAGCTCTTGCTAAGTTTTCTAGGCTGGACTTGATTTTTTTTTTTTTTTTTTTAGTGCAATGAGAATGCAAGTTTATTTACTTATTTAGGCACTGGGGATCAAACTTGGGACCTTGCACTTGCCAGGCTGGTGCTTATGCTGCTAAGCTATCTCCCCAGCTTCTTGGTTGGACTTGAACTTGTGATCTTCTATCTCAGTCTTTTCAGAATGCTGGGGTTATAGACCTGTGTCGCCATGTATCTTTTTTTTGCCATGTATCTTTTTTTTTTTTTTTTTTT
>NW_004524699.1:389539-396909 GCF_000260255.1 Octodon degus | reverse complement strand
TTTTATCTTGTTGTTTTTGTTTTTGTTTTTGTTGCAACATTGGGGATTAAACCCAGGTCCTCATGTATTCTGTGCAAGAAGTCTACCACTGAGCTAAATCCCCAGCTGTTTTTATTTAGAGACGGGGTTTTGCCAACTTGCCCTGACCAGCCTTGTACCTACAATCTTTATGTCTCCTTCTGAGTATCTAGGATTATAGGCCTCTGCCACCACAACTGGCTCTTGGTCTTTGAATATGTAGTTCTTAGTTTTAAGAAGAAAGTGCCAAACCTGGAAAGCTGAGTGTTTGAGGGTATGTTTACTTTTAGTTCTCAGTGTGGGGCAGTGATGCTGTTTTTGGTTTGTTCTACAGTAAATGTTCCTGTCCTCCGATCTGCTCTCAGGGATGGTTTGGTTTCCTTGGAAAAATGATTAATCTGTCCTCTTGCCTTATTAGTATAGATATTTCTCAACTTCTGATGGGCTTCCATGCTAATAAACCCCTTCCAGGTTGAGAAAAATTTAAGTTGTAAATGCATTTAGTATACCTAACCTTCTGGACATTAGAACCCAGCAACACAATACCCTGTTGTATATGGATTGTAAATGAACCTCTGTGATTTTATGACCTCAGTGCCACTGCCCAGCTTGTCAGAGAGATGGAACTTCATGATCTAACCTAGATCAAAATTCAAAATACGGTTCCTGTTGAATGTACTTGGCCTGCACCCTCATAAAATTGAAAACTATTGAGTTGAGCCATTTTCAGTTGGGAACCATTTTTACAAGTGGGTGCTCTGGAGCTAGGCTTAAGGAGCCAGGGGAAAAAGTCTTTGTCTTGTTCAGCAGAGGGCCCTTTCCCAAGTTCCTGTTTTCTGTAAAGGAGCATGCTCCTGACTTTTTCTTTGTCTGCTATTGTCTAGAGCAGTACATTTCTGATATTTTACAGGCTGAGCCTCTAGATTTCTGTGGCTACAGAAGAGGGATACTTTCCAGACTATTCTTTTTTTTTTTTAATTTTTTATTTATTTGTGTGTGTGTGTGTGGCCAGCTCAGCCCACCAGGGGCCAGGGCTGGCTGGCATGTGGTGCTGGGGGATCGAACCGTGGTCCCTGTGCTTTGCTAAGCTTGTTCTAAGTAGGTGCTTTAGACCACTGAGCCATCTCACCAGCCCCAGTAAAGGCAGGGCGGGGGCTCAAACCTGCAAGATCGCGCTGTAGAGCCTGATGCATAAACCGCTATGCTAGATCTCCAGCTCAGACTTATTCTTTTGTGGATTTTTACACCTATTTTCCTTGAAGGCATCACGTCTATTTTTTGAACTTTTCTGTGGGGGTTAGGTCAGCCTGCTGGCCAGTATTATCCCTACTCCCTTCTTTCCTCTGTGGAATGATTTAGCATTCTTCCCATTTCCTATTCATGTTTTGTTGGCTTTTCTCCTTTTCTCTTTTTCTTCAGTTTTGGGGAATGAAACCAGGGCCTTGTATATATGCTAGGAAAACCCTTGATTTGGTTACTTTTTTCTCTTTGCTGAAACAAAATACCAAACCCTTAAAGTTAATGAGGAAAGGTTTATTTAGCTCACAGTTTATAGAGGTTTTAGTGTAAAATTGGTTGGCTCCAAGGCAGGGTGATGTGGCAGACCTGATTGCAGAGGAGAAACAGTTCATGGTGGGCAGAAGGTAGCAGAGCAATAAGAGGATGACCAGAGGTTTTTTAATTCCTTATATCTTATCCAGGCTACCAGCTCAGCACTTACATGCCCTCCTTTTTTTTTTTTTTGTACCATGGATCAAATTTAGAACCCTGTGCATGCCAAACAGGCACTTATACCACTGAGCTATCTTCCTAGACCAGCACTTACACCCTTAATCCTAGTACCCTTGATCCTGGCATTGCACCATGAATCAATGCCAGTATCACATACTGTAGATCTAGCCACCTCTGAAAAAGCCCTACCTATGATTGCATGAGGTTTTAGGGGGACATCTGGACACAAACATAATATTCTACTTCTAGTATCCTAAAGACTTAGGCACATCCCTTATGCAAAAGGCATTTAATCCATCTCCAAGAGTTGATAAAGTCCTAACAGTTTCAGCGTTGCTAAAAAGTCCCAAGTTCTTAGCTGCAAGCTCCTGTACAAATGACAAGAAAGTTAAACACTTCCAACAGTCAGTGGTTGGAATGACATAGACATTTCTGTTCCAGAAGTTACAAATGGGAATAGAAAGGAATGGGAATAAATGAGACCAAAATACAGTGGCAAACATTACATCCCACAGTTTCACTTCCAGAATCTCTAGCAACCTGAGGCAAGTTATGAACTCTAAAGGGCTTACTTGTGTGACTCTACTTCTGTGTCACTTCTGGTTGTAGCACCCATGCTTATGGTTTTTTTCTTTGGCTGGCTTTGCTTCTTCTTGTAGCCTTCCTTGGGAAATCCACTGTACCTTTTGACTTCATACTCACAGCTTCATACAGCTTCATACTCATTGTTCTCTGAGGGGCTCACTGCCTGTCTGACCTCTTAGCCTCTTTGTGAAAGCTGGTTGAAAGCTTTCCTGACCCTGCAGTTCATGCATTTTTGCATTCACCTGAAACCAGCACCAAGAACAACTTCCCTAGCCCCTGTCCTAGAATATGGTGCTCTGGGGCTGTCTTTTCAAAGCAAAGTCTTATACTTTTGCAATTTCAAGGCTGAAAAGGGTGGAGTCCTGCTGCTTGTGATGCCCTCAGACAATTTTTTTCTATTCTGTTCTCAGCAATGAAGAACTCTTCTGCTCTTTGCTGGCCATAGGTTTATTGGAGCTTCCTTTCTGGCCAAACTAATGGTTTAAGTTATTCTGCTGGGATGTTTGTTCCTGATTCTCAACATAAATCTGCCTGAAAGCCCCAACAGTAGCCATGCCACCGCCTCAGAATTAGACTGACTTGAGATTTCTTTTGCAAGATTAGTTTGCTGCCCCTTAATCTCAATCTCAGGCAGAATGGACACAAACAAAAGGCAGACAAACTTTCTGCAAAGGTATAACACACTTTGGGATCCAACAGCCAATGCAGTCCTTTGGAAAACTTCTGATCCTGGTCTTTACTGCCAGGATTTCTATGAACCTTTTAGTTTTCTGAGCTCAGAACAGAATCTCTTGCACAGAATAGTGTAAGGCATTTTAACTACTTTTCCCATTGGCATTGCTAAACTTTTCCTAACTCCTCCTCTTCCCACAAGCCAGCATCGCAGGCTCCTAAGACACATGGTCAGGTAGAATCATAGCAGTGACCTCAATTCTCTGGTACCAAATTCTGTCTTAATTACTTTTCTCTTGTTGCTGAGATAAAATATGCGACACCAAGTTAAAAATAGACAGGTTTATTTAGCTCATAGTGTATTGATGTTTCAGTCCATAATTGGCTGACTCCAAGGTAGGGTGGCTTGGCAAACAGGTATTGCAGAAGAGAAACAGTACATGGTGGGCAGAAGGTAGCAGAGCAAGCAAGAGACCATAGCTCTTTCTGTCCCTTGTATTTTATCCAGGCTACTTTGGGCAGTAGCCCTAATCCTAGTGCCTTTGATCCTAGGGCTTTTGATTCTAGCATTGTACCATGAATCAATTCAAGTGCACATACTCTACATCTAGCCACCTCTGAAAAAGCCCCATCTGTGACTGACTGAAGCTTTGGGTGGACATCTAAACACAAGCCATAGTGGCACTCTTACCACTGAATGGTACATCTCCAGTGCTATGTTGGATTTTCAGATGTTTCCTCAATGGAGCTTTTCTCTTTCTTGCACTTGATTTTCATTGATTTTTGGTAAAAGACAGGGGAGGTTCACAAGCATCTACTATAGATCTTGAGGAGTAGGTTCTCGCTTGCACAGTGGACAGGTCTGTTTGTCTAGGGTTCTTACTGTATAGTTTGTGTTGGTAAGTCTTGATTCTATCAGAGGACACAACAGTAATGCTTGTCTCTCCACCCTGTCGCCCACAGGGAACTGTGGGTAACTTTTTTTATTCAAGGTCCTTGGTCAGTGCCAGACTAAGGGCCAGTGCCCTACTTTGTGCTTCTGCCTTCTAGTTGTTTAATTTTTTTTTTCTTTTAATGTATTTAGTACAGTTTATAGGGTCTCACTACACAGATTGGACTCAGAGCGATCCTCCTGTTTTTAGCCTCCCAAGTGCTAGGATAACAGGCATGCTACCGTGCCCAGTCTGAATTGCTCAGCTTGCTCCAGGGGTGGGGGTGGGGCTGGCACGGCATGCTGGGTATTGAATCCACTGAGCTATCTGGCTGGCCCTGCATGTAGTTTTAAAGCTAGTGGTTTATTTGTTCCAAAGTTTTCTTTAAGTTTGCTTTCAGTGATTGCATTCTTTTATTTATTTTTTGTTGTTGAGACAGGATCTGGCTAGTCCAGATTGACCTTGAATTTAACAGACACTTTTGTCTGAGCTTTGTGGGTGATCGGATTATAGGCATGCACCACCACACCCAGCTCACTGATTTTTTTTTTTTTTTTTTTTTTTTTTTTTAGTACAGGGTCTACAGGGTCAGCCTCTCAAGAGCTGGGATTACAGGCACGTGCCACCATGCCCAGTCTCAATCACTGTCTCAGTGTGCCCCTTGGCGAGGCCTGCACTGCATGCTGGGGATTGAAAATCTGCCTGTTGTGTCAGCCTAAGCCAATGCTTTAATCCACTGAGCTATTTGGCTGACCCAGCTCACTGATTGCATTCTTGTGTTGGTGTTTGACATATGTCTTTCATTTTTCGATTAGGTCTTTAAAATTTTTTTTCCCATAATTTTATTGAGAAACAAATAGCAATGAGACAGTTTCAAACCCAATTGGTAGGACAGTTTCAATAATTAACACATTGAATACATTCTTCCTAGTGGTTAATTGCTGTACAAGATGCGGACATGATATCTTATTTACAAACACTATTAGAACAAATCATTCTATTCATTAAGAGAATGTAACTATATTTCTATCCTAACCACTTTGAATACACAGATACAAAATGGACATTCAACTGTATACACTTTTTTTGTTCCGTTATTTGAATATTATAGGTGTGTTAACTCAGCAAAATATTCCAAAAGAGTCCAGTAGCCCATAATAGTATTGGGTCTTCCGCTTGACTGGCAATGTCAGAAACTGTTGACCTGAGTACCCTACAGCGTAACATAACAGCATGGCTTTACTTCTTATATTTCGTTTTTATACTTTCTGCTGGATGGTTAAGACCAAGGTAAAGCAGGACCTATGCAACAAGAGTTGTAGCTTTTGGGTCTGAGAAGGTCAGTGAAATCCTCTCAGGATTTATCCTGAGATCCTGTACCTCAGATTGTTTATCAGTGTCAGCCATGTGGATGAGTCACGGCCATTGCTTGGTCAATGTGCTGTCTGTGAAAGCCTGAGAGAATTTTTTCTCTCCATGTGACTCTCCTTAGGCACACTCTACATCATCAATCACTTTCCTCTTTGGCCCCATAATCTCCTTGATCAGAAAATTTGGGACACTACTGAGTTACGTGACGTTACAGTACAAGTTCTCATATATCCTGAGTCTTAATTGACCTTGGAAGGTCTTCAAATTTTGAGGTCTGATATTTTTGAGTTCTTTATATGTTCTCAGTAGTAATTCTTTGTCTGAGGAACAGCTAACAAACATTTTTTCCCACACTGTGGATTGTCTCTTCACTCTGTTGGTGGTTTCTCTTGCTGTGTAAAAGTTTTTTAGTAAGAGAAGGTCCCAGTTGTTGATTCTTTATGATCTTGAGCAATTGGGATTTTATTCATAAATTCTTCCATTATACCAGTGTCTTCAAGAGTTTTACCTGTTCTATCTTCCAGCAGATTTAATGTTTCTGCTTTCTGTCTTTTCTTTTCTTTGTGTATGTGTGTGTGTGTGTGTGGTATGTGTGTGGCTGGCTCAGCCTGCCCTGGGGACAGGGCTGGTGTGGCATGTGGTGCCGGGGATTGAACCACAGACCCTGCTACTTGCCTAAGCTTGCCTAAGCAGTTGCTTTAGACTGCTGAACTATCTTGTTGGCCCCCTAATGTTTCTGTTTTAATATTTAGATCTTTGGTCCATTTTGAATTTAGTTTAGTGCATGGTGAAAGATATGCGTCCAATTTTAATCTTTGGCATATGCAGAGCCAGTTTTTCCAGCATCACTTTTTAAAGAGACTGTCTTTCTTCTAGAGAATATGTCTGGTACTTTTGTAAAAGATAAAGTGGCTGAGTATGTCTGGAGTTGTTTTTGCATCTTCAGATCTGTTCCATTGTTCTTTGGACTTTTTTTTTGTCAGTGCCATGCTACTTTTATACAGTTGCTTTATAGTATATTTCAAGTCAGGGATTGTGATGCCGCCTGCCTAGGCTTAATTGCTATGCTATTGGAATTTTGATTGGAATTGCATTAAATCTGTATAACAGTTTTGGAAGTATAGTCATTGTCACCCTTTTGGTTCTTCCCACCCAAGAACAAAGGCTGTCTTTCCATTTTCTTTCTTTTTTTTTTTGTACCAGGAATCGAACTCAGGATGTTGCACTTGCCAGTCAGGTGCTTGTGCTGATGTGCTATATCCCTCCCTCTATTTTCTTTTCTTTTTCCTTTCTTTCTTCCTTTTTTAAAATTTATTTGGTTCAGGGTCTCGCTATGCTCAGACTCCTAGTGATCCTCCTGTTTTCAGCCTCCCCAATGCTGGGATTACAGGTGTGTACCACTATGCCAGGTTTTGGGGCCACAGGGCATGCAGTACTGTTTCTTAGTTTTGTCTAATTTCTCTGGCTGAAGTCTCTAGGACTGTGTTGAATTAGAGTGGAGACACTGGATGATCCTTGTCATCTTCCTGATTTTAGAGTGAAAGCTTTCATTTTTTGTCCCTTTAGTATGATGTTGGCTGTTGACTTGTCATAGATGGCTTTTATCAGATTGAGATAAAGACCATGTATTTTGGTTTTCTGTATTTTTTTAATATCATGAGTGGTGTTGGACTTTGTCAAAGCTTTTTTTGCATCTATTGAGATGATCATATGGTTTTTTGTCTTTTGCTCTGCTGATACATGGTATATTACATTTATTTATTTCTTTACATATGTTGAAGCATTCCTGCATCCCTGGGATGAATCCTACTTGGTCATGATGTGTAATCTTCTTGATGATTTCTTGCATTCTCTTTGCCAGTATCTTATTGGGGATTTTTGCATCTATGTTCATTAGGGAAATTGGCCTGTAGTTCTCTCTCTTAGTTGTTACCCACCATCTAGAACAAGCAAGCAAGGAATGTTATTAGGACAGTGTAAGTCTCTTCTTCCTATTGATGTCTATCCTGTAGTTTTTTTTTATATATATATTTTATTTATTTGTGTGTGTGTGTGTGTGTG
>NW_004524699.1:385503-389439 GCF_000260255.1 Octodon degus | reverse complement strand
TCTAAAACATAATTTAATAAAAGGTTCATGGATCTCAAATCAGTGATCCTGTATTATACCACTTTATTTTTTTTTATTTTTTTTATTTTATTTATTTATTTATGTGTGTGTGTGGCCAGCTCAGCCCACCAGGGGGCGGGGCTGGCTGGCATGTGGTGCTGGGGGATCGAACCGTGGTCCCTGTGCTCTGCTAAGCTTGTTCTAAGTAGGAGCTTTAGACCACTGAGCCATCTCACCAGCCCCTATCCTGTAGTTTTCAAAGTTAACTGCTGTATATGTTCCCAGTACACAATGATTACATTTATGGTGGGGAATTGATACTTGTATATAACATATCTTAATTCTTTTTACATCTTCTTTCCTTCTCCATCCATATTCTATCTCTCAGTCTCTTTTCCATTTGCAGAAGATCTGTTAATTTATTTGTATTTTTGGTTTCTTGTATAAGAGAAACTATGTCTAGTTAATTAATTAATTAATTAATTATTTTATTCTGTACCAGGGATTGAACTCAAGACCCTGCGCTTGCCAGGCAGGTGCTTATTCAACTAAGTTATCTCCCTCACCCATATGTTTTATTTGATTTTGTGTTTCTGATTTATTTTTACTTAACATTACAGCCGCTGTCTTGACTCCTGATTCTTTGATTAGTTTTTCTACTCTTTATTTTAGTCACTAAAAGTTGCCTAGGATAGGATTGAACTTGAAGTCCTCCTTCCTCAGTTTCCAAGAGTGCTGGGATCACAGCATCACGACTGGGCCCAGCTTCTTTCTAAACTTTGTGTGAAGGTCATTACAGTATGTTTTTTCAGGTCCAACTACATCAGTCAGCATGATTTCCAAGGTTCCTCTGTTGTCCCATACTGCTGTAGATTGCATATCCTTAGCACTTGATTATTATTTGAATAATAATGCCACATTTTTTTTCAGCTTTTAAATTTAATTTTTAAGTGATATAGGGAAGCATTAAGGTTGTATGTATTAATGTGATATCATGTATTTCAATATATGTGTATGTGTGTAATGCTTGTTAGATTGCATATATCTTCCTCCTCATTTATTATTTCTTTATGGAGAATACATGCCAGTTTCTTTATTCATTGTATCGTACATGGGAATTTAAGTTTCCAGTTTGGGGTTTTAAATATAGTTGGACTTGTGTTTGTGGGTTCCCTATCTATAGATTTTCTCATAATGGATTGAAAATATTAGAAACAAAAAAAGCTGTGTTTATACTAAACAGGTATAGACTTTTTTCTTTATCTGATTTGCTAAATAATGCAGTATAACAACTATTTATGTAACATTTTCATTGTATTGGGTATCCAAAGTCATCTAGAGATGATTAGAAGTGTACAGGAGAATGTGTGTAAGTCACATGGGAATAAGGCACCACTTTGTGAGGGACTTGAGCAGCCAGGGGATTTGGTGTCCAGGGGGCTCCTGGAGCCCGTCCCCACAGCCACTGGGGGTGGCTCACATGTACCCTCTGCACATGACGCGGAGAGGACATGCTGGTGGCGGAGATGCCCTAAGAATGAAGCAACTGGGGCTGAGAATAGCAGTCAGTGCTGCGGAAGCATAGCTGGAAGCAGTACTTTGAGCGCTCAGAGGAGGGTAGAGGTGATGGTGAGCACGTGGGGAAGGCCTGAGGAGCTGGCAGAGTGGACTGTGTGGGCAGGGGATGGGCAGGTGCTAAGCCTGGGAGCAGCAACAGCTGGGGCTGCTGCATGTAGTGCTGTGAGACAGACATCAGTCTTGGGGGAGGGTGTGGGACATCTTAGCTCAGCTTTTTCTGGTGGACATACATGTTGAACAGTGGGCCTGTAGAAGTGGAGAAATGATTCTAGGCTCTGCTTTGTGGCTGTTCCAAATGCCATGAGTAGTTGAACCAGGTCCTGTGACGCTTATCTGTTGACAAGGCTCGCTAGAACGCATTTAGAAGGGCTCTTGCTGCCTCAGTGGTGTGATCACTGTAATAGTAGTGGTTTTTGAGTGCTTGTTATTACTGACTTTGGTAAGGGACTTGTGTGGCGTTTCCTTTCCTCTTTTCTTTGCTCTTCTTTCTTTCTTTCTGACAGGTTTTCACTATGTATCCCAGGCTAGCCTTGACTAATTGAAATGGTCCTACTTTCTGGGATTACAGGTGTGCCTCCTCTATAGTTTGGGGACCGCTTCCCCTCTATGCTCAGATCACATGCCTGCATTTTTTTTTTTTTTTTGGTGGTACCAGCGATTGAACTCAGAGCCTTGTGCTTGCCAGGCAAGCTATTCCACTGAGCTGTCTCTCTGCATTCCCCCTTTTAAAGTGAATCCTTACAATGACTCTGTTAGGTTGGCCTTCTATTAGAATTTTTTCCTTTTATGGAAGAGGAAAAGGAGTGTCATGCCTTGCC
Source organism: Octodon degus (assembly GCF_000260255.1). Taxonomy (NCBI): domain Eukaryota; kingdom Metazoa; phylum Chordata; class Mammalia; order Rodentia; family Octodontidae; genus Octodon; species Octodon degus. The sequence goes on along the minus strand of NW_004524699.1, from coordinate 387,043 downwards.
ATGTTTTAGTGAGGTAATCTGAGTTATCCTTTGGGTCACAAAGCAAAAAGTAAGAATTTCTTTCTTTTTTTTTCTTTTTTGGTACTGTAAAAACTTAAGGATCTAAAAAGCTGCTGGACCTGGTGCTGCACTTTTGTAATCCCAACACTCTGGGAGGCTGAAACAGCAGAACTATAATTTGAGCTCAGCCACAGCAATTTAATGAGACCATGTCTCAAAATAAAAAGCAAAGTGGACTGGGGATGTACCTCAGTGGGAATGCTATGGGTTCAACCCCCAGGCAGACTCTGTGCCACTGAGCTACTGTTTATATGTATGTGTATGTATATATATATATATATATATATATATATATATGTGTTCTCCCCCCCAGCCCTGTATTTTGCCTATTATTATTATTTTTTTTTCTTTGCATTTTCGGGAAGGGTCTACAGGGTATTCATATTCTCACTACTAGATCAGACTAGTGATCCATCTGTTTATAGCCTTCCAAGTGCTGGGATTACAGGCGCATGTGTGTCACCACGCCCAGTCTCAATTGTCATCTCATCATACCCCGGGAGTGGGGCCAGCACGACAAGCCCAGGGATTGAACTCCTGGCCCCTGCATCCTAAGGGGGTGCTTTAATCTGCTGAGCTATTTGGCTGGCCCTAAAAAGCTTTATTTTTATTTTTATTATTTATTTATTTATTTTCAGAACCGGGGATTGAACTCAGGTCCTTGTACTTGCCAGGGAAGCGCTTATTCCACTGAGCCATCTCCCGGGCCCAAAAGCTTTATTTTTAGATTGGACTGTATAAGACATACAATTGTTTATATAGACATACAGTTAACTTCTGTATACTTACTTTGTTTTCTGTCTTTTGAGAAGGTGTGGTTTCATTTTCCAGCTCAGGCTGGCCTTTAGCTGATTTTGTAGCCCAGGCTGGTCTCAAACTTGCAACTGCCTCAGCCTCCTAAATGCTGGGATTATAGGCATGTGCCACTACACCTGTCCCCAAATCAAAGATCATTTTTGTACTTTTTTTTGTTTTGTAGCAGGAATCAAAGTCAGGACCTTGTGTTTCCCAGGTAGGCACCTGTGCTGTTGAGCTGTATCTCTAGCCTCTGTACACTGATTTTGTAGCCTGCAACTTTGTAGAATTTGTTTGTTTTTTCCAGTATTTTTTATGGTTGTTATTGGGAATTGAACTCATGACCTTGTGCATGCCAGGCAGGCACTGTCCAGTAGTTTTTTTGTTTTGTCATATTTTTTTAGAACTGGTGATTGAGCCTTTGCACTGTTTCAGGTTGGCCTTGAACTCTTGGTGATCCTGGATTCCAGGCGTGTGCCACCGTGCTTGGCATGCTTTTATTAATTTTTTATTTTGAGACAGATCTTGCCAATTTGCTGAGTCGGTCCTTGTAGGTTCAAACGTGCTTCTACTGCTTCAACATCACATATACTATATATATATATATATAAAGTATAGTATATTATGGTTATGTAGAATATTCTTGTTTAGATGCATGACCAAGTATTTAAGGGAGACATATCCT
>NW_004524699.1:383219-385403 GCF_000260255.1 Octodon degus | reverse complement strand
TTTATTTATTTTTTTTTGGTGGAACCAGGGATTGAACTCAGGCCCTTGCACTTGCCAAGGAAGCGCTTATTCCACTGAGCCATCTCCCCAGCCCCTATACTATGTATATTTCTTTTCAGATATGAATTCTTTGGGGTTTTCTCTACAAAATCACATCATCTGGAAGTAGTTTTTCCTTTGAAATGTGGATACCTCATATTTTTCCCCCTGTACAATGGTTCTGGCTGAACTGACACCCCCTCACCATATAGATGTCCAAGCCACATCCCTGACCTTAGGGCAGAGCTTTCACCCTAAGTTCAGTGTTAGCTATGAACTTTTCTGTAGATGCCCTTTATCATGTTGAGGAAGTTTTGCTTTTGTTCTGAGTTTATTGAGTTTTTGTTAGCTTATTTGGTTTTGCAGTGCTGAGGACTGAGCTCAGGGAGTACTCAATTACATCTCTAGCCTTTTAGTTATTATTATTATTTTAACGGAACCGGGGACTGAACTCAGGCACTTGCAGTTGCCAGGGAAGTGCTTATTCTATTGAGCCATCTCTGCAGCCCCATTATTATTATTTTTAATATGTATTTGGTACAGGGTCTCACTATGCAGCTTGGACTCGTTGTGATTGATACTCCTGTTTTCAACCTGGTCCCCAGTGCCAGGATTACAGGGATCCACGCCTGGTCTCAGGGAGTGCTGGGATTTGAACCTTGGTCCCTGTGCTTGCCTAAGCAGACACAGTCTGTTGGGCTATCTTGCTGGCCATTATTTTTTAAAAATATATTGATATTAATACAAGGTCTACAGGGTCTCACTACACAGATCAGACTCATAGTGATCTTCCTGTTTTCAGCCTCCTAAGTGCTGGGATTACAGGCATGCGCCACCATACCCAGTCTCAGCCTCCTCAGCATGCCTGGTCAGCCCTTTTAAAAACATTTTGATACAGGGCCTCACTAATTTGTTTAGGCTGGCTTCAAACTTGTGTTCCTGGCTCAGCCTCCTGAGGAAGTGAGACTATTGGCATGTGTTGCCATACTCCAGTATTTTTTTAATCATAAAGAGGTACTAGATTTTGTTGCACGGTTTAATGGAGGCAATTATGTGGGCCTTTTTTCCTCTTACATTCCCTGGTGCATGTGCTCTGCCACTGAACTACACCTCTTACATTTCTCTTAGTAATTTGGAATGTTATGCTGGGCTTCATATGTTGAACCAGTAAAACTATTTGGTTATGATAGCCAATCCTTTTTACTTTTTTTTTTTTTTTTTTTGTGGTACGGGGGATTGAACTCAGGACCTTGCACTTGCCAAGCAAGCAGTTATTCTATTGAGCCATCTCCCTGGCCCCTCCTTTTTACATCTTGGTGGATTTGATTTGCTAACATTTTTGTGGGTGATTTTTGCATCTGTAATCATAAGTGGTTTCAGGTTGATTTGTGTTTGTTTTTTGGCAGTACTGAGGATTGAACCCAAGGCCTTTGCAGTGAGTTACATCACCTTGTTGAGATAAAAGCCTCAATAAGTTGCTTAGTTGTCCAGGTTGGGTTTGAATTTATAATATTTTTCATCCTCTCAAGAATGCTGGGGTTGGAGCTAGTGAGATGGCTCAGTGGTCTAAAGCACCTACTTGGAACAAGCTTGGCAAAGCACAGGGACCACGGTTCAATCCCCCAGCACCACATGCCAGCCAGCCCCGCCCCCTGGTGGGCTGAGCTGGTCACACACACACACACACACACACACACACACACACACACTCAATAAATAAATAAAAGAATGCTGGGGTTTTAGGTGTTTGTTCACCACCAAGCTGGATCTAATTCTGTTTTTGTTGATAGTGTCTCCAGTTACTCTTCTCTTATTGCTGGGACAAATGACACCCAAAATGAAGAAAGAAAAGGTTTATTTAGCTCATAGTCAGTGGCGGTTTCAGTCCATTCTCAAGTTTGCTCCAAGCCAGAGAGAGTGGCATATGGCGGAGAGAGCAAAAGAGAGTGGCAGCTGCTCTGCTAGCCTTTCTCCCCTCCTTACATTGTAATGCAGATTACCTGCCCCAGGGCAGATACTGCATCCATACCCACAGTAATCAGTCACAAACTCCAGAAACAACTGCCCTGTGACCACAGGCTTTGTGGAGGACACCTGTATACAAAGCATAACAATACTTTTTATCCTTTTTTTTTTTTTTTTTTT
>NW_004524699.1:379854-383119 GCF_000260255.1 Octodon degus | reverse complement strand
TGCAGATTACCTGCCCCAGGGCAGATACTGCATCCATACCCACAGTAATCAGTCACAAACTCCAGAAACAACTGCCCTGTGACCACAGGCTTTGTTGTGGCTCCTACCATATCCCCCTTAACAATACTTTTTATCCTTTTTTTTTTTTTTTTTTTTTTTTGGGAACTGGGAATCTAACTCAGGACCTCATGCTTGCCAGGCAGGTGCTGTGCTGCTGAGCTGTATCCCTGGCTTTCCTAGTCTTTATTTCATATTTTTGAAACATGAAAAGTAATCTCTTCCTTTCTATTTGCTTTGGGTTTAGCTTGCTCTTTTTCTGGGTGAGGGAAGAAGCAAAGAAGGTTATTTGCTTCAAGGAACATCACAGATGGAGGCATATCTGACATGATTTCAGACTCTGGCCATCAGAACTATGACTTTTTTGTTTCAGCTCACTGAGTTTATGGTACTTTGTTCTGGCTGGCCGAGGAAGCTAGTACAAGTTGCCTTCTATAATTTTTTTTTGCAGAACCGGGGATTGAACTCATACCCTTGCACTTGCCAGGGAAGCACTTATTCTATTGAGCCATCTTCCCGGCCCCCTAAATTTTTTTTTTTTTTAATTTAATTTAATTTATTTTTATTTTTTTTAAAATTTGGCAGAACTGGGGATTGAACTCAGGCCCTTGTGCTTGCCAGGGAAGCGCTTATTCCACTGAGCCATCTCCCCGGCCTAATTTTTTTAAATTATAAAATTTTTGTAATTTTGTTTTGAGACATGTTGGTAAATTGCCCAGGCTGGGTTTGAGCTCAAGATCTTCCTTCCTGTCTCAGTCTTCCAGATTGCTGGGATTACAGGTATGCACTCCATAATGGACTTGTGTCTATACATTTTGTTATGTTTTTTCTTTCTGTTATTTTGAGACAGGGTTTCACTGTGGTCCTGGCTGGCCTTGAACTCATTGTGTAGCCTAGGCTAGCTTTGAACTTGCATGGATCCTCCTCCCTCCTGAGTGCTAGGATTACATGTGTAAATGGGGACCAAAACCTGGACTTCAACCAGCAAAAGAAAAGCAACTTGTCATGCACAGTAAGACCAAACACTCCTGTCTCCTCACAAATGGTAGAGGATAGACAACGAACACAGTCAAAGTGCTGGAAGAAGAAGGGAGCTGGGGCTGTGGTGTCAGAGAAATCACCAGGAAAAATCTCTCAAAAACTATTTTGAACTAAATAAAAAATACAGCCAGTTGAGATGGCACGTCAGTAATCCCAGCACCTGACCAGTAATTCAGGAAGAAAGGTTTGATTGGTTCTCTTCTAGGCCTCCAGAGCTCCTCTTGTTCTGGCTTCGTCCACTGCGTGGAATTTTGTTTTTCAGTCTTGTGTGGACCTGCTCCCAAGTCTCACTTCTGCAGTGGAGTGCCCCGGGCCCAGCTCTGGCCTCTCCCTCAGTGACCCAGGCTTATGTCCAAGCCTAAGCTCTGTCATAGGCTCCAGGTGTATTGACTTGTTGGTTATAGGGGGACAGTAGGCCTCTGCCACCAAGCAGGCCACATGAGATCTTTTGACCCTTGAGCCTGCTCCTGTGGCCCCAACCCCAGGAACTGATGCTGTCTACATAGTACTTCCCAGAAGACTGCTTTGGCTTAGGCTTTACACTGCAGCCACTGCCTGTGCTGGGTATTGCCTCTTTTCTCTGTTGCCTTTTGCTTTCTTTGGTTTTTGAGGTAGGGTTTATATGCCTATGTAATTTAGGCTGGCTTTGAATTTACTGTAGTCCATAATGGCACAGAATTGTGGCAGTTCTTCTGCCTCAGCCTCTGTAGATTACAGCTGGGATCACAAGTATGTGCTGCTGCACCCAACTTTTTTCTGCTTTCTTTCTTTTTTCTTTTTGTCTTTTTGAGGGAGTGCTTTGCTGTGCAGTTCATGCTGGCCTTAAGCTCACTTTGTAGCCTAGGCTGGTCTTAAACTTGTGATGATCCTCCTGCTTCTGCCTCCTGTGTGCTGGGATTATAGGCATGTGCGACCATGTCCAGCCTCTGTGCTTTCTAATGACCTGGTATGTTCTGCCCTTGTGAAGTGTTTCTGCTTCTGCTGGGTCTACTTTCTTGGGATTCTTCAGGCCCTGTATGTGCATGTGTCTTTTTGAGACAAGGTTTTGCTATGCAGTTCGGGCTGTCTTTGAGCTCACTTTCTAGCTCAGGCTGATTTCAAACTTGCAGTGATTCTCCTGCTTCAGCCTCCCGAGTGCTGGGCTTACAGGTGTGTACCACAACACCCGACTTGGGCTGAGCCTTTGTGTCAGCTGCTTTTAGCAGCTAGGTGTCCCCTCAGAGAGGAGGTGTTTGAGGGCAGTAGTGCCAATTTTGTCATAAAAGTACATTATTATAGGTGACTAATACCAACAGTTATTCTTTTTTTAAAATTTTATTTATTTGTGTGTGTGTGTGTGTGTGTGTGTGTGGCACCAGCTCAGCCCACCAGGGGGCGGGGCTGGCTGGCATGTGGTGCTAGGGGATTGAACCTCTGTCCCTGTGCTTTGCTAAGCTTGCTCTAAGTAGGTGCTTTAGACCACTGAGCCATCTCACCAGCCCCCAACCGTTATTCTTTAGAGTATTTTTAAAGAATATTTTTATTAATGAATTAATTTTGCTTTTATGAGGTTTAATAGATTAAACAGTGAGTACTGAACAGAAAAAATATTGAATTTGTAATATTTATTGAGTATTTATAAAGGCATAAAAATTTTCAATGCCAAGTACTTTTTGGTGTACAGAGTATGGAAAATAACAACAGAAATAAATTCCTGTCTGAACTACAATGAAAATACCAATAGAACTGTACAACAAAAATAATCTTTACTTCAGTTAACATACCTAAGGCAGTCTTTGCACATAACAGCAGCACATTCCATACACACACATCTCACTTATACTGACAGCACATGTGTTTTGCTTTCCTGGCATTTTTGTAGGGCATTTTTGACATCTTGCTGTTTTGTCAGGAGATTCTTATAGTATTATATAATGTGTAATTAATAGGAATAAAATATCAATGAAATAAATTATTAAATTCGGGCTGGTGAGATGGCTCAGTTGTCTAAAGCATCTACTTAGAACAAGCTCACCTTCCGCCACAGCAACCATTGAAAAAGAGTAGCCATGGCCCTCCGCTATCCCATGGCCGTGGGCCTCAACAAGGGCCACAAGGTGACTAAGAATGTGAGCAAACCGAGGCACAGCCGCCGCCGCGGACGTCTCACCAAACACACCAAGTTCGT
>NW_004524699.1:372450-379519 GCF_000260255.1 Octodon degus | reverse complement strand
CACACACACACACACACACATAAATAAATAAAATTAAAAAAAAATATTACATTCATGCGTACTGTGAGGTTAGAATAAACATTTTCGTATCAGTTTTGTACTTAAAAAACCTGAAAGATGACAACAGAAATAATTTTTAAAAAAATTAAAAATCTTTTATTTATTTGGTACAGGGTCTTGCTACATAGCTCAGACTCAGATGCTACATAGCGATCCTCCTGTCTCATCCTCCCCAGCACTGGGATTACAGGCATGCGCTACCACACTGGTTCAGTGGCCGGCCTGGCATGGGGCCTACATGGCATGTGATACCTGGGATTAAACCTGGATCCTTGTGCTTGCCAGGCAGGTACTTAGACCACCGAGCTATCTCTCTGCCCCCCTGCCCCTCAGAAATAAATTTCTGTATGACCTACAGTGAAAATACCAGTAGAACTCAACAAAAATAATCTTTCTTACATTGTCACACCTAAGGCAGTCTTTACACATGGCAACTGCGTGTTGCATGCACATTTCTTGTGCATGGTTACATGGACAGCACATAGGTTTATTTTCGTTTCCTGTATGACAGAGCATTCTTGTCACTTGTTTTGTCAGGAGCTTCCTACTATTCTGTGTACCTAGTGGGAAAATAAGATTTCAGTAAAATAAAATATCACATATGTAATGAGCACTTAGAATAGATATCAACATTTTCATATCAGTGGCTTACTTGCTTACAAAAGATAACATCAGAAATAAAAACCTATGTGAACTATAATGTAAATATAAACAAAAACCTATCACAGAAATAATCTTTGTGGAGCTGGGGATATAGCTCAATAGTGCAGCGCCTGCTTGGCAAACTCAAGGTCCTAAATTCGATTCTCTACCCTACCACCAGATCTTTGCTTCAACTGTCACGCCCAAAGCAGTCTTCACACATGAAAATTGCATGCTCTGTACATAAGTGTCGCTTATACTGATAGCATACTTGTTTTGTTTTCCTCTTCTTTTTTTTGGGGGGGGGTGGAACCGGGGATTGAACTCAGGTCCTTGCACTTGCCAGGGAAGCGCTTATTCCACTGAGCCATCTCCCCAGCCCCTCCTCTTCTTTTTCTGTAGGACACAGTTGACGTCTTTTGTTTTACTATTGCTGTAGTAGGTCTTTGTAATGCTCTGCCTGCCTAGTCACCCATCAGTTCACTAGTATGCTCCACAATTTTTTTTTTTTTGCAGTTTCCTAGGCAAAACATTTTGTTTTTCCTTTGCTCTAAAAGATCTCTTACGAGTTCCAATCCCAGTCTTTTAAGAAAATTTCTATGTAGTATTTTGAGCTTATTCTTTACTTTGTAAACTATTAAACTGTGCCACAAATGTTTAGATTTAATAAAACACAACTATTGGGAAAAAACCTATTGGTCAGGGGCTGGAGAGATGGCTCAGTGGTCTAAAGCACCTACTTAGAACAAGCTTGGCAAAGCACAGGGGCCGCAGTTCAATCCCCCAGCACCACATGCCAGCCAGCCCCGCCCCCAGGTGGGCTGAGCTGGCCACACACACACACACACACACACACACTAAATAAATGTAAAAAAAAAAAAACCTATTGGTCAGCATTTTTGTGTTTTCAGTGACATCATAGTCGCTGCATAACTCATTAATAACATCTACTCTGTTTTTTTTTTTTTTTCTATTCTTTTTCTTTTTGAGATAGCATCTCAGCTACCCAGTTCGGGCTGGCCTTGTGTTCACTTTGTAGTCCAGGATGGTCTTGGATTTGCAATGATCCTCCTACCTCAGCCTCTCAAGTGCTGGGATTCCAGGTGTCACCATCATGTTGGCTTTCTGCCTTTGGTTTTGTGTAGTAAGCTGCCATCTCAGGTTTCAGTTTTGTGGAGGTTTCTCATTTACCATTTCCATTATGGTACAATGTTGACATCAGCTGTACAAGTTTATGTTTCTTTGCTGTATAGGAGGCCAGTGTTACATCTTTCTAAAATCTAAAGATTGTGTTATACAATTTTCCATTTTGCTTTTTGCTTTTTTTTTTTTTTTTTTTTCAGAACCGGGGATTGAACTCAGACCCTTGCGCTTGCCAGGGAAGCATTTATTCCACTGAGCCATCTCCCTGGCCCTCAGTTTTCCATTTTGAAATTGGAACGTTTCATTTAGAAGTTTTGCTTTGTACCTGTGTACAGTTTCTGTGCTGATCAACTTGTACTCTGTTAGCAAATGTAACAATTGGAGACTCCTAAACCAGTTGTCAAATGTCACATTCTAATTAGTGTAGGAGATGGGAGCAAGGGGTGTGTATGCACATAATTTGGTTTATTACTATATGAAAAAGGATTTGGTGGCTGAGTCCCAGGATAAATTTTTAAAGTTTTAAAAATCTTATTTATGTGTTTGGTACAGGGTCTCACTATGTAGTTTGGACTCGTAGTGATCCTCCTGTCTTAGTCCCCCAGAGCTGGGATTATAGGTGTGCACCAACACGCTCAGTTTTGGTGGTAGGCACATTGCGTGGGCTGGCACAGTGTGTAATACCAGGGATTGAACCTGAGTCCTTGTGCTTGCCAGGCACATGCCTAGACCACTGAGCTATCTCTCTGACTCCCCAAAAATTTCTAAATTGAAAGCATAAGTCTTTGCATCTAGGAGGACATATATTCTTATGCTATATTTTGAAGTTTTTGGGGGGAATATAGTGCTTGAAGCTAGAGTAACTATGAAGTGCTGCAAAATGCTCATCAGTAGTGGTATATTCAGATGGCATGTAAATTGCTTTACAGTTACCTATAAAGCCCTCAAACCATGAGCAGATAGCAGCCAAATTATCAGTTCTTTTTCTCAGTGGGTAGTTTTGTGTATAAACCACAGGCAATTCTGAAGGAAAACAAATTTTGTCAATGCTATCCTTTTCCTACAAATCTCAAGCCCACTTCCATCATTTTCTATCAGTCTTACATTTCTGCAATTGCCATAAGAAAGCAGACCAATGAATGCTTTCAGTTCAGTTAGTGAGGTGTCATAAGAAATACATACGTTTTTGAGTATTAATGCATACAGAGTATTTTAATTGTATCTCAACATTTGTGTATCTCAGGCTGGTGAGATGGCTCAGTGGTCTAAAGCACCTACTTAGAACAAGCTTAGCAAAGCACAGGGACCGCGGTTCAATCCCCCAGCACCACATGCCAGCCAGCCCCACCCCTGGTGGGCTGAGCTGGCCACACACACACACACACACACACACACAAATAAATAAATAAAATTAAAAAAATTTGTATATCTCATAGTATCTTGCAGCTTTTTTTATTTTTATTTTTTTTTAGGGAAGGGTCTTCAGGGTGTTTAAGATCTCACTACTAGATTGGACTCACCTGCCTGTTTACAGCCTCCTAAGACCTGGAATTACAGGCACGTGCCACCATGCCCAGTCTCAGTTGTTGTTTCTGCACGCCCCTGGGGGTGGGGCCAGCATGGCAGGCCCAGGGATGGAATCCTCAGCTCCTGCATCTGCTTGCAGGTGCTTTAATCCACTGAGTTATTTGGCCAGCCCCCTTTTTTTTTTTTTTTTTTGCGGAACTGGGGATTGAACTCAGGCCCTTGCACTTGCCAGGGGAGCACTTATTCCACTGAGCCATCTCCCCGGCCCCTGACCAGCCCCTTCTTGCAGCATTTTGTCTATTCTAATTTCCAGCATTGAATGGCAGTGCTGGTATTCTGTCCAACAGGTTTCAACCCTGCCGAGATCCTCACTGTGTTTTCAGACCTAAATCTAACATTAGATTGTTCCATTTGGTTGCATGACCATTTTGTACCATTTCTACTAGTCAAATATGTACTCCCATTACTGTTTTCTTCATCATCTGAACCAAGGAGGTTTGCATTCCTTGTTTGTATTTGTTGATTCTTGCTCCATTTCACCATCATAGGAACTTTGGCTCACTTGGCCAGTGTCACATTATTACCATCTTCATCATCGTTATATGAGTAATGGGATGAATCACTTTGTCTCCACCAAAAGTTGCAAATCTTTTTTTTTTTTTTTTTTTTTTTTTAATGTTTATTTATTTATTTATTTTGTGTGTGTGTGTGTCCAGCTCAGCCCACCAGGGGGCAGGGCTGGCTGGTATGTGGTGCTGGGGGATTGAACCGCGGTCCCTGTGTTTTGCTTAGCTTAGCTTGTTCTAAGTAGGTGCTTTAGACCACTGAGCCATCTCACCAGCCCCGCAAATCTGTTTTTACATGTGCCATTGTACTGATTTAGGTTATTTCTACCAAAAAAGTAAAAACTTACCAAAAAATCCTAAATGCACAGAAATTTTGCAATGAGCATTTGGGTGAAACTCACCTATTGCTACTTTAGAGCGCCTGTACACACTTTTCCATTTGTCTGCCAAGTGGGCGAATATATAGATGGGCTTTTTTTTTTTTTTTTTCTTTTCCCAGGCACACCTATTGTGAGTTTCACCTGTATTCCATTTTGGTGAAATACATGTTTACATAACAGAAGAGGAGTGTGGGTATATTGTAACACCCCCCGCCCCCCCGCAGATCCTGGTTTGACATTTTTGTAAATGAGGAAAAAACTTGCTATTCCTTGTACCAAGTGGATGAACACAAAGATTGCCTTTTTTTTGGTACCATAAATTGAACTCAAGACCTCACACTTGGTAGGCAGGATCTGTGTTGCTGAGCTGTATCCCTGGCCCTAAGGATTGCTTTTTGTGTCCTGTAGGCACAGTTATTGAGACATAGGTGGTTATTATTATGCTAAAGTACACATTTTCCATAGGACAAAAAAGTACAGGATGAGTTCTTGTAATCCAGTGTTATGCCCTTCAGGTTTAAAGGCTAAGCTGGGTAGCATCTGTTTCCAAGTTTATTGTCTGTTTGTCCTACTTATTTTGCCTTGTCTGGTCCCTCTGTCCATTCAGCCAGTCTCTGTCCATCCCTCCTGTTTATCCTCTCTCTTACCTGTTTGTTCGTCCATTCATTTCATCTATCCTATGATATATTTTCACATATTCTGTACCATATTATACTATATGTCTATCCAACTTCTGTTTGTCCATACATTTATTTTTTCTTTCTCTTTTCCTTCTCTTCCTGTCTTTATCCATTCATCCATCCATCAGCTAACCATCTAAATCTACATTAGTCCTATCTTTCTGTCTAGCTTACTTCTCTATCTTGCTGGGGGTATTCTTACCAACATTAGGAGTAAGACAAGGCTGCTGATCATCCCCACTGATCTTTAATAGTTTATTTTTTATTTATTAATTTATTTAGTGCAGGGTCCACAGGGTCTCACTACACAGATTGGACTGTTAGTGGTCCTCCTGTTTTCAGCCTCTCAAGCTCTGGAATTACGGGTGTGTGCCACCACGCCCAGTCTCAGTTGCTATCTCAGTGCTCCCTGGGGCAGAGCTGGCATGTCACACAGGGGATCGAACCCCAGCCCCTGCGCCTAAGCAGGAGCTTTAATCTGCTGAGCTACCGGGCTGACCTTTTAATAGTTTATTGGTGAGATTGAACAGTGCAGGCAAAGAAGAGAACCTAATATTAGAGGGAAAAGAATTACAAAATAAGTGGTAAGACAGTGAGATGAAGCACGCTCACTTGGTAAACTTGAGTCAGTTTTCAAATACAGTGTAAATCGTTCAGTAAAGGACTGAATATAAACTGACATATAAAATAAGTAGCTTTCATATATGTGGAACAGAAACCCTGTTCACAAAAACAGCACAAAAGATAGAACGCTCTGAAACAAGATTTAATAAGGTACACCAAGGTTGTGTGAGTACTATGTTTGAAACAGACATGAACCATGAGAAGATAATTGTTGTTATTGGATGTCATAAAGATGTCACTTTGTGTAAGTTAGTGCAAAAATTTGTCTTTTTCTGTGTAAAAATGCCAGCTAGAATCATTTAGTTCTGTCTTTCCCCACGTAACTCGTAGTCAGACAGAAAATCTTATAACATGGCCCATGCTCTGACCATTTTCCCTCTAATGGCTTCACTACTGGGATGTGAGCCACTCCTCTTGCTTGGATTAGACTAGTTACCTTAAGTTTGCCTTTGTAGTTTTTCTGCTTTTGTGCTGTTTACCTGTTATGGTTTGAATGTGCTGCAGAGTGGCTTTCCGTTTCCCTTCCTGCTTGCACTCCTAAGAACCCCATGCTGTTAGTACACAGATAGTACACAGATAGACTTTGATGCACGCACCAGCCTCTCCATTCCTTCACTAAGAGGCACCTTGTGCTGGATCCTCTCTTGGTTTGTTTCCAACTTCCCACACAACCACATCAGCATTTGTTACATTTTTTGAGAGCTTTTTGGTGTTCTCTGGTAGGAATCTAACAATTTATGTAACTGTCACTGTTGGTGTGTATATTTAGATCTCCAGTCTAGGAAGCAGGCTGAGTGAATGTCCTTGTTACATATGATTTGGGGAACTTCTGCAAGAATATCTGTAAGCTAAATTACAGAATTGCTCGGCAGAGAGAGTGTGTACATTTTAAACATTTTATATTAACAATTTTTTATACACATTGCCAAGTTGCTGTGAGCGATTTCATTAATTTTGACACCAGTGGGATAAGAGAATTGCATATTTATACTCCTTTAACAGACTTTAAAATTTGTTGCCAATTTGATAGGTGAAAATACAGTTTCTTTTCTCTTCCTCTCCCTCCCTCTTCCTCCTCTGCCCTCCCCTCCCCTCCCCTCCTCCTCCTCCTCCCTCCCTATTTTTTTCCAAACTCAGGTCTCCTCTCAGCCTCCTGTGTCATGGAATTGCAGGTCCATTCTACCACACCTGGCTTGTTGCTTTAAGTGTATATATATATTTTTTATTAACTGTAAGCATTTTTTTTCAAAATTTTATTGATGAACAGATAGCAATGAGACAGTTTAAGTCAAATTGGAAGTACAGTTTCAACAAATAACACACTGCATATATTCTTCTTAGTGGTTAATTGCTGTACAAGATGCGGACTTTAGATCCTATTTACAAACACCATTAGAACAAATAATTCTATTCATTAAGAGAATGCAACTATATATCTATCCTAACC
>NW_004524699.1:354968-371196 GCF_000260255.1 Octodon degus | reverse complement strand
CTTGATTAGTTAGTCCTTGAGATCCTGCTTTCCTTTTACTTGTATTATATCTTTCTATTTGTATTTCTTCTTTGGAGTTCTTATACTAGGGAGACAGCATTCTTTTTTCCCAGTTTTGCTTTTCTTGGTTTTTGTGTTTCATGGGAAGAGCCTGAGAGTGAGGTAGAGGGTAGATGTCTTCTGCTTTCTGTGTGGGCTGTAGGTAGATATCTAAGTGATTGTGTTCTTTCTCCTTAGGATGGGCCAGGCCAGTTGCTTTGTGTTCTGTGCACTTTAGCTTCTACTCTGGTGTTAAAGAGGAATTGCTTATTTCCCTGAAGTGCAATCTGTTGATTTGACCCTTCTGTGACTGGCTTAGGCTCTAGACTGGCCAAGGTGAGAAGGCTGAGTTAGTGTTGGGGTAGGCACAACTGGTTGTTGCTCAGGGGCAGTCCACACTAGTACTTCTCTGCGAGAACAGAAAATGTATATGGAGTTAAAAGTAGCATTTACAAAGGTAGTGTTGTTTTGTCATATAACACTAAAAACAGAAAATAATTTTACTAGTTGTATAAAACCTAATTATATTATTAAAAGTAGTGTTTAACACTTTCTTTTTTTTGAGGAACCGGGGATTGAACTCAGGCCCTTGCACTTTCACTTGCCAGTGTAAAAGTAGTCCTTAAACAAACAGCTTCAAGTACTTGTTTATGTTAAGAACTACCATTTGGTCTATGTTGCTTCAAAAGGGTCCCCTTTGAGGAAACATTTGGGGCTGGTGCTGATGGGCTGCATGGGAACATCCCTGGTGTGAAGAGGCTGCTATCCAAAACGGTGGAGCTCCTCCTGGGGCACAGGCCACATGGGGTGCTGCACAGAAGCCTGCTGGATGCGTTGCATTGTGCTGCTAGTGTGGGCTCCCAGCTATGGAGGGAAACATCTCTGAAAGTGAGTTCCTGGACAGGGCTGGAAAATTATTATGTCTTGTCTCCTACACTTGTCCAGATCTTTTTGTTGGTACTACTTCTTAGACAAAGCTATCTGGAGAGACCCTAAGAGGAGTGAGTATTCTGTGAGATGAGCTGAATTGGTTTCTGTAGAGAGACTCTTCTTCATTTTTAGGGTGAGAATAATCACTGTTCAGTCAGGTGGTTTCTCTGTGAGGAAGTTTGGATGACTTAAATGTTTATTAATCTGAGAAGACCCGTGGTGCTTGACCTGTGTGCATGTAGCTCTGGTGTCTCGACTGCCTGACACAGCCTCCATTTCAGGGAGTGGTTCAGAGCATGCCCAATGGCAGTGGAGCTTCTGAGGGAGTTGCAGTTAAGCCACTGCAATTCCTCTGCAGTTGGCACAGTAAAAAACTGCATGAGGATGGGAGGGAGAGAGGGAGTGGTACAGGTGCATCAAAGAACATGGTACTGACACCTCTCTTGGTTCCTCAGCCTCCCTCTTTTCATGGAAACTGTAGGCTGGGGTCAAGGCCTATAGAAGAGGAATATTTGCTGTGATTGTGGGATCATCTTCTTTCTCTTATCTCCTCCTTGCCAGAATAACCTTGTTTTGATGGCTGGCCCCCAAACTCATGCATTTCTTTGGAGGAGGATGGGAGGTTGGTCCCAACTGTTTTGAAAAATAGTGGCATTCCATGGTTGCTTTATGGCTGAAGAAGCTCATAACTTTTTCTGACAAATAGGTAATTTTTCTCATGTTCTAACATTTATAAAGCAAGTACTTGAACTTTTTTGTAATAGTCTCTCCATGTTTCCTAGTCCTTTCTCTCCCCATGGTAGCCTCAGGGATGGACGGGGTAAAGCTGGGAGGGTGACACTGCCAGTTCAGTGAGAAGCAGAGACTCTGGGTCTGGTGGGACCAGAGGCTTGGCCTGTGTAAAGAAGGGCAGATGTGGTGCTTGGGGGTGTCTCCTGGACAGGCTACAGAGAGGGAGCTCTGTCTGCTCTAGACTGAGAGTGCTATTGACCCCTCAGGGGAGAGGTGAAGAGAGCATCCTCAAAGCCTGTCCCGTCCATGCTTTTTGATTGTGCATGACTCTGTAGGGCTGGTTGATGGGGAGACTGTTTTCCTTGGAATGACAGAAAAGAGGCTATGGAAAGATGCAGAGACCCTAGCCAGTAAGTGTCCACACAAGTTTTCTAATCAATTCCGTAGAAAAATAAGATAGCATATAGATGAGTGCTAGGTGCTTCTTGGGGAATGATCCAGTGGGGGCTGTTTTTACTTCGGTTTTTTTTTTTTTTTTTGTTTTTGTTTTTTTTGTATTTAGGACAGGGTCTACAGTGTCTCACTACATAGATCAGACTCATAGTGATTCTCCTGTTTACAGCCTCCCAAGAGCTGGGATTACAGGCACATGCCACCATGCCCAGTCTCAATCGCAGTCTCAGTGCGCCTGCCCCGGGGGCAGGGCCTAACTCCCCACTCTCTCATCTGCCTAAGCAGGTGTTTTAATCTGCTAGGCTATTTGGCCAGCCCTTTGTTTTTACTTCTTCTTTTTTTTTTTAATTGGCAGTACCAGGGATTGAACTCAGGCCCTTGTGCTTGCCAGGGAATCACTTATTCTACTGAGCCATCTCCCCGGCCCTGTTTTTACTTCTTGATTAATTTACTGTGAATGGCAGATTAGACAGATGGGTTGATCATCTGCCTGTTCTAGAATGTATTCTTGAACAAAAGGGTGGGGGAGGGCAGGCTACTCTCCCTGATCTGAAGAAGCTCTGGCTAAGCATACAGTGTGGGGAGGAAATGGGAACAGTAGGCCATCTTTTTTATGTCTGCTCTGAAAGTAGAATACTGGGTGGAGGCTACTGGTCAGCCCAGGGGCTGCTACCACTCATTTGGCCCCAGCAGTGGTGATAAGGATGCTGTGCACTGGAAAATGGCACTGTTTTGGGTAGTGGTTCTGAGAGGAACTGTTCAATCAGGTATGCAAATGTGCTGATGTCAGGATTTTTGAAAACACCTGTCATATATATATATATCCCCGGAACTGGGGATTGAACTCAGGCCCTTGCACTTGCTAGGCAAGCGCTTATTCTACTGAGCTATCTCCCTGGCCCTCATATATTTTAGTACTAGTTAATATTAGCAACTTAGCCTATAAGGGGTTACATATTCTAATCTTTTTTGAGTGGAGAGTGTTGCACTTCTGGGGAGTTGTTTCCCAGGCTGTGACAAGCTTGTGCCCTGTGGAATTAGTTGTCCCTGGCCTTCTTCTTTCCATCTTCTTCCTCTTCCTGATCACAGGGCTCTTTCTTGGCTTCAAAGACTATGACAAGTCCATGACATTAGCCCTCAGGTGCTGACAGAGGCTGAAATGGTGGAGCAGTCCTGGCTGGTATAGTCCAGATAGACATTTGCTTTCTATTTTAAGAGTGTATTAGAGATGGAGCTGGTGGTAGATTTTAGCAGAAGAGATTTTTATCTTCTGCTTGGAACACTATGAGTCTTTTGTGGACCTTGGCATTATGGGGGGAAAAATAAAAGCAAACAAAAAGCTTAAGTAACATGAACGTTTTGGTGTTTTTTTTTTTTTTTAATTTTTATTTTTTTTCAAAGTTTTATTGATAAACAGATAGCAATGAGAGTTTCAAATCAAATCGGAAGTACAGTTTCAACAAATAATACACTGTATACTGCTTAGTGGTTAATTGCTGTACAAGATGCGGACTTTAGATCCTATTTACAAACACCATTAGAACAAATCATTCTGTTCATTAAGAGAATGCAACTATATATCTATCCCAATCTCTTTGAATACACAGATACAAAATGGACATTCATCGGTATACCCCATTTTTTTCTAAGTTCCGTTATTGACTATTATAGGTGTGTAAACTCAGCAAAATATTCTAAAAGAGTCCAGTAGCCCATAATAGCGTTGGGTCTTCTGTTTAACTGGCAATGTCAGAAATTATTGACCTGAGTCCCCCACAGCTCAACTTAACAGTATGGCTTTATTTCTTATATTTCGACTTCATACTTTTCTACTGGATGGTTAAAAACCAAGGTAAAGCAGGACCTATGCACCAAGAGTTGTAGCTTTTTGGTCTGAGAAGGTCAGTGAAATGCCCTCAGGATTTGTCCTGAGATCCTGTGCCTCAGATTGTAGAACCTTTATCAGTGCAGCCATGTGGATGAGTCACGGCCAATGCTTGGCCAATGTGCTCTCTGTGAAAGCCTGAGAGAGTGTCTTCTCCCCATGTGACTCTCCTTAGGCCCACTCTATGTCATCGATCACTTTCCTCTTTGGCCCCATAATCTTCTTGATCAGAAAATTTGGGACACTACCGAGGTACATGACGTTACAGTACAAGTTCTCATATGTCCTGAGTCTTAATTGACCTTAAAAGGCTAGGGCCAAAATGTTGGCTTTGTTTTGGTGGTTTTTGAAATTAAAAAAATTTTGGTCAGCAGCAAGACCTGGTAATACATACCTGTAATACCAGCACAGGTTGAAGGCCTTTGTTCCAGATAGCCATCATCATAGCTAGACTTAGCACCCCTTGGCTCCCCATAACTACAAATATGCCTTACTGTCTTTATTTTCACTGTGGGTTGCTTTGGGTGTGCTAGATTAACTTGATGAGATTCCATTTGAGATTGCAAATATAAACTTCCTAGACTGAGATGAGGACCAGGAAGGGCTCTCTATATACTAGGATGACTATCAAAAAGATGGGCGGGGACACACATGGGTCATCTCAACTATGCCAGAGGCTGAGGCAGGATGATAGCTTGGCCCAGGAAAAAAGCCAGATAATTTTGACAGGCTCTTTTCTAGGCTCCATGGAACCAGTCAAGCTACATGCACTTTTAAGAAATGCCTACAAGGTTTCAGACACTTGCCCATGCCTCTCCTTTTAAGTGTTTGAGGGATTGCTGTGTTGTCTGTTTTCCATTTCTTTCAGCAATGAATTTTTGTGTACCTTGACCAGCAATTGTTATTATCTACTTTTAGGGTTCTTACGTTGTTTTATTGAAATGGGGTTTGGCTGTTTTATAGGCTGGCCTTGAACTCCTGGGCTACATAGGTATTGTATACATAGAGGGAGCTTTGGCTCATACTAGGGAGCAGCAGATGGGGGTTCTGGGGAAACACGCCTGCCATCTTCAAAGACTTCCACCAGCACCTTAGTTAGACCAATATGCATTGCTTAGAGCCAATTGAAGGGATAAGGAAAAGTCCTAGCCAGCTCTGTACATAGGAAATAGGGTCAGGTTCAGCCAAAATGGAGATAATTGTTCCTCTTTCAAGGAGAGTTGCTCAGGTTGTCCCTTACACTAGTGGGTATGAATTGGTATTGGTATTTCATTGTCTTTTGCTTTGTATTTCCCTGGTGACTAAAAATGTTTAGGGCTATCTTTCTCTCTCTCTCTTTCTTTTTTTTTTTTTTTTTCAGAACCGGGGATTGAATTCAGGCCCTTGTGCTTGCCAGGGAAGTGCTTATTCCACTGAGCTATCTCCCCGGCCCCATCTTTTTCTCTTTTGACACAGGGTCTAGCTATACTGTTTAGGCTGACTTTAAACTTACTTTGTAGCCCAGGCTGGTCCCAAACTCCTCCTACCTCAGCCTCCTGAGTGCTGGAATTACAGGGATGTGCCATCATACCTGGCTTGGAGTGGTGGTGGTAACTTTTTGTGTGCTTGTTAGTCTTCTGGGTATATTTCTTTGGAGAAATGTGTATGCAGATATTTGCCTATTACAATTTTTTTTAGGGGGGGTATTAAGGAGCTTGTTATGGTTTGTGTCTAGTTGTTCCCTCAAAACCTCATGTAGTCATGCGGCAGACTTCTAGAGTTTGTGATTAACTCAGAATCCACTGGGATTATGGGTATGAGTGCTACACCCAGCCTGGGCTGGACAGCCTGAATGCAACATAAGGGAGACAGACTTGCTCTGTTGCCATTACACCCATTTGCTCATATGCTCTTGCTCCTTGCTGCCACCATGAATGGTTGCTCTTTGCTATGTGCCGCTCTGCCCTGGAGCCAGCTGAGTATGGATTGAAACCTCTAGTAATTGTGAGCTAAATAAACTTCTCCTTCCCTTATTTTGAGTGTCAGGTATTTGTCCCAGCAGTGAGAGAAGAGTAACTGAGACAGAGCTCTTTACATATTACAAGATCTTTATACAATACATGATTTGCAGATACTTTTTTACCATTTTGTTTTATTTTCCCTTTTTTAGTAATATCCTTTGAAACACAAGTTTTTAAGCTGGGTTTGGTGGCACACCACTCCCAGCGCTTGGGAGGCTGAAGCAGAAGGATCACCATGAGTTTGAGACAAGCCTCAGCTACATACTGAGTTCAAGGCCAGCCTGGATTACATGTGGAGATCCTGTCTCAAAAAACTGGAAAACACACTAAAAGATACAAAAGTTTTTGTTATTGATAGAAATTAAGTTTATTATTTTGGTTGCTTATGTGAAAATGATACTTGATTTGCATCAGCGTCTCCTATTCTTCTTAACTACAGCTACTCTGAATGTCACTGTCAGTGGAGGAGACTTCTATGGCAGCCCCGCCCTGTCTTGGTGTTGTCTTTCATTTCCTTGCCTGGCCCTGCAATGACCTTGACAGGTGCTGACCGTGTTGACCTTGCTGCCCAGTGTTGGGCATCTCTCAGTGACAACTCAGCCTCTCTCTTCCTCATGTTTTGTTCACTTGGGTGTTCAAGTCTCCTTTCTTCCACAGGTCTGTGGCAGCCATGAAACCTTGTGGCCTTTGTCCCTATCTCCCGTGGCCTTTCCTAAGAGAACCCTTTATTTCCCCCCAGACTTACCTGCCTACTGTCTGTGTCTTAACTGCCCTGGGTAGGCCCCAAGACCTTGGGAGGTAACTCTGTTACCTGTCTTCCCTTGTACTCATCCTATGATTCTGGAAGGCTCTGGGCACAGGGTCAGGAAGGATCTGTTATTTGTCCTCTCCCCTTTGCTCTTTGTGTCCTCTGAGGGAGTGCAGTCCCTTCCTGCCTACTAGTGTCTTTTGGTATTTGCTGTATTGGGCTGCAGAAGACGTTGCAGCCATATTTGTCCTCCTTTTGTGCTGACTGTGACCTCCCAGTCCGCAGTGCTGATTGAGCCTCTTCCAGGGCTACTGTGTGCTTGAATTTTGGGTTTCTTGTCTGTAGCTATTTCTTTTAGCACTTTGCTACATTGTTGTTGTATATTATTTTTAGCACTTTTATATTTCATAAAGGGGTCCAACAATTTTGTTTTTTTGGTTTTTTTTTGAGACTAGATTTTGCTCTGTAATTTAGGCTAACCTTGAACTCACTCTGTAGCCCAGATTGGCCTTGAATTTGCAGTAGTTCTCCTGCCTTAGCCTCCCATGTGCTGGGATGATAGGTGTGTGTCACCATACTCAGTGGGGTCAATTTTTAAAAACATTCTCATTAAGTTTAAGGAAAAAGCAGAAATAAATATAGTAAGTTAAATTGTTTAGTTTTGAATTGTGAGATTGCCAGTGATACTGTTTTTTTGAAACAGTAAAAATTTTAATAGTGATCATGTAGTAGTTTTACAGTAGAAGTTACTATTCACTTCATATGGTTAGTGCTCATTGCTTCAAAAAATAAATAGTACCAACCTGAAGCGAAAATGTCTTTGAGGTTAGATAATGCCATATCAAAACCAAGCTGTTGCTGGGTGTGGTGGCACTCAACTGTAATCTCAGCTATTTGGGAGGCTGAAGCAGTAGGATCACAAATTCAAGCCCAGCCTGGGCAACTTAGTGATACTCTATCTTAAAGTAAAATAAGATAAAACAGGGGTGCTGGGGCTATAGTTTAGTGAGAGTGCTTGGCTAGCATGCAGGAGGCCATAGGTCAATCATCAGTGCTGTTAAAATAAATAAAAAACAAAAACATAAGAGCTACCCTACCCCAAAGAGCTGCATCATACCCTGTAAGTCCTTCAGTGCTCACAAGCCAGTCTGCACTGAAGTTCAATGTCCCTTGGTTCTCTGACACTAAGCTGTGCGTAGGCCCTCCCATCCTCTACAAAGCCCCATGGCACTGACTCCGGTGATATGACAGCAGGGCCCAGGGCTTCTTCAGACCAGAGGGACACCCTTCTGTCCCAGGAGCCAAACATATGTCTGTGGCTGCATGACCATGTGGGTGGTTGTCACAGGTCAAATGCAAGCCAGTATAAAGATACTTGCAGAAATGTAAAACATTATCATTCTTATCTGTACTTTTACTTTGAAGAAATATTTTATTTTTGTTAACATGTAATAAACTGACAGCTCCTAATTCAAAATACTCAGTTTTAACATGATGAAAGCAGGATGGTACCATCTATGATGGTAAATAGCAAAACAGTAGCCATGAAAGCAAATCACAGGGTGCTTGTAGTATTCAGTGTACCATTGTCCTAGGGTTGAAAAGTTTGAGAACTGTTGTTTTGCTATAATAGTGGACAAACATTAGGGGCCAGGGAGATAGCTCAGTAGAATAAGTGCTTGCCTGGCAAGTGCAAGAGCCTGAATTCAATCCCCTGTTCTGCAAAAAAAAAAAAAAAAAAAAATCCTGTTGCTTGTAGTGCTTATGTTAGGATCAGGGATATGGTGAAAGTTTTTGTGTTATAAGCTTCAATATATTCAGCTTCTGTGGATTTGTCATCTTGCTGTGCTCAGGTTTTTTTTTTTTTTTTTTTTTTTTTTTTTTGTGGTACCAGGGATTGAACTCTGGACCTTGAGCTTGTCAGGCAGGTGCTTATTCTACTGAGCTATTTCCCCGGCCCTCAGCCTTTTTAAAAGTATGACAGTTTGAATGAAATTCAGCCAGAAACGTGTGTATCCCATGTTATTTCACTTGTAGTACAGAACACTATTCCGGAAATATCGCTTCAGTGGTTAGGTTCAGTTCTCACGGGGATTGGGAACCTTTGGGAACACTGTTTTGGTTCTCATCTAGTTGGGTTTGGGAACAGAATTGTGGAGAGAATTGTTTGTGAGTCAGGAAACCACTGTATTTTAGAAACCTCTGATACAAGCAGAGCTAAGAACCTTTCTGATTGCCTAGAAGTTTTAACATAATTTTGTAGTTTTCTGTGTACAGCCTGTACTTACTCTTTTAATCACAAGATGGTGCTCTGGTTTCAGTAAGTCAGAGGCTGACTCCTTTTGGGAACTTTTCCAGAAAAGGGACTGCAATTTTACGTGCCCTGCTGTGTGTGTGTGTGTGTGTGTGTGTGTGGCCAGCTCAGCCCACCAGGGGGGGGGCTGGCTGGCATGTGGTGCTGGGGGATTGAACCACGGTCCATATGCTTTGCTAAGCTTGTTCTAAGTAGGTGCTTTAGACCACTGAGCCATCTCACCAGCCCCCCAGCCCTGGTAATTTAATAAGACCTTGCATCAAAATAAAAATAGAAAGTGCTGGGATGTAGCTCAGTGATGTTCTCTAATCTAACCACTCCAGGATAGGGGTAAAGTATGGGAGAAGAACCACACCTAAAAGTCATAGAAACTCTTTTCCCACAGATGTTTGTTGAATACCTGCTATTTGTTTGCTCATGCTTGAGTGTTCCTGGGTGACCAGAGCCAATCCAGGCCAAGCCCTACCCAACATCCCTTGACTGCAGTGTTTCCGGTGGGGTTGTGGTGAAGTTATGTTTCCTGCCTGGAAACAGGAATTGGATACTCTTTTTCCTTAGCACACAATTTTTCTCCGGTCCTCCTTTTCCTCCCACATTGTTCAGAAGGGATTGCGGTACTTTGGGAGGAGATAAGCAGTTCAGGGCCATTGGGGCTAGCTCTGGCTGTGGAAGGCTGGGCTGTGTCTGTCCATAGGGCAGGCTCATGCTATAAAATCTCTCCACAGTAATCCAGCTCACTCCTTGGCCAGGGCTGAAGACTGGGGAGTTAAAAGATTGAGTCCTGCTTTCCAAGGGCTCTGCCCAGAGTTGCTTGCATTTCAGTGTATTAAGGTGCCTCCCCAGCCCCCAACCCCCAGCCAGGCATAGTGGCACATGCTGTGCTCCCAGCTACTGAAAGGATGAAGCAGAAGGATTTAAAATTCTGACCCAGTCTGGACAATTTAACTGAAACCATGTCTCAGAATTTGGGGAGGGCTAGGGATATAGCTCAGTATGAAAATACAGGTTCAGTCCCTAGGACTGAATTTTTTTTTTTTTTTTTTTTTTTTTTTGGAACTGGGGATTGAACTCAGGCCCTTGCGCTTTCAGGGATGCACTTATTCTACTGAGTCATCTCCCCGGCCCTAGGACTGAAATTTTTAAAAAGTTTTTTTTGCTCATAGTAAAAATGTTAGAACTCTTTTATTCATGGTATTTGAGTAAGAGTATGTATCAGTTGCAAAGATAGAAAAAGACTAAAGTACCAGGTGTCATGGTACATGCCTTGTAATCTCAGCACTGGGAGGCTGAGGTAGGAGGAGTCCTGTGAATTTGAGGCTAGGTTGAACTACATACTGAGACTTGTCTCATAAAACAAAACAGACCAAAGTAATTATAAGCATGACTCCAGTAACATTAAAAAAATAGCATGTGGTAACATTAATCATCTAGCATACCGTCGTGCCAGCAATGGCCTGTACCCCTGCCAATTCTAGAGGCTAAGGCAGGTGGTGGCTCTTTTTTGGATAGGACTGGAAGGGGAAGGTAGGCAGCATTGTTTCTAGAACACCAGCATTCTGTTCGTCAAGAGGATATTGGCTAGGAGAGTTTGGGAGATGGCAGCAGCAGTGTGTGCAATGCCAGATGCTGCCCTGTAAACCCCAGGTGTCACAGTGAGGGCCAGCTTCTTCACAGAGCAGTGTTAGGGGTTTTTTCTTTTAAAGACAGTCTTGCTATATAGCTCAGGCTAGGCTCAAACTTGTGAACCTTTTGCCTCAGCCTTTTGAGTGCTGGGATTATAGGGGTGTACCACCATGCCCGGTTTACAGAGTAGTGTTTTAAGAAGCAAATCCAGGGCTGGCCAAATAGCTCAGTGCATTAAAGTGCCTGCTTAGGCAAATGAAGGAGCCAGGAGTTGGATCCCTTGGCCTGCTGTGCCCAGCCCCGCCCCGGGGCATACTGAGCCAGCCATTGAGACTGGGTGTGGTGGTGTGCACCTGTCATCCCA
Organism: Octodon degus; assembly: GCF_000260255.1. Classification (NCBI taxonomy): domain Eukaryota; kingdom Metazoa; phylum Chordata; class Mammalia; order Rodentia; family Octodontidae; genus Octodon; species Octodon degus. The sequence continues at coordinate 360,108 of NW_004524699.1, read as the reverse complement.
GCACTTGGGAGGCTGTAAACAGGAGGATCACTAGGAGTCCAGATCTACACAGTTGAGACCCTGTACACCCTGTCCTAAATTTAAAAAAAAAAGAAATCTTGGAGCAAAAAAAAATTAAACAGGATTACAGTCTTACTGGCATCTTTTAAAGAATATTAAAAGTATATAAGTCAAAACCTACAGTAAAAATATCAGTCTTTTTTCTCCTTTTCCAGACTTCCTCACTCTGTGGTCTAATTCAGAACCTAGTAGATGGCAGAGCTCTCCACCAGCTCTTGTTTTTTAGGCTTTTCAGATTTGCACAATGTAGTAATAAGCAAGTTGCCTTCAATATTATGTGGCTGTGTATTGGTCAGGGTTTTACTTAGAGGAACAGATATCATATAAGGAACAGATATTAACACAGGACACAATGTGTAAGGAATTAAAAGATTGACATACAACAGTCAGCCACAGAGTCAGATGAGGAAGTGTGCAGAGGTTGTCTGCACACCCCAGAATTCAGACCCAAGGTCTGAAGCTCACCACAGTGCTCTGTGCAAAGTCTGTATTCGTCAGCTAATGGGTCTGTGATGAATGCTGAAGAGTCTGCAATGGAAGGCAAAGGATCCAAGCCTGAGGCCAAATAGTCTGTGCCTCAAGCCAGGTGATGAAGTCCAAGCCGAATGCAAAGACTGAAGTTCCTCTGACGAAGTAGAACGGCAGATCTCTCCAAAGCCTCCTGATTCTCCGCTCTCATGCCTTTTCATTTACTTTGCTGTCTTCTCCAGTCATAAAGAGAAAACTCAGATGGTCTGTGGCTCTTACCATGCACACGGGTGGAGTCTGCAGAAACAGCGCAATAAGATGCATATTTGATTATGGAGGCTGAGAAATCCCATGATAGAGTGGAGACCTGGAATACTGGTAGTGTGGCCTAGTTCATGGCTGAAGGTCCTGGAATCAGGGAAGCTGATGGCATAATTCCCAGTCTGGGGGCAAAGTCTTGAGACCCATAGGGCATGCTATAGTGCACGTCCTGGAGTCCAAAGGCCAAGAGGCTGAAGCTCTGATGTCTATGGGTAGAGGAGGAAGGTTGTCTGAACTTCAGAAAGCAGTGTACGGACTTCCTTCTCCTCCATCTTTTATTCTGCTTGGAACCTAGCTAGTTGAATGGTGCCACCCACATTGAGGGCAAGCTTTCTCCACTGAGCCCATGATTCATCCTCTAGTCTTCTGGAAACATCCTCTAGGATAGACAGAGCTGTACTAGCTCTCTGAGTACTTCTCAGGCCAGTCATAGAGATAACAGAATTAATCACCACATCATGTCTCATTGTGTGCAGTCTTCATGTGACTGTAGAGTTCATCTCTTAGTGTAGAGGTGTGCAGTTTATATGCAGCATGGTCTTAAGACATACTCTTTCAGTAGTCATGGAATTCCTATTGTGTGCCAGATGGCATGCTAGGTGCTGGGGTTACAAAGATAGTTAAACTAAAGCCCATGTTTCTTATGATGGATTTCTAATTAGGTGGCAGGTGTGTACAGACCTCTGCTGGGTAGTATAGGGTGAGCTGGAAGAGTTTTGTGGCCTTCAAAGGCTTAGGCCAGTTAAGGAGAAGCGGGCAAAACCTCAGGGCTCCATGACACAGTTCTTGAGATTTTGGTGCATTTGGCACAGAAGGATGTTTGATGGGCTGTTTTTGGACCTGAAAATTGTTGACCTAGGTTTGGGATCTGCAAACTTTTTATGTAAAGCCCACACAAAGTCTCTGATGCATCTTTTTTTTTTTTTTTTTTTTAATTTTTTTTATTTTTTTTATAAAGAAGTAAAAGCCATTCTTTGTGGGAGGTAAGTGGGCCACATCCTTGGCCTACATTGTTGAAACACCTTCTGTGCCATGGTATGAAGTGTGAACTTTATCTCATTGGTAGTGGGAAGCCACTGAATTTTTAAAGAAGATTATGGGAAGGTCATAATTTTAGAAAGATAATTTTAACTGGAGAAGATATGCTAGTTTTGAAAGAAGGACTGGAGTTAGGAAAGTGAGTTAGTAGACTATTTTGATAGTATGGCTTAAAATAAGAAAGCAGCATGGAGGGCTGGAGAGATAGCTCAGTGGTCTAAGCGCTTGCCTGGTAAGTGCAGGGACCGTATTGATCCCCTTTATGGTATGCCATGCCAGTCCCAGAACCGCAGGAGCATCATGTCCACCACGGAAACTGAGCATGGTGGTGCATGCCTGTAATCCCAGTGCTGGGAGGCTGAAAACAGGAGGATCAGTCACTGAGTCCATGCTGCATAGTGAGACCTTGTGCCAAATACATTAAAAGAAAGACAGACTGACTGACCCCAAAGACTCAGGTATTGAGTGTTGATTTTCCAGTGCCACTGCTTGTAGTGGTAGGGCCCAGATAGGTAACTGGATCTTGGGGAGGCTGACCTGTCAGTGGACTAATCCATGGATCAGTTCATATGTTAATAGGCTGTCAGAAGTTAAGCTTCTTGTTGTGGAAGTCACGTTCAATTAGTTTGTCACCAGCAGAGGCCAGGTACAGAGACAGACAAGTTTATTGGGGGTCAGTGGTGGATACCCAGTACATGACTGCACACTGACCTTGAAGGGCAGGAAGAGAGAATAGTTAGAGAGTTCGAGTTCTGGGTCTAGTTCCAGGTCCTGGGGGAGTAATTAGGTTTTTATTATTTATTCATTTATTTATTATTTTTGATTAGGTTTTCATGATATGATTTAGTGTAGCTATAGAAATACTCCTACAAAGCATGGGCTTAGCTTGTGACAAAGAAACAAAGGTATTTGACATTTTATGTAGGGAATAAGCAGTCTTACAACATAGCATGAGGTGGTATTGGGTTAGGTCACTATTACAACATTTATAAGAAACAAACGTAAGGAAACAAAACTTAAGCTCTGAGGTGGTGCCTGAGAATGACATGGTGTCAGTTTGCCTTTTTCCCTCTTCACTCCCATGTCAAGGACACTTTTTCTCTTTTAGCAAAAATAGATGAAGTGTCCTTTAAGCATCTGTCTACAGAGGTTGGTATTTAAGCTTTTTTTTTCTTTTCAATACCACAAGTTGTACCTGCTTTAGTTTGGCTCGAATTTTTTGTATCATTCATTTGACCAGGTAGGATTCAGTCACAAATAAGGCTATCCAGATCACCAAAAGCCTAGTCAAACTTGTCAGTAGAAAAGTTAACCAGAAATTTTAATTGTGTATCTGGGCATACCACCATTGGGAATTATGGTGATCCTCCCCTCCCCTCCCCTCCCCTCCCCTCCCTTCTCACCCTCTCCTTTCCTCCCCTCCCTTCTCCACCCCTCCCCTCTCTTTTTTGTTGTGCTCACAGATCCTGGCCAAAGTTTTGTTTTTGATGATTTTTGACTTATTGGAATAAAAACAGCATTAAAAAAAAACCAACAAAAACTCCCAGTGGGGTTGCTGGTGGTGATAGCAGGTGAGGGTTTGGATATAAATTGGGACCAGGTGTGGGCAAATTGTCCTGAAGCCCAAGGAGCTTTATGGGGAAGAGGATCAAGGCCTGGATGACTTTATGAACAGTTGTAAACATTTTTAGGTCATCTCCTAAAAAGTCTAACTCATCAGTGGAGTCATAGCTGTTGGCCTGGTCTCCTGGGCAAAAATAAATCTCAATCAGGTTTATCTCACTTTTTAAGCTTTTTGTTAGGGCCCCGCAGGCCAGAAGGACTTCTCAATCCTTGTATGGGTCAGCGAATCTTCAGGGATGTTAACCCTCCTGGCTAAACAGTCTCATTTAGAATCGCTCGCTGCAGCGTCTGAGTCACTGAATTTATAAACCAGTTCTTTGGTGTGGGACCTGACCACAAGCCTGAGGAGCAGGAAGGATGGTAACATGGACAGTTAGCTTGATGCCAGTGTTGTGTGTTTGTCTGTCTGTCTCCCTCTATTGCACAGTTGTTGTAATTTGTGGGAAGGAGACACTGTCTTGGTACTTGGCAAGGTTGGCTAGCTAGGCATCATTGGTCTGGTTCCCTGTCTATCATTTGACACAGTTGTGATGGATCTATGGAGCAAGCCCTGAAACTTTAAGAGCAGTCGGGGTGGTTAGTATGTATAGTGCCTCCCACCCCACCACCTGGGTTGGACGGGTTTGTTCTTACAGCCCTTGACTAGGGCTTGGTCCCTACCCTGGAAAGCATGCAAGGGTGTGTACAAGGGAATTGGTTGATGTTCTGTGATGGTCTGTTGTAGTTCCTCAGGGATCCAATGAAGTGCCTTCATCTAGCAATGGAGATAAGTCAACCCAACCTTTTAAGGACACCAGTGGGAATGGCTGTCGAAACATGATCTGGAAGGGCTATGAAGCCATCTTGTTATGGTGTGCACCTGTGTTGGAGGAGGACCACAGGAAATACAGCTGTCCAAGTTATACCTGTCTCCTGAGTTTAGACAAGGCTTAGGATGTGGTTTTGTCTCTCTTCCCAGAGTTCTGGGGCTGATAGGCTGTGTGGAGTCTTTATTTTACCCATAGAACCAAGGCCAACTCGTGGACTACTTTAACCATGAATGCTGGTCCATTATCTGACCTGATGGTCATGGGTTGTCCATATTAGGGGATGATTAACTCTTGAAAAGCCATGATTCCCTCTCTTGAAGTTTTAGTTCTGGTCAAGATGGCCTCCCTTCAACCACCTGAGTATGTATAAATCAGGATTAGTGGATACTTCTGATTGTTAGTTGTCAGCTTGACCTTGGTAAAGTCGACCTCAACATCTTTAAAGGAGTGATTCCCTACCTTCTGATAGCCAGGCTTGTGGTGGGGCTGCTGTGCAGGTTTGTTGTGGGCACAAAGTTTGCATCTCTTGGCCACAGGGAGCACAATGTCCAAAGTCTGGGGATATAGAAATACCAGTGAAGTGACTCTGCCATAACAGTTTATTTTTCCCCCTAAATGAATGAGAGCATGTAGGTTCTGTATCACAAAATGTCCAAAAGATTCTAGAAGGAAAACAATCTCTGCTGGCAGCACTTGTCATCCATTTTTTTTTTTTTAATTAGTTGCTTTTTTAAAATTATTTATTTATTTTTATTTATTACATTTATTTATTGTGTGTGTGTGGCCAGCTCAGCCCACCAGGGGGCGGGGCTGGCTGGCAT
>NW_004524699.1:352761-354868 GCF_000260255.1 Octodon degus | reverse complement strand
GCGGTCCCTGTGCTTTGCCAAGCTTGTTTCAAGTAGGTGCTTTAGACCACTGAGCCATCTCTCCAGCCCCTTGTCATCCATTTTTATCAGAGGCTCCCTCCAGCTTAGTCCACTTTAGCTCAGTCTCTGAATAGGAAGTTCTTTTCAGTTAGGGCGTCTTGAGTACTTTGCCAGGGAGGGGTCTTCAGATTGACTCCGTTTTGCTGCGAAGTCTGTAGCATGATTCCCTCAGGCCTCTACACTCGATCTTAGCCGAAAGGCCAAAAAGTGATCCTCTTGGGATGTATGGTGTCCAGGTCAATGGATGACAGCCACTTTTTCTGGAAGCCAAAGTGTTTGTAGCAGCCTTAATATTTTTTTGTGAATTTTTGATCTCTTTTTTTTACTTGCTGTCGGGAGCGCTCTCTCTCTCTCTCTCTCTTTTTTTTTTTTTTGTATATTGCTCCATGCACAGGAACAGTGGCAAAAGCATAATGGGAGTCAGTATAAATGTTGACCTATTTGTCTTTTCTCAATTCCAAAGCCTGGGTGAGGGCTATTAGCTTGGCTTTCTGGACCAATGTCCCAGGGGGATGTGGTTTTTTTTTTTTTTAAGTTGAAAAACCATTTATTTCCCCGGGAAGATAAAAGTGATCCAACTCTATGTCTAGCCCTTGGGCCAAAAGAAACACAAGAACAGTGGTGACTCTCTCACTGAGGTCATTCCCAAATCCAACACCCTCTGGAGCCAGGAGGCAGAGGAGACAGGGCAGCCCCCACCATAGCTTCTGCATATGATGAGGCTTGCTGAAAAACACAACATGAATGGGAAGCTACATAAGTATTAAACAACAGAAGGCTGGCCAAATTTGCCATGCCAGATGCTGAGACAGCAGTTGAGACTGGGCATGGTAGCACATGCCTGTAATCCCATCTCTTGGGAGGCTGTAAACAGGTGGCTCACTATGAGTCTGATCTAGTAGTGAGACCCTGAACACCCTGTAGACCCTTCCCTAAAAACACCCCCCACCAAAAAATATATTAAACAACAGCAAGAACAGGATAATGGGCACTAGAAAGAAAAAGAAAGGAGGTCTGAACTTAGCAGGGTAAATTAAGGTCCATGGTTCCTGAGGGACTGAATGCACAGAGCCGAAAATGTCCTGGAGACGGGATACTAACAAAGTGTGTGTTATCATGTACTACCACAGCTCAGAATTTCAGCCCACACACATCCTACCTTGAAACTCAGTGTTATCAAGGCCCCTGATGGCCTCCACTGAATCTTTTGCCTGCTCTATGTGTACAAAGGTGTAATCTTGCACGATGTCACATTCAGTGACTGGACTATATTTCTCAAATTTGGCCCGAAGCTTTTTGTTGGTACAGGTGGGGCTGATGTTACCCAACCTGTAACTTGGTTGAAGTTTTGCTCTTGTTCTTGCTGGCTTCCACATTGGTGTTCACCCTGTGCAGCTTATAGTGGTACAGGTTCCAGATGACATCCTCTGCTGCTGTCTTGTCCTCTTTGTGCGCAAAGCTGTAGTTCTTAATGATGTCACATTCTAGCTCCTTCCCATACTGCTCAACGAGTGAACAGATGTCTTGCTGTGTGGCCTCCTGGGGCAGGTTTCCAATGAATAGCCTCACCATCTCGATCCAGCTGCATAGAAATCTGCAGGGCTTCTTCCTTGTGGTGCAGATGCTTCTGGCAAAATGCTAAAATAGCTAGGGAGGTGTTTTTGATTGAACAGTTTGATCTGTTGTGACAACCATTCCCACTCTCTGGACACCATCTATTACCATACTGTTGTCATCTAAAATCATTGTCAAATCAGAGTCTTGGAGGAGTGAATCTTAGAAGTGTGGTCCTGCCAAGTAGACCATCTCAATTGATTTGACACAGTCATGTTTGGGTGGCTCCATGGATATGGGCAGGAATTGAGGCCAGGATGAGAGCCTGGATTCTTACTGTGGTAATCCTGGGATCCTCAGGCCCCTGGTGTTGGGCCAGTGAGGTTTTCAATAGCCATTTGTTGTTGGGACTTATGAGTAGGTTTTTAACTGTGTGTGTGGGGGCACACATGTACTTTATTTTTTTTATTAAAATTTTTATTTATTTATTTAT
>NW_004524699.1:345899-349423 GCF_000260255.1 Octodon degus | reverse complement strand
GGGGCGAGGCTGGCATGGCATGTGGTGCTGGGGATTGAACCGTGGTCCCTGCATGCTTGCCTAAGCTTGCCTAAGCAGGCGCTTTTAGACCACTGAGCTATCTCGTCAGCCCAGTTCTTTTCCTAAATAAAGGAAATAAAATACATTTCTGCTTGAATGATTGAGGATGGGTTAGGATTTTTAATTATATAGGTCACTAGTGCAAAAGGGACATAAACCATTACAGATTGCATCTGTCTTTTTCTCCCAGCTGTTGGCACCTGGTGCAAAGGAAGTGGGGTGTACGTACAGGACCCACTGTTATTGAATCCCTAGATGTGGAGTCTAGCCTTGCCTCTGGTGACAGCTGCCTCTAAGCCTGGCAAGTCGCTGGATAGGTCGATGGAGCGAGCAGCAAGCAGTGGAAGCATGACAAGAGGGTCATCCTCCTCAGGGACACAGGATAGGACTCCTGGTTGTAGCTTTTCAGATTGGTCTTTTCCCTTTAAAAGGAATATAAGCTCACGGGATTCACATGTACATGTTTGGAACAAAGGGGTAAGGGCTCAGACTACACACAACCAAGAATCAATATAAGGTAACTGGTCAGGGTGGCTGGGCTTGCCTGTATCCGCATTCCAAATTTGCACAGTTGCCTGAGGGTCTAGAGTTCCTTTGGCTGGCTGTCCAATACCAAAACATGGCCATTCCAGTTCGCACAATGTTTTCAGCCTCCCTGGCTTTGTCTACCTCATAATCAATTTTGAATCTTTTTTTTTTTTTTTTTGGCGGAACTGAGGATTGAGCGCTTACTCTACTGAGCCATCTCCCCAGCCCCCATTTTTGAATCTTAAGTGTTTAGTTATGCATTCTTGCTTTTTTAAAAATGTATTTAGTACAGGGTCTACAGGATATAGGGTCTCAGGGTCTTACTACACAGATTGGATTTGTAGTGATTCTCCTGTTTTCAGCCTCCCAAGTGCTGGGATTACAGGTGTGTACCACCACGCCCAGTCTCAATTGCCCTCTCAGTGTGCCCTGGGGGTGGGGTCAGCATGGCACACCTGGGATTGAACCCCAACTGCTGCACTCTGCCTAAGCAGGAGTTATACATTCTAATACAGTGGGCTTAGAGGGAGTGGCCCCCATTTTGACAATCTGAATTGGATTGCAGATCAAATATCTCTTACCTCAGTCACTCTCAAGCCCGTTTTACCAGAAATCCCAAACTCAGCAGAATGGTGACAGCTGTGACCATGGCAATACTTTTTGCCAGTTGATCTTTAGCAGGATCTCAGGTTACACTGACAGGAAGAACAGTCCAGGCAAGCTGGTTAGGAGTCTGATGCTTATGATCGTGAAGGCACCAAGCTTGGAGGCAGTAGACACCTGCAATCTTAGGCATAGTTTGAGGTTGACCACACAAACAGAAAACAAAAAACACAAGTACTCATGAAAAATGAGTATTTCTATTCTTGGGCAAAAAAACTGAACAAAGGGGCCAGGGAGATGGCTCAGTGGAATAAGTGCTTCCCTGGCAAGCACAAGCACAAGGGCCTGAGTTCAATCCCCGGTTCCACAAAAAAAAAACAACCTGAACAAAACAAAACAAAGCATGGGCCATTGGAATTCCTGATGCAGCTTCCCTGAACCAGTTGGTTCAAGACAAATAACAAATGACCAGCACATATGGAGGTCAGGCCCACAAATTTAACAGTTTCAAAGTCTGGGCAGGGACCCTGGACAAGCCAAAAGCAAAACCAAATCTTATGAAATGTGGTCAGGCAGCCCTGATTGTCTTGCTCCATGGCATTCAATCTCTTAGTCCATGGTCTGAGCAATTGGCTGAACTCAGTTAAGGCACCGGTGGCCTCCTAGGTCACGGGTCTGGGTAGGTGTCTTCCTGGAGGGCCCATCGGTGGAGATCTCGCTGGTCCTCCAGATGTTGCAACAAACACATTTATTTTTTTAAAATTTTTTATGTGTGTGTGTGTGTGTGTGTGTGTGTGTGTGTGTGGCCAGCTCAGCCCACCAGGGGGTCAGGGCTGGCTGGTATGTGGTGCTGGGGGATTGAACCGCGGTCCCTGTGGTTTGCCAAGCTTGTTCTAAGTAGGTGCTTTAGACCACTGAGCCATCTCACCAGCCCCAACAAACACATTTAATTGAGTCACCTGCAGAGGCCAGATGCAGAGACAAACAAGTTTATTGGGGGTTGGAGGCGAGTACCCAGTATATGACTGCACACTGACCTCAAAGGGCAGGAGGAAAGAATAGTTACAGAGTTCTGGGTCTAGTTCCAGGGGACCTTCTAGGGGGAAGTGATTAGGTTTTCATATGATTTAGTGTAGCTATAGAAACACTCCTACAAAGCTTGGCTTAGCTTGTGACAGAGGAACAAAGGTGTTTTGACATTTTATATAGGAAATAAGCAGTCTTATGACAAAGTATGAGATCATATCGGGTTAGGTAACTATCACAACATTTATAAGAAACAAATTTAAGGAAACAAAAACTTAAGCTCTAAGGTGGTGCCTGAGAATGACACAGGGTCAGTTTGGCTCTTTTTCTACTTCATCCTAAATGTGTGGAGCCAGCCTTTCTTGTACTGAAACTGGAAGCTGTGACCTTTCAACTCATCCTTTCCTCTCTTTTTCTAGGAATTTTACTTACAGTGGCAAAAAGCTGACATAGTCTCTTTCTCATACACACGCATGTAATATGTGTGTCTGAGAATCACACTTTTATATTACTATAAGAAATATCTAGAAAGTTTCTTTTTCTTTTTTCTTTCTTTTTTTTTTGTTTTGGCAGAACCGGGATTGAACCTCAGGCCCTTGCCCTTGCACTTGCCAGGGAAGCACTTATTCCATTGAGCCATCTCCCCGGCCCCGCCTAGAAAGTTTCATAAATGAGAAAGTTGTTGGCTAGTGGCTAGTTTTTATTTTTATTTTTTTCCAATTTCCTTTTAGATTTTAAAAATGTATACAGCATAGTACCTTTTCAGAATAAAAATCTAGTGAGGGAGAAAGGCCCTGTTCACTCCCCACCTACCACTCACCTATGGGTGCTGTGCCTGGGTAGCCTTGCAATATTCTTGTGGTATCCGGGAGATGCTTTACAACCCACCAAACTTATATGGTGCTATTTTGCATATGTTTAATTTTTCCTGCCTAGTCTTTTGTTTTTTTCAGACAACCTTTTGCTGTGTAGTTCAGGCTATCCTTGAGCTCACTGTGTAGCCCAGGTTTACCTCAGAGGTGATCATCCTGCCTTAGGCTCCTGAGTGCTGCTGGGATTACAGCTGTGTGCCTGGCTTGTCTAGTGTTTTTGTTTCAAAATAACTTCACTTTATAGAAAAGTTGTAGATATTGGTACAGGGAAACCTCCAAATGACACAGGGAGGAAAACTGATCTCCCAACCTAAAAGGTACCTGGGACGAGTTTATATTCTCTAAAACCGAAGAATGAATTTTAGGAACAAACAGAGGTTATGAGCAGAATATATTTATTGAGGGAAAGAAAGCTCCTGTCTGAGAGAGGGACAG
>NW_004524699.1:344559-345585 GCF_000260255.1 Octodon degus | reverse complement strand
TGGCCAGCGGGAGAGTTGTGAGGTTCGAACTCCAGGAACCTGAGGCTGACAGCTTTGTGGAAGCAGCCACTTAAAGGACTGAGCTAGGGCCAGGCCCCCTCTTCCTGACTTTTATAGAGGAAAACCATATGGTGAGGTGGGTCTAAGGTGGTGAAGGCATGGGAACTTGCTAAGGTGGGCATGAGGTTGGACAAAACTATGGTAAACCAATGAGATTACAAGCACCGTTGCTCAGGTAAAATTGATTAAATCCAGTACCAAATGGGGAAGTGAGTCATGTAGCAAGCAGGCATGAATATGGGACAGGGTCTCTTCCTGTTGGGGGTTGGGTTAGTGACTGATTTGGGCTCTTTCAAGGTGATTGATACCTATTTAGAATATCAGTCCCTGATGCCCATCCCTAGGGAAGTATATAGCTGTGTTTCCTCTTTTGTCTTAGTCTTGCGATATGGTCCATACAAGAGTGTCTGTCTACAGGAGTGTCGTCTCTTCCAAGTTGTAAAGTCACCTTGTCTTCCATCTTGTCTCCTTGAGGGCCTGGCCCTGTCTGACTGCCTTTAATATTTCTCTCTAATTCAGTTGCCTGCAACAATAGGATAAATTTTTTTTCCTGAGTCATGTTGCTTCTTAGATGTTCCATCATCCTAGATTGGGTAGTGTTTCCTACAAAGATATACTTCCACTTAACTATATTCGCACAGCAGTTAATGCCAGGAAATTAATATATAGCTTTAAAAACATATATATGGTATCACTGTTTTGCTGCATCTTGTTTTTTACTACATAAAAACATTTATTACTGATTATTATTTCCCTTTTTTTTTAGAGCAGGGATTGACCTCAGGACCTTATACTTGCCAGGCAGGTGCTTATGCCACTGAGCTATCTCCCTGGCCACTGATTATTATTATTGCATTTCTCCTTTTAAATAAATCCATTCTTTTTTATTTTTTTATAAAATTCACTGTTTGTTTATTTATAATTATTATTTTTTGGTAGAACCGAGGATTGAACTCAGGCCCTTGC
>NW_004524699.1:339243-343495 GCF_000260255.1 Octodon degus | reverse complement strand
TACAGAACAAGATGGTGGCGCATATGTCAGGTTATAGTAGTTAATAAAGTTACAGTGGAAGCATACAGAGCTCCAAAAGTTGAATCAATTGCACAAGTTATAACATTCCCCACTGGTTTTTGTGCCCAAGTCAAATAATTGACTCGTCAGGGTTATAACTTAGCTTGTATATTTTTAATTAAACAGTTTATTAAACAAGGCCCAATGAGTAGGATTAGAAGGCATATAATCATAGGTCTAATTAATGTAGTTTTTACATTATTTATAGTAGCTTGATTGTTTAATATGGCCCCTCAATGTGTGGTTTTTTTTTTTTGTTCCGCATTGAGCAGGACAATGGCTGTTGAAGTGGCATTAAGAGCCTTTGTCACATTGTAACCTAGTTGTTTTACATGTATATCTGTTACTTTTTTTTTTTTTAATTTTTGTTTATTTATGTGTGTGTGTGTGTGTGTGTGGCCAGCTCAGCCCACCAGGGGGCGGGGCTGGCTGGCATGTGGTACTGGGGGATCGAACCGCGGTCCCTGTGCTTTGCTAAGCTTGTTGTAAGTAGGTGCTTTAGACCACTGAGCCATCTCACCAGCCCCTATATCTGTTACTTTTAAAAAAAGGTTTTAACAATACTAAATATCATAGCATATGTTTAAATCTCTCAAGTTTTATATACTTGTGGCCCTTTGAGGCGATGTTATATCAAATTATTTTGACATGGGTCACACCACTGCTAATCTATTTCAACAGCAAGGAACATTAGTTAACAACAGAGTCTGAGTAGGTGGTTTTTAGAACTCTAGATGGGAGAACAGACAGTATTTTCCATGTGCCCACTGGTTTTTGTGTCACCTCTTGGGCTGTAATATCAGCCAGGGAGTTTTGTCTTTTGTCTTGAGGTCTGGCCCACAGTGGGGAGCATCCCCAAACTGTGGTCACCTTGTTTTTTAATTCTGTCTTCTTGAGGGCCCAGTCCTATCTGACTGCCTATAATATTTTATCTAACTTGGCTGTCTGTAATATTTTTTCTCTGAAGAAGTAACCCGAACTGCCATGAAGGGATTGCGGGCGATGACCGCTCTGGCGTAGTTGTTGACCGGCAGTCAGAGATGTTCTCCAGAGGTTTTACCTAAAGGCCTTTGTGGGCGGTCTCATTAATTTTATTATTACTTGTGGCACATGAATTGCCAGAAATGGGGAAATTACCAAGTACTCTCCAGTTTGAACATGGGCCACTGGCTGGGTAACTACTGAAAAATCTGTACAAGCATCTGTTCTATAGACAAAATCTGGTGGATCCCAGTTAAAGGAATCTTTTTTTTTTTTTTTCCAGTTAAAGGAATCTTAATCTACTATATTTACTATAGGTTTTACCTATATGATTACCTAGGTTTGGTATCTTCTAGGAAAGAACAATTTTTTTTGAGAAATTAGAGCACATATAATCAAAGCATGAACATTTCAAGCTAACAGGTACATTTATAAACTTTTTTGAGACCTAACAATTATAACTCACTAGCTCTTAGATCCCTTTATTTATGGAGTTTGACAGTGTACTATAAGTCCCCCTAGCTTTAGTTAAGGGAGGTCACACATGTATTTATTATCAACATGAAATACCTGCATTACATCAGAAATCAACCAGACTAACATACCCTTACCATGAAATACACAGTATTTAGTCAGATTAAACTAATGTCCCATTCAGTTTAGGATATGGCCCCTACTGTAATCAAGGGGCACTATAGAGGGATTTATCCTTTTAACACTATGGCTCTGAGGTTTATGTTCTAAAGACAAGGATTGGCTCTATTCATAGGCCCAAAGCTATTGGACCCTGTGTAGCCAGTGTCTCTAGAGTTTTGGACCTGTTTTAACTAGTGAAATACCTTTTTAAGTCTTCCACATGAATAACAATATATTACATTTGTAAAAACTAGTCTTAGCATCCTCTTGATTAGTAAGCAACCTCAACATATATTGTAGTATCTCATTTACGCTGAAGCAATATATCTTTTGAAGTCTGTTTCTATTGAGGTAGGATGACTGGAAGGAGAATCAGGGTTAGAGAAAGACAAAGAGACCTGTGCCAATATCCAGCAATGGGCTGGTTTTTTTGTATTCGTGATTACTCAGGGCTCCTCCATGGAGATGGCAGGTAGAGGTGACAGTCTGGCCAGAGGGAGGAGGCAGGCCCAGTGCCCTTCAGTCCTACTGGACCACCTGGGAAGCTGAGTCTGAGCCCTGGGGCCTCCGCCTCAGAGTACAGTCTCACTTCTAGTGACTGCCTTGGCAGTCAGGGCCTGGCTTGTGGGCCTCTTAAGTCAGTCCCTCTTACAATGGCCTGGCTTCTGACAGCAGTAGTAGATGAACCTCATTGTTGTTGAGCTCTTTTTGGAGCCCAGAGAATCAGACTTAGGGTCTGTTTTGAGGCCGCAACAAAGGCAGCCGTTTTTGATTTCTTTGTTTTTTTCTCCCTGGTTTTTCTTCAGTTTTGATTATAGGACATTGTTTCCTTAGTGTCCCATAAAGTATCAAGTGAGTTGTCTGGAGCAAAAGCTATCTTTTGTAGCTGTTCTTTAATATCTGAAACTGACTGAGTGATAAATTTATCTGCAAGAGTAGTCTGTCCTAAATTAACATTTGAAGAAGTATGTTTTACCAGTTTTTTTTTTTTTTTTAAGCATTTTAAGAAATCAAAGGCATGTTTATCTTTGTCCTGGTAAATAGCTGAAATTTAATAACCCAAGACTTGGTCTTAGTTTTTTAGACCTCCAAGAATACATACTAGAAAATATATTTTATTACAGTCTCCCGTCTATTAGGCCATCAGGGGTCTGACTGCTTGGGCTCCAGTGGGAGCACGGAGTTCCTGTTACAGCTAAACTAAGATAGACTGGCTGTCTATCTTCTGGTTGTTTAAAATTAACAGTATGATACTTACCTCTAAATGCAACATTAGCTTATAGTGTTGTCTTTTTTTTATATAAGTCAAAGCTTGGTTTTAGATTAACATTACATCTTTTTAATCTAGTTTATAAATCTGAATAAATCCTTTAAGGACTTTAATGTACTTATCAGGGTCATCTAAAGATGTTTAAGATCTGACATCTGTTTTAGGTCACAGAGAAAAAGACAAACTCTGGAAGTTCTAAACTTAAATTTTTTTTTTTTTATTTATTTTTAGAAGATATTATCCCACGTAAACTCAGCTAAGGATGGGTGTAGCCTTGTAAGGGCTTGGATTACAGTTATTTTAGAAGCCTACCCTTTTGAAAGGCTAATAGGGGAAACCTTATTTTCAGTAATGGTGGGTGAGGTTATGATTAAGGCTGTCTTGTCTTTAGGCTCCCAAGGTCAGGAAGCAGCCAGGCATCTGAACTGCCTGGTTCTCCTGTAGCCCACAACTATATTTCAGTACTAGAATGACTTTTTAAGGCAAATAAAATCTGAACATAAGACTATTGGTCTGGTGACAGAAGTCTTAAGAAGGAAGCATAACCACTGCATAAAAAGGTCAATTTATCTAATTATTTAGATAAATATTTTTAGCAACTAAACAAGAGTTAAGCTTGAAGCTCACAGGTGAAACTTATTATCATTTAGCATCACATTTTACATATTGGTAAGAACACAGTACAGCTGGCAAACATCTTATTTTTAGTTAACACGTAAAGTAGATGTAAGCTTTTCCTGATAACCACTATTGCAAGCTGTCTCAGCCTTGTTTCTGAAAGAGTGATTCATTAACTTGTTCTACTGAAAAGCTCAGGTAAAATTCCTAGTTTACTAGCAGAGAGAAAAAGTACAATAGGTAAGTGGAGAGCTTTCAGTGGTCAGGAGCCAGTTTCCACCAAGGAACCTTTGGGTATGGTGCCTTAACCCCTTAGGTATTTTCGGTTTTTTTTGGCTCACACAACCAAAAATGTCTCCAGAAAGGAATCCAGCAGTTTCTCTGGTTAACATTTCATCAACCATAGGCTTCAATGGGGATTCACCAGAGAACGGCTGGGGAAACCTGTCCTCTGTTTTAAAGAGTGGCATTTGCTCTAAGAGCATTTACTAGTTGGCAGAGTAAACACTGTTTGTCCAAGTTCTGTAAGGGATAGTTAAAAGCCTGAACAAGATTACCTGAGCACCTTGCAGTAAAGGCTAAAGTCTACAACTTAATCTTTTTTAAAAAAATTTTATTTATTTATTTATTTGTGTGTGTGTGTGTGTGTGTGTGTGTGTATGTGTGTGTGGCCAGCTCAGCCCACCA
>NW_004524699.1:332717-338653 GCF_000260255.1 Octodon degus | reverse complement strand
CATGTGGTGCTGGGGGATTGAACCGCGGTCCCTGATGCTTTTGCTAAGCTTGTTCTAAGTAGGTGCTTTAGACCACTGAGCCATCTCTCCAGCCCCAGATTTACCAACACATTTTGACCAACATTTTAACAACTACATAATGAATTTATCTGTGTACCGGGTAGCAGGCAGAACGAGCGGGTTCTGAAGGTGATGGTCGGGGATCAAAGCCACTTGTTATCAGTTGGAACTGCCAGTGCTACCAGGTGGAATTGGCCAGTTGTCTGGGAACGGCGTCCAGAACAGCAAACCTTGAGTCATTGCAGGGGGTCATGGACAAGATCAATCCAAGCCTGAATGTAAGGGTCCTGGTTAGGGTGTCCCAGATTTCTGAAGATGAGTTTGAGAAGGGGGGTCAGCAACAGATGGTGAAGGATGTCGGCTCTTGAGTTCTTTGGGGGGGGTTGGCTAGGAGGGGAATCTCGAGACGAGGGTGATAGGGAGATGGACAGGGGAGGAGAGGGGATTTTTCGGGCCCAGGGAGGATAGGTGACAGGGAAGGCTTTTGGGGTTTTTTTGGAGGAGCTAAGGGGGTCAAGGGGGGGAGCGTAGGGTGCTGGTTCACGGCCTTGATAAGTTTTTTGATCCAGGTGGTTGGATCCTGGATGAGGTCTATCCAGACTTGTATGTAGATGATCTGATTTGGATGGACAAGCGGGTCAAAAATGACTTGGTGAATGGCCTGAGCTGTGGAGAGAACAAAAGTGCCCTTGGGAGGCCAAGAGACATTAAAAGAAGGCCATTTAAGTTCACAAAAAGTCTGCAATTTGCCAGGAAAGACAGGTTCTCCAAATCCTTTGGCTCGTTCTCTGAAATCTTTAAAATAGTTAAGGACCAAGGTTAGGGGTGTTAGTGACACAGAAGACATTTGTCCCATGATAATCAGGGACGGACAAAGAAGGACTGACAAACACAAATAGACTGAACAAAAACAAAGACAAATAACAATTGCAAGTCTCCACAACTGAAACTGAAAGACTTTATAAAATGAAACCTTGTACCAGAGTTGACAGAGTATGGTCTGCTTTATCAGAAGGCCCCATAAAATGAAACCTTAAAACTGAGAAGCAGAACCCAGATAAACCGAGGGCATCCCACTCTGCTGCAGAAGGGACACCAGGTCTGTCCACCCAAAACAGATTGTGCACCACATTCAGAAAAGGTACCTACCTGACAGTGCCACAAGATGTTGCTACGAGATGTTCTTAACAAC
This sequence comes from Octodon degus, assembly GCF_000260255.1. NCBI lineage: Eukaryota > Metazoa > Chordata > Mammalia > Rodentia > Octodontidae > Octodon > Octodon degus. Next base: position 337,401 of record NW_004524699.1, on the reverse strand, counting down.
GGGAGATTCCCATGGGATCCCGGATGAGCCCCCAAATGTTGTAACTTAAAAATGAGGCAGGCTCGAAAAGAAAAGAAGCGCTTTATTTTAGCTGGTACCCAGCGGCGGACACCCCGGCAAGATGCTGAGGTGTGCGCCGGGAGGATGAGGGGGGTGGGTATTTAAGCCAATAAACCTCAAAGGCTGACATCAGGGGTTTATCTAGGGGCTACAGTTGAAAAATTACCTGTTTCTAATGAACAATAACAGGTGTAGTGGTGGGTACAGTTTGTAGCTGGGAACGAGGGCAAGAACGGGACATTGGGCTGGAACTAGATTCGGGTGTGCACAAAGGACAGCGTGAGAAAGGCCCAACTGCAGGTTCTCAGGTGAGAACAGGGCACAGTGGAGAGTTACAGCATTTAGAATGGCGCATACAGAACAAGATGGTGGCGCATATGTCAGGTTATAGTAGTTAATAAAGTTACAGTGGAAGCATACAGAGCTCCAAAAGTTGAATCAATTGCACAGATTATAACATTGAGTACACTCACAGTGTCACACAACTACCATAGATATATATTTTCTGAACATTTTTATCACCCCTAGCTGAAACATACCCAATAAACATGCGCTCCTCTCTCAACTCCTGATATTCTCTAATAGTTTCTGTCTTTGTATTTTTATAATTTAAACTAGATAAAGAAAGTGAAATTATGTAATATTTGTGCTTTCATATCTGATTTATTTTTATTTTTTAATGTATTTAGCATAAGGTCTACAGGGTCTCACTGCACAGATCAGACTCTAGTGATCCTCCTGTTTTCAGGCTCCCAAGTGCTGGGATTACAGGAGGGCACCACCATGCCCAGTCTCAATGCGCCCCAGGGGCAGGGCCAGCAAGGCACACCAGGGATCAAACCCCTGTCCCTGCATCTGCCTAAGCAGGTGCTTGAATCTGCTGAGCTGTCTGTCTGGCCCCATATCTGATTTATTTCATCCATGTTGTAACAGAACATGATTTCTTTTTTGACTGAGTAACATTCCATTTTATGGAATACCACATTTTGTTTATGTATTCATCTTTTTTTTTTTTTTTTTTTTTTTTTTTCCCCCTTTTGGTCTTTTTGAGCCATGGTTTCACTATGCAATTTAGGCTGACCTTGCACTCTATAGATCAGTCTGACCTGGAAGTCACACAGTCCTCCTAAGTGCTGGGATTGCAGGTGTGTGGCACCATGCCTGGCAGTATTAATTCTTTTTTTGTATGTGTGCAGGAATTGAATTTACCTTTTTTTTTTTTTTTGTACTTAAGGGTCTACAGGGTAATCAGGGTCTCACTACTAGATTGGGTTTGTAGTGCTTTGCCTGTTTACAGCCTCCCAAGAGCTGGGATTCCAGGCATGTGCCACCATGCACAGTCTCAATCTCTTATCTCAGCACACCCTGGGGGCAGGGGAGGGGGACACCAGCACGGCAGGCCTGGGGATTGAGCCCCTGGCCCCTGTGCCTGCTTGCAGGCACTTTAATCCTAATCTGCTGAGCTATTTGGCTGGCCCTTGAACTTTGTTGTCTTGTACTTGCCAGACAAGCAGTGTACCATGAACTATATCCCCAGCCCCCATGCATTTTTTGATGGACAGTATTTTTTAAAAAAACTTTTGCTTGTTGTGAATAATGCTCTTTTAGGGCTGGGAAGATAGCTTGGCAATCTAAATGCCTGCCTGGTAAGTGCAAGAACCTGGGTTTGATCCCTGCTGGCCCCAGAACCTTAGGTGTGCCGTCCAGCCACTGAAACAGGGTGTGGCGGTACACATGTGTAATCCCAGTACTGGGGAGGCTGAGACAGGAGGATCACTACAAGTTTGACCTGTGTAGCGAGACCCTGTGCAAAATAAATAGACAAAAAATAAAAAATCCTCTAAATAAAATAATGCTATTATGAACATTTGTGTACAAGTCATCTGTTGGAGCATCTGTTTTCAATTTTGGGAGTTTTAACTCAGGATGTAATTTCTGGGGTTCTATTTTAATTAATTAATTAATTTTTATTTTTTATTTTTATTTATTTTTGCGGGGATTGAACTCAGGCCCTTGCGCTTGCTAGGGACACATTCTACTGAGCCATTTCCCTGGTCCCTGGGGTTCTATTTTAAAGTCAAGGTTAGACTGTTCTCCACTGTAGCTGCATCTGTTTCAGTTAGTGGTGCATGAAGTTCAGATTTCTCTGTATGTCTTTGCCAACACTCACTACAGTCTATTCATTCTTTGAGTTGTCACTCTCCTGATACATGAGAAGTGGTTATTGTGGGTTTGATTTTTTTTTCCTGGCTGGCTCAGAATGCCTTCAGGGCAGGTTTGGCTGGCTTGAGTTGGGGGGTGGGGATTGAACCACAACAACCTGAGCCTGACTGCTTTGTTGAAGCAGGCACTCAAATAACTGAGCTAATGGGCAGGCCCCCTGGGTTTGATTTCTTTCCCTTAAGGTGTGAGCATCCTTTTGTATGCTTATCAGCCACTTGTATTTATTCTTTGGAGAAAATTTTAATCAGAACTTCTCTTTTTTTGGTACCAGGGATCCAACTCAGGACCTTGTGCTTGCCAGACAGGCACTTATTCCATTGAGCTACATCCCTGGCCCAAAAATGGCTGACTGACTGACTTTCTTTTTTTTTGTAATCAGAACTTTTGCTATTTTATCTTATTTATTTATTTAATATTTTTATTGAGAAATAGCAATGAGACAGTTTCATAACCGATTACTAGTACATTTTCAATAAGCAATTTTAAAATTTGGTCATATTTTTAAAAAATAGGTTTCATTTTGTTGTTCAGGCTGGCCTTGAACTGCTGAACTCAGGCAGTACCCCCACCTCAGCCTCCTGAGTAGAGTCATTGGAACATCAGGCTTATCATTACTTACAGTCTTTTTTACTGTATCATGTTGGCTTTTTAAATTTTTTCTTTATTTTTAATGTATTTGGTACAGAGTCTCACTGTGCAGCTTGGACTGGTAGTGATCCTCTTGTTTTCATCCTCCCCAGCACTGGGGCTACAGGTGTGCACTTGTTCACCAGCTTAGCACTTTTTTTATTGGAAGAACTGTTTATGTTCTAGAGCCTTACCAAATATATGATTTGGAAATATTTTCTCGCCTTTCTTAATTTTGTTTTACTTTATTGATACCTTTTGAAGCTCAATGTAGTTTTGATAAAGTCCAGTTTATTTTTTTCCCTGATTGCTTGTGGTTTTTGGTGTCATATTTAAGAAACCATTTCCCAATTCATTGGGGTTTTTTTGTAATTTAGGGAAGGGCCTACATGGTGTTCAGGGTCTCACGACTAGATCAGACTCAGTGATCCGCCTGTTTACAGGCTTCCAAGAGCTGGGATTTCAGGGGTGCACCACCACGCCCAGTCTTAATTGCTGTTTTAGCAAGTAGGGGGGCAGGGCCCACACGGCAGGCCCGGGGATCGAACCCCTGGCCCCTGCACGGCTTGCAGGCACTTTAATCCACTGAGCTATTTGGCTGGCCCTCAATTTATTGTTTATTTTTTTTTTTATTTTTTTGCAGAACTGAGGATTGAACTCAGGACTTTGTGCTTGCCAGGCAAGCGCTATAGTCAACTGAGCTATTTCCCTGGCTCCTCAACTCATTGTTAAGAGGACTTTTATGTTTTCCAGTGAGAGTTTTATAGTTTTGTTTCTTAAATTTTGGCCTGTAATCATTTGAGTCAGTTTTTATACAAGATGTGAGATAGAGCTGGGGTGATAGCTCAAAGAATAAGTACCTGCCTGACAAGCACAGGGTCCTGAGTTCAATCCCTGGTACTGGAAAAAGAAAAAAAAAAAAATGTGAGATAGATGATCTAAGTTTATTCTTTTGCATGTAGAAGTGGTTGTCTCAGCAACGTTTGTTGAAAAGACATTTCATTCCTTCTTGAATGTCCTCTGAAATCTTTGAGTGGCAGTTCCCCATAAATGTTAGGGCATATTTCTGGATTCTCAGTTTTGCTTTCTTGGTCTATGTACATATCATTTGTCAGTAACACAGTGTATATTGAGGTTTGAAATAGGGAAGTGGGAGTCTTTTGTTTTGGTCTTCTTCTTTGCTGGCGTTACAGACATATGCCACTATACCTGACTCTGGAGAACAGAAATTAATATGATTGCTCTGTCAGTTATGTTGACACTGATAGTGTCTGGGATGAATGAAGAAGACAAGATGGTCAGTGGAGCCCAGAGGGCAATGTTGGTGATAAGGTGTGACAAGCTTTTTGTTATGTATTTAAGGTTGATGCACTGGGTTTACTGATGGACATGGTCAGTCAAAGGGGATCGTATGTGTTGCCCTTTTATAGCATGTTTTTTTCAGGGCTAGGGAGATGGCTCAGTGGAATAAGTGCTTCCCTGGCAAGTGCAAGGGCCTGAGTTCTAATCCCTGGTTCTGGCCCCACCCAAATATATATATAGGTGTTTCTTTTTCTTTTTTCTTTTTTTTTTTTTTGCAGAACCGGGTGTTGAACTCAGGCCCTTGCGCTTGCCAGGCAAGCACTTACTCTACTGAGCCAGCTCCCCAGCCCCTATATAGGTTTTTCTTAGTGCTTCTTTTTTTTTTTTTAATTATTTATTTATTTTTATTTATTACATTTATTTATTGTATGTGTGTGTGGCCAGCTCAGCCCACCAGGGGGCGGGGCTGGCT
>NW_004524699.1:319369-331967 GCF_000260255.1 Octodon degus | reverse complement strand
TTTATTACATTTATTTATTGTGTGTGTGTGTGTGTGTGGCCAGCTCAGCCCACCAGGGGGCGGGGCTGGCTGGCATGTGGTGCTGGAGGATCGAACCGAGGTCCCTATGCTTTGCTAAGCTTGTTTCAAGTAGGTGCTTTAGACCACTGAGCCATCTCTCCAGCCCCATACCTTCTACTTTCTATCTTTGTGAATTTGGCTTCTTTTAGGGACTCATTTGAATGGATCATATAAACTTTGTCTTATGCCTGGCTTATTTCACTTAACATAGTGTCTTTAAGGTTCATTCAAGTAATAGCAAATTTACAGAGATTTCTTTCCTATTTCAGTAGAATATTCCACTGTATACATTTATCGCATTTTCTTTGTTTATTTGTGGATGGATGATTGGGTTGCTTCCACTCCTCGCTAGTTTGACTAATCCTGCTTTGAATGTGACCTGCTTTTGCTTTCTGGATCATGTGGTCAAATCCCCCGCCTCCCCAGCTCATTTCAGTGCAGGCAGCCTGTGGGCACAGAGTTAGGCTCTGGTAGGGGGGTATTTAGTTTTGATATGGGATGTTGTGACATGCAGGGAAGGTGTTAGTCACCCATCTTACAGTCTTGGAGAATTACCACACCGCTTTTCCATAGTGGTAGCACTGTTTTACACTCTCACCAGCAGTGTGCGAGGGTCCGAGTTCCCCCATGTCTTCACCAGCATTTGTTACTGTGCATTTTGTGATTATGGCTGTGCTGATGGGTGTGAAGTGGTGTCACCTTGTGCAGGTAAGTATTGGCTTGATATTGGCCTCTGCTGTCCTGTCCGCTCATGGACCATGGTCTGATCTTCCTAGCTCTGATTGTTCCCTTTTTCTTTGAATTAGGGAACAAAATTTTTTAAAAGAATTTTTTAAATTTCTCTTTGCCAATATGAATGTATTGCAGTTTATTAAAAATTCACAGGAAATTGCTGATGCTGTTGAAGTACAAAATAGGCAGAGCTAATTAATGAGAGGCTGATTGGTTTCTGGAAGAATTTGGAAATGACAGAAAATGAGAATCATGCAGAATGCTAGCCAGTATTGCTTAAGATGCCAAGATCTTAAGCAATGTTTCTTCCCTGACAGTACCTAGCTACAAAGCTAGAAAATGCTCTTAGTATCTTTTGAATGTGGGAACTACTCAAGATAATCTGTGTTGATGTGTGGTAGGTACATTGTGGGCTTGCGCATGGCAGGGTGCGTAAGTGATGCTTTGGTGTGATGCTGTGGCATGTTGACATGAGCAGTGTGTCCAGCCTGGCTGAGGCCTGTGTGGGGGATGTGGAAACACCAAAGAAGAAGTGGGCTGGTTTGGGGCTTATGGAGTGGAGCTGAATGCTCAGCCAGTGTGGCTCTTGCTGGATTCAGAGGTGACCCTGGGGCTGAGTCATCTATGTAGCACTATGCCTGCTCTGTGCCTTCTATGAGCCTCCCTCCCATACCTTGAGCTTGGAATCAGACTCAGAGCCTCATATATGCTAGGCAGGTGCTGTGCCACTGTGCTGTACCCCAGCCTTCTATGAGTCTTATTTATTTACTTATTTATTTATTTATTTATTGGATACAGGGTCTCACTACACAGTTCAGACCTGTCTCAGCCTCCCCAGCTCTGGGAATACAGGCATGCACCATTGTGCCTGATTTCAGGGCCCACAAGGCATGTGGTACCCGGAATCAAAGTCGGGTCCCTGCACTTGCCAGGCAAGCACTTAGACCACTGAATTATCTTCCCAGCCCTATGAAGCATTCTAGATGCTCTGCAGCTTTGTAATTTCTGAACTTTTGTTTTAAATTGCTACAAAGTAAATTAAAGAAAAGTGAGTTTGGGTAAGTTTCCAAAGGTGTGTCCTCAGCCATGTCTCTGTGAGTGCTCACTTGGGCCTGCCATGGAGTCAGGAGAGGCTATCTGACTATTGTATACAGGTGGAAGTCCCCATGGTGCTATAATATAGTGACCCCCCCTGGGAAGCAAATTGTCACTTGGCAGGTTCAGTAAGTTGATTTTCTTAGTAAAACAAATTATGTTTATTATAACTGTACATTCTCAAAAGAGACTGATGTTTAAACTAGAAAATTAGCCTATTTATTGGTGGTAAAAAATATGTAATGTGCTACTGTCTTTATGTAGCAAATTACATAGAAAGTCAAACTAAATGTTTCTTGACCCTAACTCCTGGCCCAGCAGTCACCAGTCACATGCAAGAAGCTTGTTTTGGTCATGGTTGGCTTTTTTGTTTCACCTCTGAAGACCTGAAAAAATTGGTAGGAGCAATTTGGGTCAATAAATTGTAGAGGGTTTAGAGTGGAAAAGGCCCTACAGCCTGTGCATTTGTGCTTTGTATTCTGTATTCTGAGGCCACATACTCAACACATCTTACTCATTGCCAAGTTTGTTCTACCTTCTTTGTAGGTCAGATTTCCTGAAGATGCAGATCAGGGCTATTTAGCTGGAACTTAGTAGCCATTGAGCATAGAGTTGGGTTGCTCAGTGAGTTCTGTGTGCCAGACCTGTGTAAAGAACACAGGCTATTTGTTACCTCTGGTGAGGCCTCAGTAGATTGCCAAGAAAAGGAGGGCAGGAAGAATACTGCTACATAGTACTGCCCTATTACTTCTGGCTCAACAACTGGAATAGGTGGGTGACTTTCTGGTCTTTGAGGCTAGAGCCTCCGCTAGAGACTGTGGATACTGAATTAAGTTTATCTAAAGGCCCATTCATATGCACATCTGGTGGTTGATGGTGACTAGTAGCTCCGGTGGGGTGGCTCATAGGTGATGGCCAGGCATCTCTGAGAACCAACATAGCAGAGCTATGATGAGGTGTGCTCTAGCCTCATGTTATGGAGAGAGGGTTTCTGCACACTCTGTGGGACCAGGTAGCTGTGAGGTCTGCCTGGGAAAGGATGAGGAACGCAGACCCTACCTTTGGGAGAGGAGCATGAGTTTCATGTTATTGAGACAGGTAGAGTGGGGACTGTGTCAGTCTTAGTCTTATTTTTTGTTTTGGAGACAAACAATGCCTGAAAAGCCCTAGGTAAGGACAGCAAGGATGGAGAAACGATGTGTGTGTGTGTGTGTGGGTCTGGGTCTGGGTCTGGGTCTGGGTCTGTGTGTGTGTGTGTCTGTGTGTCTGTGTCTGAGTGTGTGTGTGTCTGTGTGTCTGTGTGTCTGTGTTTGTTTTAGGTGGTTTCACTATGAAGTTCAGGCAGGCTTACCTCAGTCTCCCAAGTGCTGGGATGACAGTCATGTACCACCATGCTTGGTTGGTTGGCTTGTTTCTTTGTTTTTCTTTTGGCAGAGAGGGTCTGTTAAGGGCTAAGTAGCAGATGGAAAAGGAAACATATCTGTTCTGGTCTTTTGAAATTCTTTAAATGCAATATCTGGGGCTACTTTGGATATCAATTGTGTTTTCCAAATTTAGGAACAAATTCTCCTTTTTCTGCCAAGGAGAAGACGAAAAGACAAAAGGGAAAGGAGAATTTCATCATGTTGAAGAGCTTCATTCTCTTTCTTCCCACCCCTTTGGTAATTAGCTAGTCACACTGATGTGGGGAGACGCTAGAGATCAGAGTGGCAGAGAGTGCTCTGCAGGCTGAAGACATCATCTTGGGAGCCACTTGCACTCCTGTGTTCCTGAGGAGGCTACCTGTCCTGCAGGCTTCACCTACACTTTCTGGAGGCAGAGAGGAGCCTGTGGCAGACTGAGCTTGACATTTTTCTTAATTTTGTGGAGGGCAGTCTTCACTCTGAGGTGGAGAACGAGATTATTGCTCTGTGTGTAGAGCTATGGGTGAGGGAGAGCCTGAGGCTAGATATTTTGGTAGGAAGGATTATCTTTCTCACAGTCTCCCTGTCACACTGGAGTCCAGAGGACAGGTTGAGAGCAGTGGTGAGGTCTCCCTTTCCTCACTGTTTGCCACCACAGTCTGGTGCTGTATGAAAGTCAACTCCCAACTCAAGTGTCAGAGTGCAAGTTTATTGAGGCCACAGATGGAAGGCTGTCATTCACTCCAAAATTATTCTTGGCTCTGCTTCCCATGTGAATATTATATCTTTCCCTCTGCTGTCATCGCAGCCCTGCCCTCCTCAGGAGGAATCCATTACTCATTCCTTTGCACTGGCTCTGGCTCTCCCCCCAGAACTGGGTATTGAATCCAGGGCTTAGTTCATGCTAGATAAGAGTTCTGCTACTGAGCTTCATCCTCAGCCCTGAGGAAAAAATTAATTTACTTTTGTTATTTTGATATAGAGCCTCATTATGTAGGCCAGGCTTACCTTGAACTTACTCTGTAGCCCAAGCTCTGAATGTTATATGGTCCTCTTGCTTCAGCCTCCTGAGTACTGGAATTACAGGCCTGAACTACCATAAATAGTAAAAAAGTTTGAGACAAGAGCTTGTTGAGTTGTCCAGGTTAGGCTCAAATTTGTGATCTCCTTACCTAAGCCTCCTGAGTATAATCACACACTACCACACCCAGCTTCTGACTCCCTTTAAATGTGAGTTATGTGGAGCAGTTAGCAGTTTCTGTATTCACACAGGCCTTGAAACCTCACAAAAATGTGGAAGTGACTGTGGAAGAGGATGGTCTTTCTGGGCAGGCACAGAGTAGCTTATTTGTGCCATAAGGTGTGGTTTCCAGGGAGGAGCTGTGTCACAGGGCCAGAAAGGGAGTGTGGCTTGTGGCCTTTCCAGGCTTTCTGCCTGAGCTGGCAGTGTGGGACCCAGAGCAGACGTTGGAGTTGGTTCCTGGAAAATCTAGAAGAATCATGACCAATGTTCAGGTTGCATTTTTATGGGTGATTTTGCAGCTCACAGGGGTGCTGCAGGGCCACACTTTGCCTCGCTCCTTGGGCTGACCTGGCCTGGCTTGGCCTGGCCTGTGTGCCCACTGCCCTGTGGGAACTGTGCTGTTGACCTGACATACTAAATCAACTGGACAGCCCTAGACTTGGAAAACAGTTGGAAAGCATTTTTGTGTGAGGGCACTTGGTAGCAAAGTCTTATTACTGAGGTGGAGTTCTGCCTTTGGGTACATACCTTGTTCTTGGTAAGTCTGACTGTGTTGAGACCGTGCTTCTTTCAGAGTTGTTAACCTAATTGTGTGTCTGTCAACTAGAACTGGTCACAACTGTTCTCTAGTGGTTTTGTTAAGAGCTCAGCTTTCTAGAGAGCTTTGGTTTGAGTGTGTGTGTCTTTTCCCTCTGAGGTCTCCTTCACAGGCTTGTGTACCTATGGCCTCTGCTTATAGCTTATACAGCCTGGCCCACAGAGGCTGGACTGGTGATGGTTTTTTCTCTTGCTTCACTCTGACCTCCAAGAACATGTAGGCACTGTGTGGAAACAGACAGCTTCATGGACTTTGAGAACTGTTATCATAATTACTGTTAGTTTGCTCTTAAAACACAGACTCTTTTCAATTGACCTGACATGTTATACATAGGTAGGGGTATGTTGTGGATACTAAGTTTTGACTGGGAGAAGTAAAACAACTGCTTTTGAGGTAGTGTTTCTAGCCATGCCTTTGTAGATGCTGTAAATGACCTTGCCTTGCCTCCTGGTGGCTGGTTAGATGACAAAAGACCACAGTGTTCTGTCTTCAGTAAATATATGGGGGTGGGCATCACTTCCTCAGCAGAGACAGTTGCAAAATTTGGAAGAAGTTTAAAGCTGTGAATGGTGGAGTTCAGTAGTTCTAGGTAGGCAGAGTAGCCAGGATGGCTCAAGTCTAGACCTGACAGAGCAGAGCAGGGTCCTTCTCATCTCCTGGAACTGAGCTCTGTGCTCCTAATCTGTTCCTTGTGATGTCCCAAAGGTCAGCACCCCATCCAGTCTAGAGCTGCTACTTCTGTCTTCCATATCTTTGAAATTTAAATTTATAGTTTAGATACGTTCACTGGCTTGTCTTTGAAGAATTTTAATACAGCTTATCCAAAAGATACCTATTCCTTATTTGCCTTTGAACTTTAGGTATCTCCTAAGGAGCGGGGTCTTGAGTTTCTATCTTTTCCCACCACCAGACATTATTTGGAAAAAGGAAGAAAATCAGCAATGGGGTAGAAATAGACAGGTGGGCACCTGAGAGGTGGAGCTTGGTGGTTTTCCTAAGCAGTTGTGCCTCAGTTTGCTGCAGAGGAGCTTGCTGGTGAGCTCAAAGAGTATGTGGTAATCTTCCCTGAGAAGGGGACATGGATGCCTCACTGGATTTTAATTCTAGTAATTTGGGGGCCTGCCCCTTAGCTCAGTTCTTTAAGTGGCTGCTTCAACAACGCAATCAGGCTCAGGTTGCTGTGGTTGGATCCCCACGACTCAAGCCAGCCAAACCTGTCCTGAAGGCATTCTGAGCCCCCCCATCCTTAATTCTAATAATTTATACTTTATGTATAGTAGAAACGAACATATAACGATATATAAAATCAATTACAATGAACTTTAACCATATTTTGGCAAATTATAGATGATCAGTCTTGTTAAATGGCAGAGGAGAAATGGCTACATGTAGATGAAAAGCAGTGACATCCTGTGAGCTCCAGTTTATTCAAGTGAAACTTGTACATGTTGCTTTTGTTTTACTTACAGGTTGTGTTAAGTTTTAAGTGATTATTGTGTGCTTATTTTATAGTTAAGTTTAGAGCATTTCAATCATTAATAAAATCTAGATTATCTAAATGTGCATCCCCACTGGGGATTAAAATGCTGATAGGAGCTCTGTGTTATCTGGCCAGACAGACTTTCTGAGTCATGAGAGTGGACACCTACACAAATGCCCACACCAGATCTCACTGAAGGCAGTGGGCCTTGTACACAGATCCTTTCCTGTTCTCCACCATTTTCACACATACTCTCTTCCTCACATTCCCTGTCTTCCCAGCCTTTTGTGTTTGTGTTTTGTGTCTCCATCAGGGAGCTGGATGCAGTGGGCCTATGGCTCATCCAGCCTGGGGCAAAGTTTAGCCTCACTTTCTGGAAAACTTTTTCCCTCAGGTTTTGTGTGTGTGTAAAGCAACCACTTTGCCCTGAAAGAAAAAAATTCATTTTTTCCTTTTTTTGAGGGGTATGTGTCCCGGGAATCAAACCTAGGACCTTGTGCTTGCCAGGCAATTGCTGGGCTGAGCTGTATCTTGGTCAGAAAAAGTTTCATAAATTGAGAATTTTTTGTCTTTCTCCAGCCACTTCAGTACTTTAATATGTTAACATAGCCATTCAAAGAGTAGCACACGGGGCTGGTGAGATGGCTCAGTGGTCTAAAGCACCTACTTAGAACAAGCTTAGCAAAGCACAGGGACCGCGGTTCGATCCCCCAGCTCCACATGCCAGCCAGCCGAGCCCCCTGGTGGGCTGAGCTGGCCACACACACATAAATAAATCAATAAAATTAAAAAAAAAAAAAAACCAAAAAACCCCAAAGAGCAGCACACTATTTTCTAGAAAGATAGTTAAGCCAACTCTGGCATATCAACTGTGGGTAAGTGGGCTCCATTATTTTGCTGTTCTTTTTGCTTATTCTTTATGTTTCTTTATTTTTTTTCAGACAGTCTTACTCTGTAGTTTAGGTGGCCTTGAGTTCACCATGTAACTCAACCTGGCCACAAACTCATGGCTTATCACTTAGACCCGTTCTGATTATGTATTGAGTAGATTTTATGTACACATATGTGTACCTTCACACATACCGTGAGTAGTATGTTAATCTTTGCCATTATACACATTCTGCTTGGTTCTCATGTTGATGCTAGCTGAAAATCTGCATACGCTGGTGAACGCAGTGTTGCTGTGTCAACTCAGCTGCCACAAATTGTGTTAAGTTTTCATTGACTGGCAGAATGTGGTGTGTGTGACAGGTGTGTAGCCTGGCAGCTCCTGAGTTGCTCCTAGAAGCAGGGAGTGCTCCTTGACCCTGGGATCCCTAGGGAAAGTCTTGGACTCTGTGTTTTAGAGAGAAGCTTAAAAGGCTGAGGTACGTTTGTGGATTCTGAGAATTTTCCAGTGGTTTAGCTTAAGGCATATGGACACATAGGAAGAGAATGAGCTGTCTCTGTCTCTTGGTTTGAGATAGGGCCTTGCTACATAGCCCAGGTTGGCCTTGAACTCAGGGTGATTTCCCCCAGTGCTAGATTTACAAATGTGTCTCACCATACCTGGCAGTATTTTTCCTTTTAAAACAATATTTAAGTAGAGTTTTTGAACTCTGAATTTCTGTATTTTAATAGAGAGATGGTGTTCTTAGGTAGATACTCCAGCCATGGGTCCTGGACCTCACCTACCTTAGTTTGTGTAAATTTTCATTGTGGCCATTTAGTAAGCTCTCTTTACTCTTTTCTTTCACCTTACTTATGTTTTTGTTTAGAATTTTACATCAGAAAGACAAAAAGCTTCACAGTTCTAGGAATTCCAAGTTCTGGTTAAGAATTTCTTTTCACTGAAACTGTCCTACCAATTTGATTTGAAACTGTCTCATTGGTATTTGTTTCTCAATAAAACTATGGAAAAAAATAAAATAAAAAAAAAAAAGGAATTTCTTTTCAACCTGAGTTTGAAGTTGGACTTGAGCTTTATTCTTTAACATTTAGTGTGTCACAAAAGCAGATGGAAACTTCACACTTAGTCATGGTTCCTGGTTCACTACCCCTTGTTTTTTATCCTGTGAATGTCCTCTGTTCCAGTCTGACATACATACATATAGCAGGCAGACATAGAGTCCTGTCCTGTCCTTTTATTTTTTATCCCCTCCCTTCTCTTTCCTTCTTTCCTTTTCTCTTCCTTTCTCTTTTTAATTTTGTTTTTGTTTTTATTTTATTTTTGCAGAACTGGGAATTGAACTCAGGCCCTTGCGCTTGCCAGGGAAGCACTTATTCCACTGAGCCATCTCCCTGGCCCCTTGTTTTTATTTTTGAAACAAGGCCTCACTAAGTTGCTCAGGTGGGATTTAAACGTGATCTTTCTGCTTCCTGAGTATTAGAATTACATGTATGTGCCACCACACTTTTTGAGAGGGTCTTGCTATATCTTTCATACTAGCCTTGAACTCAGAGCTATCTTCTTTTTTGCCTTAGCTTCTTGAGTGATAGGATTATAGGTGTGTGCTACCGCACCTGGTGTTTTAAAAAATTCTTGATGACTGAAAAACATGTAGCACCAAAGCTTTGGAAGAACTACTTGTTCTTGTACTTTGTTATGGTTTAGATCTAAACTCCTCCAAAATTCTTTTTTGTGTGTAGGTGATTGACTTGTAGGGCTTAGTATTCACCAGATTCATATGTTGATGAGCTGAGCAGATGAACTTGCTGTTAGGTAGGCTTGGAGTCAGGTTGAAAGAGGCAGGTCACTAGGGGTGTGACCTAGGAGGGTGCATCTCTCTCTGGCTCCTCCCTTCACTCTGTTTCTTGGCTGGTGTGGAATGGACAGCAATCCTGGGCCTAGACCCTTCTTCCATGACATTTTTGCCCTGGAGCCAGCTGGCTGTGTACCAAAACTGAGGGCCAGAATGAACCTCTCTTCCTGTGTGTTATGAGTATCAAACATTGTGTCTCAGTTTCAGAAAAGTGACTGAGACACTGTCTTACCCCTTTTTTTGAGCTTGACCTTGGCTATGGCCTTTCTTAGGCTTTTTAGAGTCTTGGGAGGTGTGCTCATCACTAACTTTTATTTGGGGAGATTCTCAGTGTGTCTTGTGGGAATGAGGTGATTGTGGCTAAAGACAACCTCACAGTGGTTCTTGTATCATGTCTATTGTCACTTTGTGAGGATAGCAGACACTTCTAGTCTTCAGAGCACAGGCATTGGTATGGCCTGAGGTTTCATGATCAGTGTTCATGGTGGCAATGTTCTTACTAATCAGCCATCTGTTTAATGTTAGTATGGACTCATGGTGTCCTCATTGTGTTCAGTGGGTTACAAACTATTACTGCCATCATTCCTTTTTGTTTTTCTAATTTACCAGATTTAGCTTGTTGGATTAATAACACCCTTAGTTATTGTGAGCTGATCAGGCCTACAGGTTCTAAACTGAGTGGACACAAAAAGCTTAAATAAGCAAGACAAATGGTATGATTTTAGGGCTCTGGGAGGATTCTAACCCTCTCACAAATATTTTCTGGGGTTTAGAAAAAAGTTTGAGCAGCCCTTTTCAAACAAAGGAGGGTGTGTGTGTGTGTGTGTTGGTGGGGATGTTGCTGAAGAATATGCAGGAATCTGGGTAGGACTTGGGAATCCCTTCAAGGACTTCTCCAAGTAATACATTATGTTAATTTAGGTGAACTGTCTTGTCTCCTGGAAGGCCTTTAACAGTGAGATGCCTGTAGTTACAGTCTTTATCTAGCTAATTAAGGGTAGAGCTAGGTGTTCTTAGCTGTGGCCTTGTTCTTTGAGGCCTCTTGGCTTCCCCCACCATTACTAGCCTCAGTGGGACCAGTGACTCACACAGGTTCACTTACTATGAGTCTGTAGCCCTCAGCCTACGTACGGCAAACTCACAAGTAAACATGAAAAACAGGAAGATTGCTCCCATAATCGGTTAATATAAATCCTGCTTGGAGCCACTTCATAGTGACCATCATAGCTGTAGGAGATCCATTTGGCTTTGCTGTGTTCTCATGACAAGTCTGTCATTCTTTTATCACTTTCTTTCTTGGGCAGTTCATGGTGCTCTTAACTCAATTTATAGATGGCTTGCCCAACTCTGGCAAAGGCCATTTCTTCAGGAGCTTTGGTTCTTAAGAAAGATGGTACAAAGGGCCGGCCAAATAGCTCAGTGGATTAAAGCACCTGTAAGCAGGCACAGGGGCCTGGGGTTCGATCCCCAGGGTTCCCACCCCCAGGATGAGCTGAGATGGTGATTGAGACTGGGTGCACACACCTAGGATCCCATCTCTTGGGAGGCTGTAAACAGACAGATCCCTACTAGTCTGATCTAGTAGTAAGACCTTGAACAACCTGATCCTTCCCTAAAATACAAAAGAAAAAAAAAAAAAAAAGAAAGATGGTACATAGGATCCAAGGTGCAGTTCTTGATGCACCTGTTGCTGCCAAGGGCCATTGATTTGAGGACTCTGATGTATTTAGTTTCTGTTGTTTATATGCTATTGGCAGCCATTTCTGTGCCCAAAACCAGTCCTCGTCCTTATTTAGGTGTATATTAAGGCTCTTCTATAGAGGACAGATACATGTTACTTCGTTTTTCCCCCTTGGAATGATCCTCTTACAGGTAACTGTGCTGTCAGTTGAAGAACTCAACCCTGAGAATCTGATAGTGAGTTTTGTAACTATGATTTGTTTTAGGGAAATCATGCTAGTAGGTTGCATAGTCCATCTTTGCTGTATCCAAGTTGACAGCTTTTTGTTTTATTTCTAAAGCAGGCAGTGCCGGCCAAGGGGGAAACTAAGCAGGATTACTGCATGAAAACTGAGCTGCTGAGAGAAGGTAAGGACTATTTGCTGGATGGAGTAGTACTCTGTCTGCCTACTATTTATCCCAAGGCTGCTGACTTTTTAGTTTTACCTAGGGTTATTGCGTAATTCCTTCTCTTTGCATTCCTGAACAGACAGATGGACAAACACACACACACACACATACACAGACATAAATGGAAAGATCTGCCTGAGAAGGAAGAAACACAGTATGAAAAAGCAAAACCTCTGCATATCCTTATTCTAAAGTATTCCCAGAAAGTGAAGGTGAATGGTCACTTGAATGTTACAGCATCTTTTTTTTATACCACTGAAAACTGGCACTCACCCAGCATTTACCAGATAACAACTGGATAGACAGGCTGGTATATCCACATGATGGGACGGTGAGCAGGTTGCATGCATGGTTCATGCCACAACAGAGATGAATCTTACATGTGTTTTGCCAGGTGAAGGAAGCCATACCTCTAAGGCCACATGCTATGTGACTCCATTTATATGACATTCTGGACAAGGTGAACTAGAGGCTTGGAAGACCTAGGGAGAGGCCTTGAAAGGGAAGCAGGAGGGAGTGTGGGCAGGCAGCTATTTGGTAAGGAGGAGATGCTAAAGTACATCTATAGTACTGTGCACTGAGTGTGCTCATGGCCTGCCTGACCACACTGCAGAGGAGCTGGCCAGATACCTTGGAATACGATGTCCCGTTTGGAACCCCCCTCCAACCCCAAGGCTGGTCATTGGGACCTGTGGGGGCTCTGGCCCAGGTATGCCCCCTGCCAGCACCAGGCTGCCCCTTTTCCTGCGTCCTGCTCTCACCTTGATTACCTCTGGGTGCTATAGGTCTCCATCTAGCTTTAAGCCTCTTACCTGCTTGCTTCTTGGGTGCTGTGATAGAGACCTGGTGCTCTGGGGTTCCTCTACTCATGCTCTCTGTACTCACCAATGTCTCATCCTGTTTGTGAGACCGGTCTGGTATTTGTTTCTTCTGTGTTCGCTGAGTCCTGCCTCTGTTCCTCCTCTGTTTCTTGTAATTTTCTAATGTATCAGGTGCAACAAGATCACTCAACCCCTTCATTATTAGCATTTGCCCTTCTCTTTGTCCTTTTTTAGTCACCCAGTAGTTCTTTTTTTTTTTTTATAGTAAACAGTAATATGTCTGTAAGTTATTTCT
>NW_004524699.1:275645-319269 GCF_000260255.1 Octodon degus | reverse complement strand
TGTATTTGGTAGGGTCTCACTACACAGCTCGGACTTGTGGTGATCCTCTTGTTTTCAGCCTCCCCATTCTGGGATTGCGCCACCATGCCTGGACTCTGGCCAGCTCAGTGTGCCCAAGGGCAGGGCCAGTGTGGTATGTGGTGCCGGGGAGCAAACCCTGGTCCCTGTGCTTGCCTAAGCAGGTGCTTAGTCCATTGAGCTATCTTGCCAGCCCTACATTTATTTTAGAATATGATATATAGCCTTCTCCAAATTAAGGAAGTTTCTGCCTGTTCTGTTTTGTTAAGAGTACCAAAAAATTGATAAATAACTGTTGATTCATTCAGAAAAGATTATTAATTGCATACAAGGTACTAGTCCTGATGATGTGCTATGTCCTAGAAGTAGAAGGGCAGATAACTAACATGGCCATCAAAGAGCGCAATGTGGTAGGTGATGTGGGGAGTGCAGCGCTGGCCTGGCTGAAGCTTCTCCTCCCTGTAGGGATATAGCCATATGTCACCTGCCTCAGCCCATCATCGGTTAGGTGCATTCTTCTGTCTCCTGGTGCAGAATGTGGTGTTGTTTCTGACTACCCTAGACTTGACTGAACTGTTAGAGAAGACAGCTTTCCAGAGAGGGGTATCTTGGAAGCTGTCTTCCCATTGACCTATCTCCCAGCTTATTTGTGTGAAATTCCTTGTGGAGTCTTTTTTTTCTTTTTTCTTTTTAGACAGGGTCTCACTGTGTAGCCCAGGGTAGCCTCAAACTCCTAGTGATCCTCCTGCCTCAGCCTCCGAAGTGCTAGGATTATTGGTGTGTGCCACCACGCCCAGACTTGGAGTTCTATTTTTATCTCTAGTAAAACTCATGTTTTTCCTACTATGGTGACTCCTCAGACTTAATCAGAAGTTAATTTTAAGAAATCATTTTGGGCCGGGGATGTAGCTCACTGGCGCTGCACCTGCCTGTTAAGCAGAGAGTCCTGAGTTTGATTCCCAGTACTAAAATAACCCCAAAACTACTTTTTGAAAAAATATTTAGTCTATTTGAACATAAGTGTTGGTTTGTATCTAAATGAAAGGATTTCAATAGATGTTTTCAGGAAGCCAGCCGAATGCACTGCAGCTTCTGCTGATACTGGGCCATGGAGGCCGCCTTCCAGCCGTAGTGATGCTCTCTCCTTTTTCACAGATATTCCTATGGCTGCTGATGAAGGTCTCGCTGAGAAACCAGCAGGAGAGGCTCCCATGGCTGCAGATGGGGAAACAAATGGGGCCTGTGAAAAGACTGGTGACACTGGCCACATGGATGCAGCCAAACACACTCAGGAGACCACCAGAGCCAGCCCCCAAGAAGGTGGCCACAGAGCGACTCGGATAGCAGAGAACGGGGTTTCAGAAAGAGACACAGAAGTGGGGAAGCAGAACCATGTCTCTGCTGACGACTTCATTCAGACATCGGTCATTGGTAGCAATGGATACTTCTTAAACAAACCTGCTCTCCAGGGGCAGCCCTCAAGGACTTCGAGCACCCTGGCCTCCTCGCTTCCTGGCCATGCTGCAAAGACCTTGCCTGGGGTAGCTGGTAGAGGCAGGACTCCAAGCACACTTCCTCAGGCACCAGTTGCAGCGCCAGTGCCCGGTCCTGGGGGAGCAGATGCAGAGGACCGGAAACCGGCAGCTCCTGGCACTGATGTCAAGGTTCACAGGGCACGCAAGACTATGCCGAAGTCCATTTTGGGCCTGGTAATTTTGTGCCTTCTCTTGTTGTTTTCTTCTCCTTTGTCTTAGTCATGGCAAGTAGTCCTCAGTGTGTTAAAGAGAAAAGGCAGTGAATAGCAGTGTTGCATGGTATGTGGTCACTTTAAGCCTGTGAGTAGTCAGGAGATGGTGCCACTTCCCTGGCTGTGGCTGTTTGGAGAGGGTCTCTCATCTCTTTGTGGAAACATGTCAGGCACCAGCCATTAAGGAGACTGCTTCTTCATCTGCTGTGGGCCCAGAGGCATCAGTCCAGTTTAGTAGAACTTAGTACCCACTGTCTCATTGAGGTGTGAGTGAAAATGAAGCTGGTTAGGGCTGAGGGTGATGATGTCAAGGACAGAGGACCTGAAATTCATCAGGCTCAGGCTTACCTTGAAAAAGAAATGAGTCTAGCATACTGGACCTTTAGCATAGGCAATGCTTGCCTGACTTTAGCATGGAATGTACTATTTGGTTCTTCACCATGTCTTGCATAGTAATGTTTTTCAGAAAGTTATTTTACTAAAGTAAAGTAACTTTAGTATAAAATAATTTTAGTATTTATTTGGCTGGAGATGTATTCTGGGTTATGGTCATCTTCTCTTGGACTTTCTAGTATCTGCCATTGCTGGTGGCATTCTGAAGTTCACATGTCCTCCCTTATAGGCCATCTGCCAGTTCCTCTTCAACTTTAGGATTGCAGGACCATTGTCATCCCCCCCTGCCCCAGGTCTGCTAGTCTGAGTGTGCCTGCCAACTCTAGGACAATATTGTGTATGATCTTTCCATCTCCACGTGGATGTTGGTTTCCATCTCTGACCAGCCTTGCCTGTCTGCAGTTCCACTTTTATATTCTTTTATTCATTCCATGTGTTGATTTTGACTTTTTTCATATGCAATGCCTGATTAGTTCTTTTAATTAAAACTAGTTCCGTATTATGTTTTGTCTTATCCTTCAAGACATACTGATTTTAATTTTTTTATAGTCTCTGTTAATGAATTTTAATTCCTCAGAGGTATTATGTTTGGACATGATCGCTTTGGTGCATGGTTGGTTTTCCCTTCCTGTATTGACTTTTTTCCTTTGGGAATGTGCTTGGTTTTATTTAGTGGCAGTGGACCAGCCTGACTGAGCACTAGGTGTGGATTTGTGGTTGATACTGTGATTGTGGGGTGATGATGGCGACTACCAGCCCCAAAGTTGGAGATCCCATTGCCTCTAGGTGTTTTGACCACTGCTAGGCTGCCATTCAGATGCCTACTTGCATGACACTTAGGTAGCCCTGGCCCCGGCCCTGGCCTAGAGGTTCCCAGCTACCTTCTTGGTCAGGCTGATTTCAACCTTTAACAGTATTCTTCTGAACATGTCATTGCTTTGAAAAATTTTAAAATAATTATAGACTGTCAGAATGCTACAAAATAGTACAAGCTGGGCGTGATGGTGCATGTCTATAATCTCAGCACTTAGGAGGTTGAGGCAGGAGGATTGCTGTGAGATCAAGGCCATCCTGAAGTGAGACCCTGTCTCATAAAAAGGGGGACAGGGATAGAGAAATCCCATGGACCCCTTCATTCAGTCTTTTTTTTTTTTTAATTTTGTTTATTTATTTGTGTGTGTTTGTGTGTGTGTGTGTGTGTGTGTGTGTGTGTGTGTGGCCAGCTCAGCCCACCTGGGAGCGGGGCTGGCTGGCATGTGGTGCTGGGGGATTGAACCGCGGTCCCTGTGCTTTTTTGCTAAGCTTGTTCTAAGTAGGTGCTTTAGACCACTGAGCCATCTCACCAGCCCCCATTCAGTCTTCTTTCATGGTAGCATCTTTTTATTTCTTTATTTTTTTCAGGGTCACATCTTTTGTACCAGAAGCATAGTGTCAAAATAAGGATACTTTTTTTTTCACTTTGATGAAGTTCAGTTTGTTAGTTTACTTTTCTGGATTTTGCTCTTGGTTTAAGAACTCTAGATGTGATTTGGAGATTTTGTAATTTCTTTCCTAACTGAATTGTGTACCCTGCAGGAGAAGTTGGCTAGCAGCCCATGTTTTCGCCTTTGAGTTTGTTCCTGCACTCTGCTCCTTCTACACATACCTATTACTGGGCTCTGGGTGCAGGAAGGGAGGTGACCATGCTCCTCCATTGTAAATGGGGGATCAGCTCTTAGTGATGGTGCAAATTGGTGTTGAGTTGTGATGTATGTCCAGCTGTGAGAGCTCAGACTTGTGCTCTGGAAGTGGCCAGACCAGGAGGGGAGAGCCTGGGATGCAGAGCTTGGCAGTGATAGCTCAAGCAGATGTCAAGGCTATGTGAGGACGAAGGTCAGCTCCTCTGCCTTTGTGTGCACAAGTGCTCTGTTTTCATGGTTGTGCTGTATTAGAGCCTCACTTTAGTTTAGCAGTTCTTAATTTTTAGGATTTTGAGAATAATATCTTAAATGAAAGAGTAAATTTTATACTTAAACAAGGATTAACCACATGTGGCTATTTCCTATTCAAACTTTACGTGTTCATTAAAATTCCATTTTATATCTGTCTGCAAGCACTAGCTGAGGTAGGGTGATCAGTGTGTACTTGCTGTCTGGCTGGTAGTTGGTAGGTGGCTACCTACCAACACAGGTAGTTGGTAGGTAGCAAGTGAGTCCTGTGCTTGGATAATGGCAGCATCAGTGCTCAGCCTTGGCGTGCAGAGAAAGGCTTAGCAGTTCTGCATTGCTCCCTTGAAACTTGGCTTTGTGTGCTGAGGTGGCTACCCAGGGGAGGCTGTAAAAGGGGCTGTCATTATTTGAGTTGTGGTTTGGAGGAAAAATAATCCTTACAGGAAAAGGAAAGAGTGGAATGGAGTAGAGGAAGTTTTAAGGCCCTCAGGGGAAAGCATAGCACTATGGCAACAGGACTGGTGAGCTGGATGGTTGCCATTGGAGAAAGCAATAGAAAACCCCATAGAGCTGGGGTCACCAGAGCTGCAATCCAGAGATGGTCCTGGTACCAGTCTGTTTTCTGTTCTGTTGCTGGGTGGTTTATAGAATAGGAGTTTAGCCCACAGTTCCAAAAGCTGGAAAGAGGAGCATAGTGTGGCATCTGGTGAATTCTTCTTGCTACATTGTGTCATGGCAGCGGCAGAGGATCGCATGGTAAGGCAGAACAAGGGTGCCAGCAGGCAGGTCTCTGGTCTGTGCCATCGCAGACCCTGCCCTCACAGCCTCCTGAACCCTGATGACATCCCTAAGACCCTGCTTCCCCATACCATTAACGTATAATTTGGACATTATGTCCCAACATTGACACATGTGAGATGTTCAGATCATTGCTATTTGTTCAGTGGCCAGCAAGAGTGTCACACACTGTGTATTCTGGATATTAGTGAGACACCAAGCAACTTCACTAGGATAGCGGAAATAAGGGCTATTTCTGAGAAACTGTCAGGTGCCACACTGACAGCAGGGTGTGTGAGGGAGCCAGAGACAGCACAGAGAGCTGCTGCATGTGAGAGCGGGGTGAGAGGCCGGGCATGGTGTGGGGTGCTTCTCTGGGGTGGGACAGTGGCGAGCACCCCTGTCCTGGTCTCCCACCACCGTGGGTACAGCCTTCAGCTCTGACCGGGCAGTTGTGCTCACTTTCTCACGTGAAGCTCCACTTCTTGCCTGCTCGCCCCACGGTGACCTCACAGAGCGTGTCCTGAATCCCCCACACCAATTTTTGTGGAGCCCAGTGTCCATCTAGTGCTTTGAATTACAATTGTTCTCAACTGTGGCCACTTTTTTCTGGTCTCAGTGAGGAAAAAGAGATGCTTTGTCAGAACTTTGAGTAGAAGATTATTTGTAATTGTACATAATTAGCTATTGTGGAACAAAACACATGCCATTTGGAGATATTGCAGAGTGTAGCCGTGGCAAATATGAAGGCACTCCTGAGAGTTTTGGGGTATTTTTTGGCTTGGTCTTTTTTTTGATTTTTTTGAGACAGGGTCTTGCTATGCATTTCAGGCAGGACTTAAGCTCATAGGCTGGCCTTAAACTTGGAGCGATACTCCTGCCTCAGCCTCTGAAATGCTGGGATTATAGGTGTGTGCCACCATGCCAGTTTAGCTTGGTAATATTTATTACCTAAATCAGAGATTGGCAAGTTTTTTTCTGTGAAGATCTGAATAAAAAGTATTTCAGACCACCTATGGCTCTTTCTTGATTTCCCTGTCCTTGATGGTTAGACGCATTTGACGTGTTCCCTCAGCTTGACCCATTTGTGGTCTATGTATGATTGTCCCATTGAGCATCTATACCCCTGGTGGTACAAACTGATCTAATCACTTATGTCTTTTTATTAATAAAATCAATAAAAAATCTATAAACATCAAATCTGGTTGTTTGAATTTGAATAATTACTGCCCAAATATAAATATTAATACAATTCATACCAATTAAAATCATTATAATAATCAACATAATTTATATCATTAAATTGAATATTTGATGTATCAATAACTAATTCTCTAAATTTTAACATAGAAATCATTGATACCTCATTGCTGATGAATATAATACGTATTTGCAACTACTGTCCCACAAATTATATATTATATTATAATTGTTTATACCATTTTGATGTTTTCCTTAAGGAATATGACATTTGGTGTGCTATATATATATATATTTTTTTTAATATATTTAGTAGAGAGTCTATAGGGTCTCACTACACAGAACGGACTTGCCCTGCGTCTGCCTTAGCAGGCACCATAATCCACTGAGCTGGCTGGCTGCTCTGGTGTGCTAAATTGATGCCTTTCTTTGCATTACTGTAAGGAAACCTCCCCTGAAAAGCAGTATCATCCACCCAATGGGATAGTCTTGTATGTACTACCAGTGGTTCAAGCCAGTGGAAATGATCAAATTCAAATCAGCTCCCTAGCAGTGAGGCAAATGAATTACAGCCCTTTATGAACATATTAACAGTTCTTAGCTTGGGCCATGGTTTGAGATGCTGACCTCAGTCACCCAGCTAGTAACTTTACATATGTGCTGTGCTGCTAGGTGCTCTTTTGATGACAGCTGTGCTGTGTGGATTTGTGAACTCTCTCCTCTTCCATAGTGACTCATTTTCTCTTTAAGTTTAGGTGAATTAATGGAGAAAACTGATTTGGGGTGCATGTTATTTGAACAACCATCTGTTAAGTTACAATCACTAATTGTTTTTATCTTGAAGCATGCAGCCAGCAAGGACCCCAGAGAAGTTCGGGAAGCAAGAGACCATAAGGAACCAAAAGAGGAGATCAGTAGGAACGTTTCTGATTGTGGACGACAGCAGCTTTTACCCCCTTTCCCATCCCTTCACCAGTCGCTACCTCAGAATCAATGCTACATGGCCACCACGAAGTCACAGACAGGTAAAGGGGTCAGCAGCTCTGTATTCTATTGCTGTATCTGGAGCCTGTACCCTGTAGAAAGAATTGTCTGGAACATGTGGCTGCCCTGCACAGCTGGAGAGGCCACAGCTTTCACTCCATGCCTTCCTTGCACAGCACCTTTTGTGTTCCCTGTTCTACCCTGACCTTTTGGCCACGTGACTCTGTTGTTTTCATTTGCCTTTGAATTCAAGGTGAACAGAGTGTTCAGCTCTTACCATTGGGCTGATGAGTGGTGGGTTCTGGGCATGGGAACTCTCTTGGTCCTGAGTTAGGCACTCTTGCATGCATATGGTACATTGTGCTGAGGGTTGGGGAACCATTGCCTCTGGCTGTGTTACCATTTGCCCATCCATGGGTGTTTCTTCTTGCCATACTGGTTTTGTGTGTTCTTCTGTCAGGCATGGGAGTTGGTGAACTCTATTATTATAGGAGATCTCTTGAGATAGGGGGAACAGAACAAGTCATCCCATATGTAGGCTGATGGGTATGTACCTCAGAGTGAGGGACACCACAGGTCTCCAGGCTTTCCTTTTGGCCCCAGCAGCTCTGATCCTGAAGAGATAGGTGATCCCTCTAGCATGAACAAGCAGCAAAATTCTATAGAGAATTACTGTGTACCCATTTACCAAAACCACAGTCATCCCTCCTTTCCTGATATATAACCTTTTTTTCTGAAGTGTGAATTTAAGTTGCCCAGTGCAGATTTAGACCCTTAAACATATAAACACTTAAGTTCATTTCTTGAGATAACAGTGTGATGTGTTTAGAAATAATAATCTCTTAAGTAACTGCAGTGCGGTAATCATAATGAAGAAATTAACGTTTCTTTTTTTTTTCTGCAGAGGTTTATTCCACAGGGGGTCTCAGTCCTTCTTGGCAGCTGCCTTCCTCATGGCACTCAGCATATTATGCAGCTCCTTGCTCTTCCTCTTGGCACAGATGTGCATCCTCACCCTTTTCTTAATAAACTTGAGGGCGCCTTGTCCTTGGAGACCTTGAGCAGCTCCATTCACAGGGGGTGAAGCCACACACTTCCTGTATCATGTTCCTCAGGAATTTGGTGTGTGTGGTGAAGTATTCATGACAGTGCCTGTGCCTTGGTTTGCTTACATTCTCTCTTTTTTTTTTTTTTTATTGAGAAATAAATATAAATGAGACAGTTTCATAGCTGATTAATAGGACAGTTTTGATAATCAATACATTGTACATTGTTATCTTCTTAGTGGTTATCCATAGTTTAAGAAGCAGACAGGATATTCTGTCCAAACACTGTTAGCACACCTCTTTCTTCTCATTGAATTAAGCGAAAGTTTGCTTACATTCTTTGTTACTTTGTAGTCCTTGTTGAAGGCCCAGGGCCATGGGATAGTGCAGAGCCATGGCTACTGCTCTTCAGTGGTTGCTGTAGTGGAAATTAGCTTTATTGTTATACAGTCGTTTCATCTTAGCCCACTGAGTATCTACTACCAGCTTTCTGTTAGGGTCCCTTATACCAAAAGAAAGTCAGTTCTGGCCCTAGATCTCACAGTTGCCTGGTTGTTGCATCTTGTTCCCAGCTTCTTGACCTTGGTGTTTCAAGAACATAGGCAGGTGCTCTGTAGAACCTTCTTG
Source organism: Octodon degus (assembly GCF_000260255.1). Classification (NCBI taxonomy): domain Eukaryota; kingdom Metazoa; phylum Chordata; class Mammalia; order Rodentia; family Octodontidae; genus Octodon; species Octodon degus. The sequence goes on along the minus strand of NW_004524699.1, from coordinate 310,549 downwards.
TTGGATATCATATTCCCAGTCTTCCTCAGGGTCAGTTCAGTTGAGGCCACTAACATGTGTCCCTAGGAGTTGGGTGCCTTCTGTCCTGGTAGGGCAGGCAGTGTCTTCATGTCCCTCCCTCGTGTTGTCTTCAGGAAGTCGTGTGTGTGTGTGTGTGTGTGTGTGTGTGTGTGTGTGTGCATGCGTGTGCGTGAAGGGAAGGGAAAAGAAGAGGCCTGAGGCTTTGTGAGTCCTTGCTTTTTAATCACAGCCACCAGGAAGTATGTGTGGCATGGTGCGGCCCTGTGGTAGTTTTCTGTCTGTACCACTCCTCTTTTGGACTGTTTTATTTTTACTATAAGGAAATGATTCACTCTTCCATCCTCTGTTATCTGTCTGTCTTTAAGTATTAACAGTGTAGCTTTGCATGGTGGTACCCATCTGTAATCCTAGTACTTGGGAAGTTGAGGTAGGAGGGTTGTGAGCTTTATGAGTTTGAGACCAGCCTCGGAAATTTAGTGGGTTTAGGTTCAGCCTGGATTACATGATAAGACTCTGTCTCCAAAAAAAAAAAAAAAAAAAAAAAAGATTGTGTATTAGTTAGCTTTCAGTCACTATGACAAGTACCTGAGATAACTTAAAAATAAAAAGGAAAGGTTTGTTTTGGCATAGTTTTAGAGGTTGTAGTCCAGCATTGGTTGGCCTTTGGTCCTTTTGCATTAAACTCATGAGACGCATCATGGTTGGTGGGTGTGCAGAGTGAAACCACTCACTGCAGGCCTGGGAAGGGAAGGAGGAAGAGTCCAGAGTGCCCCTGTTCCCTTGGAGGACATACCTGTAGTGATTGAAGGCTTCCACTATGTTCATATAAAGGCTCTACTCTTCCTGACAGCACCACACTGCGACCAGCCATTAATACATAGGCCTTTGGGGATATTCAAGATCAAACAGTTATAGCTTGTAAACTCTCATTTTAGTCTCTGTGCTATTATCTTTTTTTTTTGGCCGAGCTGGGGATTGAACGCAGGCCTTTGCGCTTGCCAGGAAAGTGCTTATTCTACTGAGCCATCTCCCCAACCCCTTTGTTCTATTATCTATTTCTATTATTTTGTTGTTTGAATCATTCCAGATTGGCCAGTAAGGCTTCAACTGGGTTCTGAGTCCTTGGATGTGGCCCAGCCCTTTCTCTGACTAAACTAGATAGACCAGGCTGAGCTTGTCTTTTCCTATCCAAGCTGGAATTGGGGCTTCTTCAGGGAGCCCTGGGTATTTCATTTGGAATATAGTGGTCAAGAACCAAAAATCAGATTTATTTTGGTACTGGGGATCAAACTCAGGACCTTGTGCTTGCCAGGAAGATACTTAAGCTGCTGAGCTATCTTCCCAACACAAAAATCAGTTTTTATGCTCCTTGCCTTTTGGCCATTTAGAATCAGTGTTGTTTTAAACAGTGAAACCTGTCATTTTGCAAAGTACTATAGAATTTTATTTGGGTGTATAAGGACTAGCAAGGGAAGCGAGAACTTAGTATTTCTGTTAATACACTAAGATTCCTTCTTTCAGTATTTCATCATTTTAATAAGATCTGTTCAAAACAGTGCAGTGTGTTCAACAGTCTCCTATTTACTCTTTCACAATCTTCACTTCCATTCTTCCTGAAGCTTAAAATTCTGTGGCAATTTGAGGGGGCTGTGTGTGGAATAGACTCAGGTATTGTATCATCCAGCAGTTTGCTGACTTTTGCTTGTATGGCTTCAGATGATCCTTTAGCACCTACCTGTTCCTCTGGGCTTGCTCTACCCTCTAGGGAAGGAAAGGTTACAAATTTTGTTCCTGAAAGTGTTTTCCAAGGAGGAACCAACTAACAGAGTAAGACAAAGTATTCAAAAAACTTATCCAGGAAAAAGTTCCATAATTCAGTAACAGCAGCAAAACAGATTGATTAAAAGTGGGCAAAGACATTTATTTTTAAAGAGACCAAAAAAAAAAAAAAAAATCAGAACAACATAATAGGGCCTGTGAGATAGCTCAGCGATGTAAAGTGCCTGCTTAGGAAAGCATAGACAGGTGCAGGGAACTGCAGTTTGATCCCTGGCACCACGTGCCATGCCAGTCCCGCTCTCAGGGTGGGCTGAGCTGGCTCCCCAAAATATAAATAAATTAGAAAAAAACCCCAAAACAAAAAACCCCAACGTAATAGGAGGGTAGCAGTGGTTAACACATTGCATATTATTATCTTTAAAATAGTTACTCAGAAAAAAAGATACTGGCATTTAATTGTCCAAACAATATTAGCACAAATCCTTCTTTTCAGCGACCTGAGAGAAATTAGTAGTATGTTTTTCCCATCTTTTCTCCATTCCCCCATCCCAGTTTATCTTCCCTTTGAAGTTCCTTTCTATTTTACAGTATCTGTTGTACATTTTGAATCTTGCTTACTCTTTCAGCTTCTCACACGAAGGAGACAATATGATATTCACCTATGTGCATCTGGTTTATTTCACTTATGATTGTGGTCTCAACTTGCACTGTTTACCTGTAGAAGGCCCCAGTTTACCCTTCTCTGTTGCAGGGTAGTACTCCATTGTTTAAAATGGCCACAACTTTTTTATCCATTTCTCAGTAGATGGGCATCTGAGTTGTTTCTAAGATCTAGCTATTATAAATTGTGCTGCTCTAAGCATGGGTGCACATACATTGCTCAATATTTTTAATTTTTCTGGGGAGATACCCAGCAGGGGAATAGTTGAGTCAAATAGGACCTCCAATCCTAGTTTTTTGAGGAATCTTCACACTAGTTCCATAGTGGTTGCGCCAGTCTGCTACTGTTCCACTCATAGTGGAGAAGGGTTCTTTTTTTCCCTGTAGCTCCTCCAGCATTTTTTATTGTTTGATTTCCTGATAATGGCCATTCTTTCTGGGGTGAGATGAAATCTCATTGTTTAAATTTCTATCTCTTGAATGACCAATGATGTTGAACATTTTTTCATATATTTATTTGCTGTTTTATATTTCTTCATCTGAGAAGTATGTTTTCAGATGTCCATTTTTGGATTGAGTCTTTTAAATTTTGAATGTCTGAGATTTTTGAGTTTTTTACATATTCTCAGTAGTAATCCTTTGTCTGAGGAACAGTTGGCAGACATTTTTTTCTGCATTGTGGGTTATCTCTTCATTCTGTTAGTAGTTTCTCTTGCTGTGCAAAAGTTTTTTAATACGATGAGGTCCCAGTTATTGATTTTTTTGTGATAGTGTTTGTGCAGTTGGGGTTTTATTCATAAAGTCTGGGCAAAGACATTTTTGTCTTGGTAAATATTTCTTTGCAGATATGTACAAATGGGCCCTAAGCAGATGAGGATGGCCTCAACATGACTAGTCATGGGAGAAATGCAAATCAAAGCTACAGTGAGAGTCTACGTCATACCCATTAGGGTAGCTGCTACTAAAAACCAAACAAAACACCAAAAAGTTTTTAAAATAATATGCTGGCAAGGATGTGGAGAAACTGGAATCCTTGTGTACTGCGTGTGGGATTGTAAAATGACACATCCAATTGGAGAACAAAAAATTAAATGCAGGATTTAGCAATTCTGCTCTTGAGTATATGTACCAAAGAATTGAAAGCAGGCTCTCAAAGAGTTAGTCTTCATATTCATAGAAGCAGCATCACAACAACCAAAAGGTGGAAGCGGCCCAACATCCACTGATGGATGAATGGAAAGGTAAATGTGGCTTATTGTTTGGCTTTACCATTGCAATGGGTTTGAACCTGGAGGACATCATGTTCAGTGACTTAAGTCAGTTACCCAAGACAAACTGCAGCTCCATGCATATGAAGTCTCTGGAGTAGGAGAAATCATGGAAACAGAAAATGGAAGATGGGTTACCAGCCACTAGAGGCGCTAGGAAGTGAAAGTTACTGTTTCATGGGAACAGTTTCAATTTGACATGAAGTTATGGAGATGGATAGGGTAGTAGTTGTACAATATGATAAATATGTTTGTTTATTTATTTATTTTTTTGTGGAACCGGGGATTGAACTCAGGGCCTTGCACTTGCCAGGGAAGCACTTATTCTACTGAGCTATCTCCCTGGCCCCTTTTATTTTTATTTTTTATTTTTTTGTGGAATGTATGTTTAATGCATAAGATGGTGCCTTTTATATGTATGTTTCCACCACCACCACAAACAAAAAAGGGAGAGAAGAACTTACTTCCAAGATCAGTTTATGTTTCCATCTCTAAGTGGCAGATGTGGATAATGGCTGTGCTGAAGAATCCTGAGTGCAGTTCTTCTCCAGCACCTTGTGGCATCCTCGGGCCACTCTGAGAAGGATGCTTTCTGCCTGGGCATGTGCCCATGGATGCTTAGCTGTCTGTGTGGCTGGGTAGAGCCCAAGGAGCCTGAATATTCTATGGGTTTGTTGGGACAGGGAGAGAGGAAGATAGCTGTGAATGGCAGGGCACAGCAGTAGGTTCTGCTCACTAGACTTTTTCTTGCAGCTTTTGGGATGAAATAACTCAGATAGCTGTGGTTGTACATAACTGTTTAGACTTTGCAGTCATTTCCATGCTGGCCTGGAATACAGTGTGTTCTGTACTCTTAGCATGTGTCTCCTGTGTGTTAGCCCATTAAAGGCAATTAGAACATTCCTCTGCTTGGCTCCAGCAGACACCCTGACCCTGTTGCTAGGTGTGTTTGTCTGTGTTACTTACCCTCACTCTGTAGGCCACTCTGTGGGAATGAACAGACTTTTTCTAGGGACAGGCAGGTGATGCATACCTTTGACTCTTCAGGCGGTAGAGATTTCCACATGGGAGCTGAGCATGAGAATAGCCACTGCCTGTGCAGGATGAGCATGGCTGTGTGCCTATAAGACTGTCCATGAAGCAGTGTGGCCAGGACTGTTTATTGGTCACTATAATTTAACTGTGATGAGTGAAGAACAAATAATCTAGCATGAAGGTATACTGGGATGTCCTTTAGTATCCATGAGGGATTGTGCCAGCAGCACCGATTCTCCTTGTGGATATCCACATCCATGGATGTTCAGGTCTCTTGTATAGTGTGGCACAGTATTTTCCCAAGTCATACACATTCTTGTACAGCCTATAAATTCATCTGTTACCTGAAGCACTTAATGTAGTGAAAGTGCTATCTATAGTTGTTGTTCTGTGTTGTTTAGGAAATGACAAGAATTTTTATACATTCTGGGCGCAGTTTTTTTCTCCCAAAATATTTGCTTGCTTTTTCATTTTCATTTTTGGGTAGCATTGGAGATTGAACCTAAGGCTTTGCACAATCTAGGCAAGTGCTCTACCACTTAGCTGCATTCCCAGCACTCAAGTATTTTCAGTCTGTGGCTGATTGAATCTGTGGTTGTAGAACACATGGATATGGAGACCTGACTATGTTTTTAAAGCTGAGAGACTTTGTCCCTCATAACCCACAGTACAAAAACAATCAAAATGTCAAGCTGGTGATGGTGGTGAAAGCAGTGTCCCTGAGGAGCCGGGGATGACTGCTGCTTGGGGCAGATGTAGCATAGACCTGTCAGACGTCCAGCCTTTGGTGGTGGAGCGATGCTTCTCTGAGGACCTGTGGCACCTACCATAGGGAATGGAATGTAGGGTGTGTGGGGCCATTGTTTTAGGGTCTCATGCTCTCCCTGGCCCCAGCAGCCCTGAGATACATGGCTGTCTATGCTTTGGTTGGGCCATACCTGAGTGTTTTTCCAGTTTTCTGTATATATAGGACTAACTAAAACATTTATGTTTCCCCCTAACTCTAGTAGTCTATTCTATACTAAAGCAATGGTTTTGGATTTTTTTTTTTTTTTTTTTTTTTGAAACCTAGAATTAAAACAAAAACATAACTGCTCAAAATCTCATTACATAAAATCTCTCAGCTGGACATGATTGTGTACACCTGTAATCCCAGGAATTGGGAGGCTAAGGCAGTGAGTTTAAGGCCAGCCTTCACTACAAAGTGAGATGCTGTCTCAGAACAACCCCTTCAACTAGAGCTGCTTTATCTGATAAGGTTACTGAACTCCTAGCCCCACTGGAGTTCCTCATTTGAAAATAACTGTTAAACCTAGAATTCAGTGTTCACCAGTGAACTGCACCGCATGCTAAGGACTTCTTTCTGCCCCATTCTTGGGTTGTTGGGGCGAGGATTCCCCAGGGGCCACAGAGTTCTACAGATGATTGTATGTAAAGGTGGGGCACACAATGTGGGGCATTTGGCAGGGTAAGAAGACTTCTCTGGCAGAGTTGCTCATGCCTGAGGCAGGAGTCTGAGTGCGGAGTGTCTCAAGACCTTCTAATGGTTTTAGACTTACTACTTTTTTTTTTTTGGCGGAACTGGGGATTGAACTCAGGCCCTTGCGCTTGCTAGGGAAGCACTTATTCTATTGAGCCATCTCCTTGGCCCCTAGACTTACTACTTGTTATGTTATTCTGTCTGAAAAGTGATCTTGGAGGTGTTTTGCTCCCTCTGCAGTTGATAACCAGTGAGGGAAGTCTATAAACCTTGTGCTAATACCCACAAGAGTGTATCTGAGCATGGGGTATACCCATAATTTTAGTAAACAGATGTTGTAAATTGTTTCCTACCTCTGAAAACAGTTGAATGGCATTTTTTTTTCCCCCCTCTCTGTCCCCTTTTGGATTTTTTTTTTTTTTTTTTTTTTTTTTTTAGCTAGCTGGCCTTGAGCTCAGGCCCTTGCACTTGCCAGGAAGGCGCTTAGAAGAATGGGCCCCTATAGCCTGGTTCCTAAGAAAAAGACCAAAGTATTAAAGCAGAGGACGGTGATTGAGATGTTTAAGAGTTTAACCCATTCCACTGTGGGCTCCAAGGTAAGAATAATTTGTGAGTTGTTTGCCGAGATGCTTATTTAGTGTGTCTGTGTCTCTGGGGCTATTTTGGCTGAAGAACATCCTGTGCGTTTATCTGTAATCTGTATGAGTTTAGTCCTTGTGGAGGAGCCAGAGCTCTTGATGCCTCTGCTGTGGGGCGCAGCCTCGGTTAAGGTGGACCTTAGAGACCTCTCCACTCCTACCCCAGCACTTGCTTGGCTCTTTGCAGGTGCTGGGTACTGCTTGGTCGCTGCCTCTCTGGCCCCAGCAGGCTCCCGCACCTCCCATCATGTGCAGAAGTCCTCTTTGGGCTGTGGCCTGCTGTGTTCTAGGGTGAAAAGGCCTTGGGCGACAGCACTCTACACATGAATGGGGAGAGCTTGGAGATCGACTCTGATGAGGATGACTCAGATGAGCTTGAGGAGGATGAGGACCACGGAGCTGAGCAGGCTGCTGTGTTTCCCACGGAGGACAGCAGAACCTCTAAAGACAGCATGTCAGAGAGTGACCGTGCTCCAAAGGTAGGACCATACTTTCTTGGTGGGGGCTCAGGTTAAGGGGATCACAGAATTTACTGTAGGTCTTGAGAGTTAGGTCTCTGGGCATTCTTAGGCCCTGAGGAAACTTACTTACTTTTTTTTTTTTTTTAAGGTGTTTTTTTTTTTTCCTATTTGATTTGGATTTTTTGTATTTTGTTTTTCTGGAGTTACTAGTTTATTTTCACCTCAGGAGTGGTTGTCTTCCTATGTAGCATTATTGATGTTAAGAATCGTGTACTCTTGTTCCAGGTTGGCACACATAAGAATATTAGTAACACAAAGTATTTGCTGGATATGGTGTACATACCTGTAATCACAGCACTTTGGGAGGCTGAGGCAAGGTGATTACAAGATGATTGTTGTTAAATTGCGTAGTCTAGAGCCGGATGTGGTGGCACAGATCCTGGGCAACCTGAACTATGTAGTGAGATCTTGTCTCAAAAATAAACAATAGCCTGGCCTGGACAACATAACGACATAGTAAGATCCTGCCTCGAAAGGTAAAAAGGGGGCTGGTGCTGTAGCTTAGTGCAGGGGCACTGGATTTAATCCCCAGTACTGCCCCAAACAAAACAAGCCTGAAGATACCTGATGTCCTACTGTGTTCCTGCTATGGCTGCTTGTGTTTGGCCAGGCTTGTCTCCTTGTGTCCTGGAGTGGGTTCATGGAGAAACCGCTGTACTGGTGTAGGTTAGGGCCTCTGCCCCTCACAGATACATGTCCATGTTGCTCTGGGGCCTGTGGCTCCTGAAACAGTTGTGGAAATTGATGTGTCCCTGCAGGAGTGTGCTCTGCACAGACAGCCCTTCCTGTCTGGGCATGAGCCTTGCCTTGGCCTTAGCCTCTTTGTTTCTATAGCAGGCCTTGCACCATCAGCAGTTGCCCTAGGGCTCTGCAGCTGTCCTGGACCTATGCATTGGTCCCAGCATCTAGGGAAAGTGTAGACAACTCTTAAAAATAACTTCCTGAGTCGGCTTGAAAGTTTAAACATAAATGGAGATTCTGTCTAAGAGGGATAAATTATAAGTGTCATGTTTGACAGGGAGTAACAATGGGAGGCTAAGAATCATGCTAATGTATTTGTGGTTTATTGTCCAAATGTGTCAGGTTTTTTTGAGGCAATTTAGAACCATCTTTACATGAGCTTTTATAAACTGTTAGAGAAGTTCCTGGGGATGCTGTTCATTGATTAGTTTGAAAATTATAATTCTAGTGTTTAACTTTCTGTATTTTCGGTAGGATTTGTGCTGGGTGGGTACCTTTTTATACAGGCTTTGAAGCAAATTTTTAAAATGTTAGCTGGGAATAGTAGTATATATCTCCTTTCTGTGACTTTTTCTTTTGTAATAGGCAATGCTTCAGGGGCATTTCATAGCAGACTTTTGTTGAATATTTTTATGGGTAATGTTATCAGCATTTTTTATTTTTTTAATGTACTTAGTATGGGGTCTACAGGGTCTCACTCCACAGATTGGACTCATAGCAATCCTCCTGTTTTTAGCCTCCCAAGCACTGGGTTTATAGGTGTGCATGCCACAACACTCAGTCTCATTTGAGGTCATTGTGTGCCCTGGAGGTGGAGCCTGCGTGGCTCGCTGGAGATTGAAATTCTGTTATTTTTTAAAGATAGAGTGATAGATAGATTGATAGATTGATAGATTGATTGATTGATTGATTTGGTACAGGGTCTTGCTTTGCAGCTCAGACTTGTAGTGATCCTCCTGTCTAAGCCTCTCCAGTGCTGGGATTATAGGCTTGTACCACCATGCCTGGTTTCAGTGGCATGTGATACAGGGCATCAAACCTGGATCCTTGTGCTTGCCGGGTAGGCACTTAGACCACCGAGCTATCTCCTCAGCCCCGTGTTTCTATTGTTGAGAGAGCATCTTGCTATGTAATCTAGACTGTTTTTGTACCCTAGTCTGGCCCTCTGAAGTTTGTGATCCTTGGATTACAGGTGCGTGCCACCATGTCTAGCTTTAAAACTTTGAATTTTGATGTTGTTAGGTCACCCTAACAACAAAGTGCAGTTCCTACTCTCCTACCTGCAATAACCTGACCATGATTTTTCTTACCTTCTTCCTCAGGATATGTATGGTGGGAATTTCATTGTTTTACTGTTAAATTATAAGTGGGGCCCAGAAATTTCTCATGTTTAGTAGCCATTGACATTTGTTGTTCTGTGAGCTCCCCATTCTGCCCTTTGCCTGCTTTTCTTCTAGTTATACATCATTTACAGACAGGGTCTCAAGAGGTTTGTGTGAACCTGGAGTTGATCTTTGGCTCCATGTTCCTGCTGATTATTGGCTGTTCTGTAATGTCAGAATGCAAAGTCACTGGTGTGTTCTAACTTAGGGTTTTGTGTTCTAATTATGATGAGTCTGTCTGCCTCACTGCTGAGTTTTTATAAATGCACAGAAGCCATCTTCTATACTTCTTTGGTTTCATTCTTTCTATGTTAATATCTGATTCATACAGAATTGATTTTTTGTGATAAAAGGTGAGGTATACATTCTCCAAGTGGGTGAATTTTATGGTATATAAATTGTACCTTAATAGAATTTTCAAGGTAAAATATGAGGCCAGTTTGTTGGGATTTCCCTGAGTGGCCTGAGTCAGTTTCCACTCTACCTTTTATGTGACATTTCTTCCTCTGCTAATTTAAAATGCCAGCTGAATCCTATATATACCAAATGGCATGTGAATTTGTGTATTTCTGGATTCTGTCTTTGAAATTCACATATTTCAGAGAGGATATAGACACTGAACAACCATAACTCTGAATATTTATATAAAATAAAAAATAACTAACTTTCAAGCCAACCAAAGAAGCAAGAAACAAAATAAGAACAAATCTGAGGCTAATCTGTGGACTGAAATCACTGAAGATCCCAAGTATAAAAGTCTTAGGTGAAACAGTAGTCAAATGCAATTATATAGGGCTGTCCAAATAGCTCAGCGGATTAAAGCACCTGTAAGCAGGCGCATGGGCCGGGGGTTCGATCCCCAGGCCTGCCGTGCCGGCCCTGCTCCCGGGGCCCGTTGAGATAGCCATTGAGACTAGGCATGGTGGCGCGCTTATAATCCTAGCTCTTGGGAGGCTGTAAACAGGCAGATCACTATGAGTCCGATCTAGTAGTGAGACCCTGAACACTCTGGAGACCCTTACCTAACATGCAAAAAAAAAAAAAACCAGAACCAAATGCAATTATATAGTAAAATAATGGCTTGTGGGGCTTGGTGGCATGGGCCCATAATTCCAGCACTCCCAACATTTAAGATCTTGAGGCTAGAAGATCACTGGGCATTTGGGGCCAGCCTAGGCTACATAGAGAGTTCAAAGCCAGCCTGAACTACATAGAAAGACCTGGTCTCAACCCCTCTCCCCCCAATAATGACTATAATGGAATAGAGTAAGTGAAGTAGTATGGTAGCCTTACTCTAATAAGAGGTTGATTCATTAGAACTGTGTTAATAAGATTTACTAAATTAGGAAATTAAATGTGAAAAATCATATGTATGTTTACGAGGCACTTAAATCTGGGTGTAGTAATGTGTGCCTGTGGTTGAGTTACTTATGAGAACAAGGCAAGAGGCTCACTAGAGCCCAGCCAAGGTCAAGGCCAGCTTGGGCAGCATATAGCAAGATCCTATTCTAAAGTAATAAATAGATAAATAACTAAATGGTATTTTTATAAGGTTTGGCTTTATATTCCTTAAATTTGAGGCATTATTTGACAGTTATACATAATGAATGTACACCTTTGCAATGGTTAAAGAATGCCATCCTTATATGAGCTCACCCAAGTTAGAGCCTTGAGTTTTACCTGCCCTCCTGAAGTCTCTTGCGTCTCCCTCACTCCCCAAAATGACTGTTGGCTGAGTACTAGCACTGTAGAATTGTTCGGTTCAGTTTTAATATGTTTGGAGTTTTTAGATTATTTGGACTGGATGCTGGTCTCTAGGTCACCAGGATCAGAGCTGTCACCATAACAATGCTGAGATATTGTCTGTCTTCTGATCTCCTTCTTTCTTTGGAAGGACTATGTTGTTGTAGTCTGAATATTCACAGCCTAAATTTCTACTGTAGTAAATGTCTTCAGTATAACCCATATTCACCAAAACTGTTAGTGATTTTCAGTACTTTTTTCAGAGTATATCCTGAGACCAAAATGTCTTTGAGAACTGCCATGATGCAGTATTCTTTTAGGGTTGTGTGTCCATCCCACTGTTGCTGGGCACATTGGTAGTTTCCGCTGGCACCATTCCCAGTGTCCATGCCATTAGCATCCCTGTGCATGGCTCCTTCCTTAGAGCGCAGGAGGTAGGGGTCTCTATGCTGTTAAACCACAGACACTGCCACACTGGGCTGCCACTTTGTTCCTGCTAGCAGTCTCTCAGCACTCTTATCTGTTGTGCAGACCTACCAGGGTCAGCCCTGCCCATCCACTGAGTGTAGAGTATGCATTCATTATAATTTTAATTTGTATGCCTTGAATGTCAAGAAAATGGAATACTTTTTGGTTATGTCTTTGCTTCATGGATACCCCATTTGGTGAAGTGCCCGATCACATTTCAGCCATTCATCTGTCAGGTGGTTTGTGCCTTTTGTGTGTGTGTGTGTGTGTGTGTGTGTGTGTGTGTGTGTGGTACCGGGAATTGAACTCAGGATCTTATGCTTGCCAGGCAAGTGCTTATTCTACTGAGCTATCTCCCTGGCCTGTTTGTGCTTTTGGAAAACCATTTTATAGATATTCTTTGGTTTGGAAATGGTAGTTACCATAATGTTTTCTTTCACTGTGGCTCAGAGACTTATTTTAAAGACTGTGATAGTTTAGGTACAGTAGTCATTCTGGGTGCTGGTCAGGAGAGAGCTAGGCCCTGGCTTGTCCCTGCATCTGTAGCTGGGTCTGGTGAACAGAGTTGTGTCCTGTGGTTGAGGACTGGCAGCAATGGCTGGCACTTGGGCAAGGTCAACTTTGGATCTCCTGCCAGCATCCCCAGGACAGGTAAAGGAGCAGAATGTGTGTTTGCTCACCTTCTTCCTCCCTGTTCAGGCTTCAGTCACATCAGACTCCACTTCCTCTTTTGTTTAGCCCATATCAGCCATTGTCCTTCCTTCTGTTTCCTCAGTATCTCAGCTTACGCCTTGTTCTGTAGAGCTGGGGTGTGAACAGTCACCATATGGTGCCTTACAGGGTAATCCTCATTCCCTCCTTTATAATTCTTTTGCTGGGCTTTTGGGAGGAGGGAGAGTTAAGTAGTTTTAATGCTTAGTTTTGTTTAAAATAAAACACTGTCCAGTGAATTAAAAGAACACTCATAGCGGAGTGTGGTGGTACACACCTGTAATCTCAGCTCTTGGGAACCTGAGGCAGGAGAATCAAGGCTAGCCTGGGCTACAAAGGGGGTTCAAGGCCAGCCTCAGGGACAGAGTAAGACCCTGTCTCAGAAAACCAAAGAAGCCCAAAAACCAGCCAAACAAAAGAACAGTTATAATTAAAGCTGACTACAATGGTCATACTCCTACAAAAAGAGGTTATGTGTATAATGGTAAAATTCAGAGTATTGCTATCATCTTCAAAATGGGGGCAAGGTTACTGCTTTCATTTCTTACATGAGCACAGTGTTGTTGACTGTTTTGCCTGATGCTATAAAAGGCAGAAACATTAATACTTAAAAGGACAGAGAAGAGTTCACTGAGAATGTTATTGTCCATCAGAAAATCAAGCAAAACTAGCCGAAAATTAGCACGGCTGCTTCAGCTGGACTTCATGAAATCAAGACATAAAAGCCTGCCATTTCGCATATAGCTGCAATAGTTACTTACAAAATGTGGTGTCAGCATCATCTATAAAATGAAATGCTTAGGGATTTTTTAAAAAAGACTTTTCTACCAGGCACAATGGCACACACCTGTAATCTCAGCACTCAGGAGGCTGAGGCAGGAGGATTGTTGTGAGTTCAAGGCCAGCCTGAGCTACAAAGTGAGCTCAAGGCCAGCCTGAACTGCATAGTGAGACCCTGTCTCAAAAAATAAATAAATAAATAAAATAAGACTTTTCATAGTAAACAATGACACAGATGTCCAGACAGTAGTGAAGAGTGAGTAATACAGGAATAAATTTAACAAAAAGGTAATCTCTTTACAAGGGAAATGGTAGAGCTTGCTTGAAAGAGGTTAAGAGATATATGTTGATGGAAGGACCTATCTTTCGTCTGAATTGGAATATGCATTGTGTCCCCCATAATTTCAAAAGTTTCAATCAAAATCCAGGCAGAACCTTCTGCAGGGCTGCTGCCTCTGTAGGCTGTCTAGACCCTTGACTCTGAAGAGTCAGGAGGCGAGAGGACAGCAGGAATTGGCACCAGTAGACCACTGGAACCAAGGGCATGTCATGATGAAGATGTGTAAGTAAGGGTCCTGGGCGTCCATTGCAGACCTAAATTACATCTTTCTATAGCTATTACTTTAAAAAGAATTTCAGAGCATTTAGAGTCTACATAGAACGACCAAACCATGGAAGAAAGTGTTGGGAACTGGTTTTCTGACCGTGAGTGAGAAAGGTCTTCTAGGGCAAGAAGCAGATGAATAGATAATATGAGAATCAGAAGCAAAGCCCAAAAGTCCTCCCCCCACACCAGGCAGGCACTTATGCTGCTGAGCTATCTCCCTGGCTCAAAGCCTAACAGTCTTGATAGGAAAAAATAGGTAATATATTTAACAGCTAAAAAGGTTTCTATTCTTAGTGAGTGTATACCTTGCAAGAAAAAAGCAGACTGAGTTGAAAATGAACTGAGGATAAAGTCAGGTGAGACATAACAGAAGAAATAGAAGAGTCCTAGACATTACAGCAAATACTCAGTTGTTCTGGTCTTTGGGAAAATGGGGCCCAAGACTCTGGAAGAGTGGATGCATCCGTGGGCATTGTGGGGAAGTTCCTACTGAAGCTGTTATGCCCTTTGAGTAAGGAGCTTGCCATTTGGCCAAGTCTATGTGTTTGTCCTGAGGACTGTGGCTTATCAAACTCGCTCTGATAATAAGACTGCACAGGGAGCTCAGGAAGCAGTGGGGAGACCTGGTCTGCACCCTACAGATCCATGTGGGCAGGTGAGGGTAGAAATGGAAGTTGTGCATGTTTCAGTACCTATGACACTGGATGTCTTTTTGCATTGCTGTTATAGATAGAAAAGATAAATGCAGCAGAAAAAACAAGATGCCTTGTTCTGATGTGGGAAGGATTCTAAAAATGTATCTGTGATTAAAGAGAGAGTTCATAGAAGTGTATCTGTTGCCTCCTCCTGTATAGACAGGGAATCAGGCCCACTGTGGAGCCTGGGCTGGGGATGTCGTGATAGTTGCAGGCAGGGTGAACTGGGCTCTTATATGGGTGAACGTAGATTGGGTACTGCTTTGTGGCCTGTGAGAATGCTTTTGGTATGTGTACTTTTGTCACTTTTTATTGATACCTGTTATTCCTTGAGTATGCTGTCTTTGTTAGCACAGTAACCTCCATGGCCCAGTGGTTGAGCTTGAACGCACAGTCTTCTTCTTGTCACAGTATGGCAACACTGCTGAGGAGCAGGCCCGTCTGGGATGGGGCATCTTGTTGGAGAGCAGGAAAGCAGGGTATCTGAGTCTCATTCTCTCCCTGGATACCCATCCCATCCCATCCTACCTTACCAGGTTTGGCCAGGCAGGGCAGGGCAGGGCAGGGCAATGACCTGACAGTGCCCCACACCATCCACCTATGTCTCTCGCATGTACCACCAGTGTGGTTTAAACATTGTGTTGGGTCTGTTGGTCTACACCAAAGGAGCTAAATGTGTTGTGTTTTGTTTTGTTTTGTTTTGTTTCCCTGGACATGTGGCTGCCCAGATTGATGGCGAGTCTGAGGAAGAACAGGAATCTGCTGACACTGGAGAGGATGAGGACGGTGGAGACGAGTCTGACCTGGTAATCTTGACATGGGTCTGGTCACAGCTGAGGGCCAAGCAAGCAGGTGGGGTGATTCTACCCTAGGTACAGCAGCAAGCATGACCCAGAGCTGTCTAGTGTGAGGCTGTGAGGGAAGGGTCTAGTCCCACTTGCTAGTTTCTTGAGCACAAGGCCAGGTCTGGTTTCACTTGCTAGTTTCTTGAGCACAAGGAGAGTATGGATGGAGTAGTTGCTGTGAGCAGACATGTAGGCTTTGTGGTATTTTAAGGTGGAGTGGCCTGGGCTGCCAGAGTGGGGGATAGGAGGGGTAGGGTCCTGCCTGCTCCCTCAGCCTTATCCTGAGGTATTTTATGCTTGGCAAGCAGCTGAGGGACAGAGGTCTGTGGGAACAGAGAGCCTGGAAACCAGTAAGTATGACAAAGCCCAGTCAGGGTAAGGCCTCAGGAACCGTGTGTGTGAGCATTGAGTGGAGGAGGTGAGTTTGTTGTGAGTTCCAGAAGGAAGGGTCTGTGCTATGGGGGGAAGACCTGGGGCCAGGAGCCACTCTGGACCAGAAGAAGTAGCCAGTGGTGCCAGTTTGCCACCAGATGAAGGACACCAGGGAATATCAGACACTTTCATGTTAAGTCTTCTGAAAAGGTGCCTTGTTTCTCAGGGTGTCACAGGGTCCAAGCATTGACAGGCTTTGTGTATAGCAGCTTCAGAAGTCCTTCCAGAAGTTTTTCCCTCCTCTTGAAGTTTCTCTGGGCTTGCAGGGATGGGCACTAGACAGTGTGCTGAAGATGGCTCCTCAGCACTGTCCTCTAAGGATGCCTGGCATAGATGTAGGCACTAACCCCAAGCCCATGCCCTGAGCATTGGCAGGATGTGGTCTGATCTGAGTGGCTGAGCATCTTCCTGTGTGCTAAGCACAGCATCCTGTGCATTGTGTGTGTGTGTGTGTGTGTGTGTGTGTGTGTGTGTGTGTGTGTGGTGGATATCCTGATACCTTTCTGCTCTGTCAACTTGCCTGTCCCTTTCCAACACCAGCTGGGCCTAAGAGCATGCCAGTAGTCAGCTGTGATTCTTGGTGGTTAGATGCCCTTCCTGCATCTATACTTTACACAGATTACAGCTTCTTCCCATGCTCTCCATGTAGTGAATTTGTGTGCTACGGATTCTAGGGTATAGTGAACATTGATTACTTCTTTCCTTGTGAGCAAGACACATGGATACATGTGATGAAAAGCAGAATATCTTTCTGAGCTTGTTTTCTTAGTTCCCGAGTATAATTTTCCAAAGTATTCTTTTGTGTCAGTTACAGACTACACTTAGTTTTCTTGGCTCTTTTACCTTTTAAAGAACTGAATTTAGAGAATAGTTAGGGAACAGCTTGGGTATCTTTAGAGTGTGACCCAGAGAAATGTCTAGAAGTGAAGTGAATCTTTTAGAGGAAGAATCACGATAAGCGAGTATTTTATTTTGCAGGCAAACAACTTCTAGTCCTTTTTGCTCTCAAGAGCGCCCTCTGCTTTGCTTCTGACGTACCTGCCCTTTGGTCCTCCAGAGTTCTGAATCCAGCACCAGGAAGAAATTTCTTAAGAGGAGAGGAAAGGCTGACAGTCCTTGGATCAAGCCAGCTCGGAAAAGGAGGCGAAGGAGTAGAAAAAAGCCAAGTAGTACGCTAGGTAAGCACAGAGGAGTATGGTCCAAGCCCTCATAGAGTGTGTCAGGGCTTGGAGACCAGTCTAAGAACTTGAAAAGGGCCCATTTTTAGCAAGTGTATGAAATGACACTCCTGTGGTTTCCTTCTGATTAACGTAGTGGATCCTGACCTCATGCTGAACACCTGCTCAGGGTGACTAGTAACCTGTGGCCAGTGAATATTAGTAGGCTGCGTGGAGGGATGAGGTCCGTGGCCACCCAGCTGCCCTCCTTGGTTTGTGCATGGTAGCTTTAGACCTTGGGTTGGCATTTCCTGATCTGAAAGTAATTTGTTAAGGTGAATGCAAGGAAGGAAATGGCCACTCAAGTTAGAAGGGGTCGTAGAGTTCATGTACCAGGGGTCATTTTATTTATGGCTCTGTTGAGGTAGACTTGGCACAGTTTATGAATTAAGATATACATAACCATACCACTGCCCCCTGAGAACCTCTGCTTTTGTCATTGTCCCTTCCCTGCCCCAGGAAGCCCTAATCTACTTCATTTTTGTAGGTGGTTTGCACTTTGTGGAGTTCTGTGTGAATGGACTGGTTCAACATGGACTCTCCTTTCCTCTGGCTCCTTTGAATTTTGTTGTCAGTCTGGTTCCTATCCATTGGTGAGAAGTGTCCCATCATGAGGCTGTACTGTGGCTGGCCAACTACCAGCTGTGAGTGGGCCCTGGATTTTTCCTGCTTGGGCTATCAGGAAACTGCTGTGGATATTGGTGTGCCATCTTCCTTGGACAGCACTCACTACCTAGAATGGCATGGCTGAGTCATGTTGTGTGCTTGCCTTTTTTGAGACTTGCCAACCTTTTTCTCAAGGCACAAGTCCTGCTTTCTATTCCTATGCATCCCTAGAAGGTCAGCTCCCTTCTTTATCAGTGCTTGGAGGTTTTGTTTTTATGTTTTTGAGACAGGGTCTTGCCACATAGTTCAGACTGGCTTTCAGCTCACTGTATAGCCCAGGCTGGCCTCAAACTCACAGCAATTCTCCCCAGCCTCCCAAGTCCTGGGATTACAGATGTGTGCTGCCCACCGTCCCTGGCTTTTCTCTGAAGTTCAGTGGTTTATGGGGCTGGGCACTGATATCTCTGGGCAGTTTCAGTGTGATTGTACTTGACAAATAATGAGGTTGTGGTTTTTTCTTAACTTTTCTGTTTTTCCTTTTCTGAAGTGTTTTATTTTCTTTTGCTTTTGTCTTCTCATTAAATTATAACAGCTTTTTAAATATTCTGGATTCAAGTCTAATCAGATGGATGCTTGTTTATATTTATATGTAGTCTGTGGTGAGTTTCATTTGCTAGTGGTATGTTTAGGATAAGAGCGACAGTAAAAATGTTTTGTTGAAGTATAATTTATGGATTGTTTTCTTTCATGAGTCATGCTTGACCACGAGGTATGGTAGTGCACGCCTGTAATCCCTGCACTTGGGAGGCTAAGGCAGAAGGATCACTTCAAGTTTGAGACCAGCCTGGGGTAGATAGTAAACTTCAAGGCCAGCCTAAACTACACAAGCCAAGGTACCAAGGTTTTGTTCCACATTTCCTTCTGAAGATTTTCACTCATGGTGTATATACATAGTCCTTGGTACTTTTGGGGGCAGTGTTTGAGTGCAGCCAGAGGCAAAGACAAACTTCCTTCCTGAGGCAGGTAGTTGATTGGAACTATTGGTTGAGCTGACTTTTCTTTCCCTTTTGACTTTGAATCATTTTTTTGACAGAGTATAGGCTGTTGTTGTGCTTTCCAGTCTGTTCCATTTACTTATCTTCATACCACCACAGAGATGCAGCATCTGTTATTTTTCTTATTGCTTTAGCTGTGCTTCTGCCCTCCTCAGCCAATGTTGACTGGTGTCTGGGAGGCCAGACTCCTGGGTCTGTTGGAGTCAGCTCACCTGCTTCCCTGTGAGACTCTTCTGTCCTTTCAGTCATGTTTCCTTTTTTCTTCACCTTGTATTATGCACTGAGACCAGAATACCAATGTGGGTTTACTGTTGGCTGGCAGAATATATTTGTAGATCTAAGACTAAATGTTGTTTTGAGGCTAGGAATTTCCTCTTTGTCATCTTGGTTATAACTTGTTAAATGCATGCCTAAATTTTTACTCAGATAGGAGTTCGAATTTTATTTCTATATGTGAAGTGCTTAAAATTACATAAAGATTTCTCATGTTCTTCTTGTGGTTGATTTCTCAAAAGTGGTCCTGTGTCTAAGATCTAGGTGCAGAATACATTGTGAATTAAAACACTCAGGTACTGTGCCTCAGTTTTAATGGCTCATTATTCCCAGTCACTAAAATAATATTTGTGACCAATATTGAGATGTCTGACTGTGAAGTGTGGTCATTTGCCCTTGTTAAATATTACTTGTAAATGAATACGTTCCTTAAGCTTGCTCAGTGAAACACTCCCAAACTTCAAATACCCATTTTCTTATGTCTCTCTTGGGCCCTCCTGGGAAATACAGACAGGCTGACTTAAGTGATACCCCATTTACTGCCATCCCATGTCCTCAAGGAAAAGGGGACCACAGAAATATCTGTGTACGTACACACACACACACCTTGTAGCTCTCCTCTTCATTGCTTCTGCTTGACAAATTAAGATTTTATTTCCCGCTAGTGAGTGATGCACTTTTTTTCACAGACACTGTGTCTGATGGTGTTCACACTGACCCTTTGCCTGGAAATCCCTGGGTGACAGAACAGAGGAAGAATGATAGTGCCTTTAGCCCATGCTGATGTTTGGACTGTTTCTTTAGCTACATAACATCAGTTGGTTTTTCAAATATATTTCATTTTAATGTAATTTACAGGACATGCATTTATCCATTTTATGGATTATTTCATCAGATTTTACTTATCTGGCAAGGTTACAGAGAAATACAGATTCATGTTAGTGCCTCATTTCTCTTGGTCCAGTGCCTACCCCATTGTGTGAGGTAGACAAGGGCAATTAACAAAATGATGTCCAGGGGAAAAACAACAGTGAAACCATATGGTCTAAGTAATGGTTATTGCAGTTTGCGTTCTGAATGGGTTCAATAGAAATAGCCTCTTTCTGGGGAATTAGCTCTGGTGTGGCTTCCACAGGGTTCTCATTGTGCTTTCTCTGTGTAGGTTCTGAGGCCTGTAAGTTGTCACCAGGAAGCACTGAGCAGATGGCTCCAGGAGACAGCTCTGGGTATATGGAAGTCTCTCTGGACTCACTGGATCTCCGTGTCAAAGGGATTCTGTCCTCCCAAGCGGAAGGTGAAGATCAGTGTTGTAGCTGTAACTGCACCACCATCTTGTTCTTTGTTTGCTGATCTCATCCTCTGTATTAACCTGATGCCCCCTGGTGGATATTAAAAGAAAATTTGATCAAATGCATCAGTTAGAGGTAATGGAACAGATATGACACTAAATAGGCTTGCCAGGTCACTCACAGCATGCACACAGGACCAGGTTGTTGGTAGTTGTGTCTTAGGGTTTTTCCCCACTGTAAGCCAGATGCACTTTGCTTGGAGTCCCTGAGGAAAATGTGTCCCATCCCAACCAGGTCTCAAGATTATAGCTGGCAATGTAAATTTGAATCTGCCTTTGGGTAGCCCCTGGGTCTGGTTGGGAAGTGGTAGCTGGTGTTGAGCTCACAGTTCTCAGGATGTTCTGCAGTGAGGTTAAATGCTCATGCTGTTTTCATGCCCTTCACAGGTGCACCTTGGCTTCTGCTGTTAGTTCTTGTGTAGAGGCTATGGAGCCTTGCCCTTTCTTTTCCCCTTCTTCTTCCCCCTTGTGTCACTTGAAACCCTTATGTCAATGAAAAGTAACTAATGGTTCTGGGAAACCCCTGCAAAAAGTAATGCAAGGAGAAGTAGAAACTTTAGTAGCTTTTTACATCCATATGGATTTTGTAAATGTAAAGCTGTAGATTACTATAGAGGTTTAATAAACCTTTTTTTTTTTTTTTTTTTTTTGCAGTGCCGGAGATTGAACTCAGGACCCTGTGCTTGCCAGGCAGGCACTTATTCTACTGAGCTATCTCTATGGCCCTGATAAATCTTTTTAAGACAACAAATAGGCACCTTCTTAGGGTTTTGAATGTTTGAGGGGTGTGATGCACCTGTGTAGTTTAGGAAATAGCTTTAGCTTAAGTCATAAATCTGGGCTTGTTTGTTGGTGAAATACTTTTTTTTTTTTTTTTTTTAATGTGTTTGGTACAGGGTCTCACCACACAGCTTGGACTCGTAGTGATCCTCCTGTTTTCAGCCTTCCTGGAGCTGGGATGATAGGCATGCACTACCACACCTGGTCTCAGTGGCTAGCTCAGCACACCCAGGGGCAGGGCTGGGTGGCATGTGGTGCTGGATATTGAACCTCGGTCCCTGCGCTTGCCCAAGCAGGCACTTAGTCCCCTGAGGTATCCTACCAGCCCGCAAAATGCTTTTTTTCCTTCTTGTACCAACTAGAGCAGAAACTTCTCTTGAATATAAGGCCCTTACTAGGGATGAGTTACCCCATACCTCTTCTCTAGATTAAGTGTAACTGTGTTTTAAGTTTTCCAGGCTTCGGTGTGGAGGATTCAGGAGGCAGGATGGAGATTTGATTGTGAGCACAGTGCTCCCTTTACCAGTCAGCTTCTATGAAGTGCAGCAGAAACCCTGCCTGCTGCTGGAGAGGAATGGAGGTGAAGTGTGGTGACATTGAAGGGCCTTCCATACAAACATGTCTGGCCTGTCTGGTGAAAACGGGGTCAAGGAGTTAACTGAAAAGGATCAGAATAGCATATGCAGGGACCAGAATGGTGAGAGCCAAGTTAGAGAGGTTAGAAAAAAAAGGCCTATTGCAGCAGCTTTTCTTAGATCCCATGATATTTTATAAACTATCCTCTCAAACTGTACTTACATTTGGTAAATGATGACTGATTGGTCAGTGATTGGTATGTTCTGTCATCCTTTTGATTTAGGGAGTCAACATCTTGAAGAAACAAACAGCATTGTTCCCTCATGCTCATGCTTAAATTGTGGAGTTTGGGACCTGAAGGGAGGTAGTAATAGAGTCACCATTTGGATGGTGGATGCCTTAGGAGTCACTTGATTTAGGTTGGTGAGGGCAAGTGGCATTGTAGTCAAGGGTTGCATGCCTGTAATCCCAGCACTCCGGAGACTGAAGCAGGAGGATCATTGTGAGTTCATATAGGAAGACCCTATCTCAGAAAACAAAAACACAAAACAAAAAAAGTGGTCTTTCTTAGGAATCTTCACTTGTGGTGGATTTCTTCTCATCATTGTTGCTTATATCTAGGTAAGTTCTCCCTCCCACAGCAAGTAGTGGGAGGGAGAAGATGTGAGCTTGGGGGAGATCAGCAGCAGGGGCCATAACAGTGTTGGGTGCAGGAGAGCCAGAGTTTGGTAGAGAGATGCTGCGCACAGGATTTCTCTGAACATCCTGCAAGTCCTCGCTGCTGGGGACTAAGGCACACTGTAGGCCACAGAGACACCCGTGCCTAGATGGGCTGCTCTACTGTGTGAACCCTGGGTTCTGCTTACCTCACCTCACCCTTCTCAGCTGACATAGTTGGCACATCAGAGGGCAATTAGCTGACTAATTCTCTGTGTAGGCCAATGTGTCAGCAGTTAAAACCAAGTTGTTAGGCAGGATCTTCTTAAAGGCTCTTCTAGCTTTAAATTTGCAGTAATTCTGATTTGAGTTTTGCCTCACATTTCCTGTTTTCTTTTGGGGTGGTGGGGTACATCCAGAGGCTAGGCTGGGAAGTGGGCAGCTGAAGTTGCCTGTCCTGAACTTCCTTCACAAAGAGGCATGGCTGAGGTTGTCTCTTGTTTACTGACAACCAGTGAGGGACCTAGTAGGGACCCAGGCTACCTCCAGTTACTCACATGAGCAGCAAGGGATTCTGTGGGGCGGAGGCTGTCCTCTGATGACTCAGCACAGGTATCTTTGGAGTGGGGACAGAGATTAGCATACTTCTTAAAGAGTTTGTTTGAATAACTTACAAGTCAGGTCACTGCAAGCCAGAAATGGTCAGGCCTGTGTTGAGGGAATGCAGAGGATGGTTTGTTTGTGGCAAACCTGGAATGGCACTGAAGTGTTTGCTCGGTTGGAGTTACTTGCTCTGTTAGGTGGGCAAGTCCCTTGTTATGTAAATCGGTTGGCTGCTTCTGATTGGCTGAATGTAAGTTTCACTTTTTTATCACCAGCCAGAATAAATAGCCCAGTTTCATTAGTGTTTGGAAAGGAAGCAAGGGCTAGATGGCTTCATGGCTCAACTGGCTCTGTCTTCTCCAGGATACTTTGGGCCTACTCTTCATTTTAGTTTACTTTAACAGTGTATTCTTGGGGCTGGTGAGATGGCTCAGTGGTCTAAAGCGCCTACTTAGAAAAAACTTAGCAAACACAGGGACCTCGGTTCAATCCCCCAGCACCATATGCCAGCCAGCCCTGCCCCCTGGTGGGCTGAGCTGGCCACACACACATAAATAAATAAAAATAAATTAAAAAAAAACAAAAAAACAGTGTATTCTTTTAGATGTGAATAACAGTTGTTTTTAATAAAGGGAGGTAATTGTGCCAAAAATAATGATTTAATTTGAATTCTGCTTTGGCTTTTCAAAACTAAGTGAGGAAAGTAAAGTGTCAACCTGTAGTGAATGTTTTTTGTGTGTGCAAATTAGGATTTTAGAGTTGCTGATGTAGGTGTGGTGTCTCTCTTTGGCTTATGGCAGAGGCCCCAAGAACATGGATTAGCAGATGTTTCTGGGGACTAGCTGTTGGCATATGGGGAGACCAGCCTACATTGCCCTTACATCAAGCAGGGCAGTGTGCAGGTGTGTGTCCTTCAAGCAGTGCTGCTGTGTCATAAATGGTGTTGCTCATATTTCATTGCATGTGCAGTCACTGTAAAGATATAAATGTTTGCTCTTGGTTGGCCCTTGGAGTTCAAGGTTGCATAAGCTGATGCCTATCTGTGTGACTTAGGGCTGGCCAATGGTCCAGACGCATTGGAGACAGATGGCCTCCAGGAAGTGCCTCTCTGCAGCTGCCGGATGGAAACCCCGAAGAGCCGTGAGATCACCACCCTGGCCAATAACCAGTGCATGGCCACCGAGAGCGTAGATCATGAAGTAAGCAAATTTGTTTCCAACTTAAAACAGGAACAGAAATGTCATGTACAGAAAGCCCAGTCCTAAGCCACAGACTCTGTAGCTTCTTCAGTCCATGGTATTGGTGACTGGGGAGCCCAACTAGGCTGTAAACAGAATCAGTGGAAAAAAGTAGCTTGAGATAAGATAGACCACGTGTACTGCTACCTGTCCCTGTAGCTTCTGGCAGGACAATCCTAGCCCAGAAGGCTAGCATCTGTTCCGTGAGCTGTCACTTCCCTCTGATCTGTGACTCAGAGGATTTTCATAGTTTGAACAGAGAGATGCCTGTGCTGAGAGGTTTTCCATAGCTTTTGGCCAGGATCTCTATCAGCTGTTAGAGCCATTTCTGCAGCTGGCTGTGGGGAGAAACTGAGGCAGGTTTATTGGTATGAGTTTGATAGATGCCTTGCACAATTGCCTGGCCCTCAGTGCTCTCCACACTTGGCTTCACATTCTCTGGAAAAGCCAAGGCCGAGGTGGCACCTTGTTTGTTTGTTCCCTGAGGGGTGCCTCTGACTATCATTCCTGTGAGGTGTCTAGTCCTTTTACTACTGAAGCTGTTCTCATCAGCTAAATCATTGAATCTTTACCACAAGTTTTGGGAGTGCAGAATTAGTGTCAGCAGTAACTTACCCAGCCTCTCTGCTGATTGAGTGTTGTCCTGAGACTTGGTACACAGAGAACCTCACTTTCCCAGGTTATGGCAGTGAAGCAGGTAGTGCATCCAGATCACCAGCTCCAGGGAAAAGTAGGAATGGACCTGATCTTAAGGTCAGCCATGTGTCCCAGCTTTGGGGTGCTGGTCTTTGGAGACTGGCCCAGTGGCTTTCACCTCCAGTGCTAGTTGATACAGCTGGAGTTGCTGATTCAGCTGATATGGCAGTTCTTCTAGGAATTTACAGTTCCTAGGACCACACATACATTAAGAACCCCTAGTCCTCCTCTTACCCTGCTTTGACAGCAGTGTTTAGAAGATCTAAGGGGATCATATTTCTATTTGGAAGATTATCTCTCCGATGAATTTAACATGCTATACTCAGGTTTGCAGTCTGAATGGCACCCCCGAGGAAAACACCAGCATCTGCCTTGTCCGTATTGTTTCAGGCTGGCTAGTGGCCTCTGTGACCCTTACCCAACAGGCTTCTCACAGATGTCTAATCTCCCTCTGAAAGACTAATGCCACTTGCCATAGTTTTGTCACCTTCGATATTCACCTGGAATCCTTGCATCTTTTTTTAAAGAAGCTTTTCAAATGAGAAAGTGGAGAGTGTGGCTCACTCTCTATGCGTTGCTCAGACTTGGCCCTTACCAGCAGTGGTCTTGCCTTCTTACTGCTCCTGGTTTTCAGCTACCCTTTTTTAAGCTAACCTCATTTTACCACTAAATGTTTCAATATTAATCTCTATTAGTAGAAAACATGACATCTTTTCACATAGAAACAGTGCATGATATATGTGGGAATAAAAACAGCTTTGCATTTTTAAGTGATGCTCATACTTTCTTCATGTTCATCATCCTCTAGTGTCAAATCTTTTGCATCTCTTCTAATTCAGAACATTCTTTCTGCTATCCCTTCTCCAGTTCTTCATATCTATGACCTGTTGAGGGAGCTGGGTCCAGATTCTGGGTTCAACTGATGGCTCTCTGTGCTATTTCATTTGTTTCCGTAAGTTCCTGTGGTCTGAAAATTGGATCCAAGTAAAGTGAACATGGGTAAATTCAAGTACAGTAAGTCCCTGACTTAAAATTTTGTCCTAAGAGAGTTGTTCATAAGTGGGATTCATCCATAACCCAGAAAATAAGTCTTACATAGTACATCTGTGAGAGTTTGAATGCAAATGTTGGTAAATTGGGGACTTAGTATATGTAGGCTTTAATTATGTGATTTTTATCTTGGCCAGGGTGCCTTGGTAGGCATGCTGTGAGGCACAAGGATCATCCATGATGATTACTGATCCCTTCCTTACCAGCTGTTCACCTGAAGGTTCTTTGTTCTTGTGTCTTGTGGTTCTGTGATTGGACACGGATATTCCACTATCCATCCATCTCTCCACCCCTTTTTATTTTTAATTTTGAGACATTGTTTTCTAAAGTTGTCCAGGTGGGACTCAAACTTTCAGTCCTGCCTCTCCGTCTCTCTCATTGTTGGTTTTATCAGTTTACACCACCTTGCCCAGCATTCACTTGAAGGTTTTTATTGTCTTCAGTGGTCACTATTGAAGTCATACAAGTTGCAAAATGGCAGTTTTGCACTTCTGGGGTTCTTCCTGAAACTAGTGGCTAGAATTATTTGGTACAAATGAACTTTCTGTCATTTGCTAGAGGTGTTTTGACATCTCTCAACTAGGTTCTTTTACTGGAGAGGAAGAATATGTAGCTATGCTTCTCTTTTCTCAGCATAATGCACTGGCATTCTGACAGCCTTCAGGGGTATACAGTAGGCTTGTTTTTTGGTGTTTTTGCTTTGGTGATGGTATTGAGGACTGAACCTGGTGCCTTGCTTCTTGCATGTTCTAGGAAGTGCTCTCCCACCAAGCTATGTATCAGCATAATGGCCTTGATTTTGCTTTTCTCTTTCCTCTCCACTGTTCTTTCTCTCTGTACCATTCTCAGGAATATAGGGTCTTTCCTATATTCCATATGTTATAAACTCTTTGCTATAAAATTAGTTCCAGAAAACCACAAAGTAGGGGCTGGTGAGATGGCTCAGTGGTCTAACGCACCTACTTAGAACAAGCTTAGCAAAGCACAGGGACCGCGGTTCAATCCCCCAGCACCACATGCCAGCCAGTCCCGCCCCCTGGTGGGCTGAGCTGGCCACACACACACACAAATAAAAATTTAAAAAAATAAAAATTAAAAAAAAAGAAAACCACAAAGTAAATGTTGAGTTTAATGAGTTCTTCACAGGCAAGCTCCAGTAGTACCATAAAGGTCAAGGCCAGAAAGTAGAACATGCCATCACTGGCCCAGGCTGACTTTCTAGATTCTGTGAATCCCATACTCAGGTCATAGTTTAGGAAGTCCTTCTGTGTTTGTTGATAGGGACATAGGGGCAGATTCAGCTCAATCTTTTTTTTTTTTTAATCTTTTATTCATTCATTTGGTACAGGGTCTTGCTATGCAGCTCAGACTCATAGTGATCTTCCCGATTACTCATAGTAATCTTAGCCTCTCCAGTGCTGGGATTACAGGCATGAGCCACCATGACTGGTTTCAGTGGCTGGCATTGTATGCTGTACCTGGGATTGAAACCAGGTCCTTGTGCTTGCCAGGCAGGTGCTTAGACTGCTGAGCTATCTCCCTAACTGAGCTCAATTCCTTTGTAAAATTGTGGGAAGCTTGCCCCCAGACAAGGGATGTGATAGCTGTTTCTTTCTCTTTTTCTAATGTTAGCAGCTTCTTATACCTAATACCTGTCTTTACTAGGAATTGTAGTCTTCAAAATGGTACTCTTAGGACTGAGGGGATAGCTCAGTAGAATAAGCGCTTGCTTGACAAGTGCAAGGGCCTGAGTTCAGTACCTGGTTCTGCAAAAAAAAAAAAAGGTACTCTTCTATCACTGTCTCATTGCTGAGACAGAATACCAGGTACCTGCAAGTTAAAACAGGAAAGTTATCTTACCTCGTAGTTTGTAGAGGTTTCAGTCCGTAGTTGACTAGCTCCAAAGCAGGGTAGCATGATACAGGGGCATAGTAGGCTTCCTTCTGCTTTTCCCTTAATCAGCATGTGGACAGACCAGTACCTGCAAGTTAAAACAAAGCTGCACATCATGTTAGGTGATATAACCCCCTACATATCAATGAAATCTTTAAATAGAGATACAGTATATTATGCAATCAAACTGAACACATGGTTGTTTGTACCATTTGACATATAATTGGGTCCACTTTTTTTTTTCTAACAAGTGATAAGACTGTTGCATTATTCTATAAAATATTTAAAGGACCACATAATCTATTACATTGATAATCCCACAGGAAAAACTATTACACTGAGTAATACTAAAAAACATTGGAAATTTATCAGCATCTTCTCTCAATCAGCTTCTCTCCCCCCCCCCCCGTAATTTTATTGAGAAACAAATAGCAATGAGACAGTTTCAAACCCAATTGGTAGGACAGTTTCAATAATTAACACATTGCATACATTGTTCCTAGTGGTTAATTGCTGTACAAGATGCGGACATGATACCTTATTTACAAACAACATTAGAACAAATCCTTCTATTCATTAAGAGAATGTAACTATATATCCTAACCACTTTGAATACACAGATACAAAATGGACATTCATCTGTATACCCTTTTTTTGTTAAGTTCCGTTATTTGAATATTATAGGTGTGTTAACTCAGCAAAATATTCTAAAAGAGTCCAGTAGTCCAGAATAGTATTGGGTCTTCCGCTTCACTGGCAGTGTCAGAAATTGTTGACCTGAGTCCCCTACAGCTCAACATAACAGCATGGCTTTACTTCTTATATTTCGTTTTTATACTTTTCTGCTGGATGGTTAAGACCAAGGTAAAGCAGGACCTATGCAACAAGAGCTGTAGCTTTTGGATCTGCTAAGGTCAGTGAAATCCTGAGATCCTGTACCTCAGATTGTAGATCCTTTGTCAGTGTCAGCCATGTGGATGAGTCATGGCCATTGCTTGGCCAACAGGCTACAAGTCTTATTGGTTGGTGCCACCCACACTGAGGGTTCTGCTTGGGGCTTCCCTCTTTAGTAGATTCATCATCACACCTAGAACTATGGTAAATCAATCACTGAACTAGTACGGTATCATACACCTACGATCCAGTGTTACACCCATGAGCCAGTCACTCCCAGAAGCCCCACCTATGAACATATGAGGCTTGGGCATGTATGTGTGTGCACATTTAAGTTTAAGCTGTAGTAGTCATTTAATATGCATTTGTTTGTTAGAATGTTAGCAGCACACTTTTTAGAGCAAGACTGGATAGGTGTTTGATTCTTGTCCTTTGATACTGAATTGGAACATTAGAGATGTAGCTTAGTCAAAGAACATTTGCCTTTATCACAAGGCTTTGGGTTTAATCCTCAACACACAAAAACAAACAAAGTGGTTATTGACTTGGATCCCCCATCAGCTTCTGAAGCTGACCATTCTTTTATAATATTGATGTATTTATCATGTTTTCTTCTTCTTTTTTTTTTTTTTTTGGTGGCGGAACCAGGGATTGAACTCAGGCCCTTGCGCTTACAGGAAGCGCTTATTCCACTGAGCCATCTCCCTGGCCGCCTAAATACTTTATCATGTCTTTTTTTAATTTTATTTTTTAATATTGATGTGTTTAAATGCACTTGATGGGTTTGATTCTTTGTGTTCTTGAAGGCCAGATAGCCCATCCTCAGCTCACAGGACACTCTTCCTTTTGACTCTTTCCTGAGAAGTCTTTGGGGTCAGAAATGTTCCATAGTGACTCTGAGAGGTTATGAACCTTTCTCTTCTTGAGCTCTCCCAGCATTTGTGTTTGGAAGCTCAGTGGCACTGGGTGATATAAGAATGTCCTATGACAAAAAGCTTTGCAAGGGTGAGAGAACTGTTCAGGATACAAGCTATAACCATTTGAACAAAAGCTCTTGGGATCCTCATCACTGTAGTGATGGGAGCACTGGGAGGCCTTTCCTCTGTGCTCCTGCTGTCATCCACTCCATTCAGTGTTTATTCTATTCCTCATAGCCTTTTCTTCAGCCTTATTAGGCCCTGGCAGTCAGTGTTGAGCCAGAGGCCATAGATATTGTATATTCCACATTCTGGGTCCAAGATCCAGACCTGCCCAGATGCCACATCACCCTGTGTTGTAGGTTGGGGCTGGACTCTGTTCCTGATGACTTGTTTGTATGTACATAATGTACATAATGTCTGTGGGTTCGGGCTTGCTGGGTAATGGTTTCTGCTATTTTGTTTGGACTCGAGAAAGTGCTAGAGCAATGGTATTCACCATGTCTCAGCTGTTTCCCCCTTTCAGACCAGCTTCTCTGTTTTTCAGTCAAGTCTAATAGATGCATAAGTTGTACATGGTGAGGGTGAGAAAGTTTCTGGCACTGAAATGGTTTTTGATTTTGGAACATTTGGGGTTGAGGTTGTTCACATTAGGAGTGTTCAACCTGTATTGGTCATTCTCTTCTTTATCAGTATACTTGCCTTATTGCTGCAGTGTTATTTCTGTTATTCACATGGCCTTTCTTTAGAATTCCAGCTGTGACACTGCTTTTGTGTCACCTGAGTTTTTCTCTGCTTTCCACTTTTTCTTTTGACACTGAGTTCATGTTCCTGTAGTATAGGACTTGTAGCTTTAGCATCATTGATCTTTTCTGGGGAGGTACAGCCTATCGGTGGTTAGACTGTTAGTAGCGTCTCTCATTAGGTGCTGGTCTCACTCCCCACCCCCAACATAAGCCCTAACCATGGAAAAAAAAAAGCCCCAGTTAGTCTCTCCTTGCTTTTCTTGCCATTACAGAGTGGCCACTGAGCAAGAGAGCAGCGAAGTGTAATCTGTGTAGCAATGGCCATCAGCATGGTAAGAAATACCTAGGGCTGGTTCTAGTTACATGGTAGTTGTTGCCATAGATTTCTTTAGTGATGGCCAGATGTCTCTGGGAGACAGGCTGCTCATTCTCCCTGGGAAAGCGCCACTGCTCCCAGTCACCCTTCTTAGGTTATGTGCTATGCTGATGGATAGTCTTCTCAGTTCCTGTTTCACCCTGGACCTTCTGCTTTCTTGTGTGCCTCTGGTTACTGTGGGGGTGTCCTACCATGCTACAGCCAGTCTCTGGGTCCCAGCCTGGGTCTGGTCCTGCCATTGCAGGGAAGCTTAGTCTGTGTCAGGTGGGAATCCTCTGCCTGTAGGATGAAAAGGCCTTGGTCTAGACCATGGCCTGGACTACTGCTGCTGCCCTTCTAGGAAGGTTTTGACTGTCCTTAGTCTCCCCACCTCACCTTCTTTGTCTTTTTTGAGACAAGGTTTCACTATGCAGGTCAAGCTGGTCTTGAACTCACTTT
Source organism: Octodon degus (assembly GCF_000260255.1). NCBI lineage: Eukaryota > Metazoa > Chordata > Mammalia > Rodentia > Octodontidae > Octodon > Octodon degus. Next base: position 279,380 of record NW_004524699.1, on the reverse strand, counting down.
GTAGCCCAGGCTGGCCTTGAACTCACAATGATCCTCCTGCCTCAGCCTCCTGAGTGTTGGGATTACAGGTTTGTGCCACCATGCCTGGATTCAGCCCTTTCTTCAGTCACAGCTGAGTTTCACCTGTGCCCAGCACAAAGGTTTGCTGCTCTCTTATTTTAGTGAGGGAGAAGGAACTGTGTGAGCTTCCTGCTCACGTGTCTCCTGAGTGCTGGCTCCCAGGGCTGTGGCCCAGGTGTCATGTTAACCTTTGTTAACACAGTTGAAACATCAGCATGTGGTGACCAGTGCTGTCCTTTGGTGAGGCAGGATTCATGCGTGGCCTTTGCTTTGGGGATGGGCCCCTCTGATGGATCTGTGGGTGGCCCAGAATCCTCTTATTGTCAGAGGTTGGAGTAGCGCCCTTTCTGTACCCTGCCCCCGACCCCTGAAACCTCATTAAGGGTGAACCATGGAGCACTCTAGTTTCTTTGCTGTTTTTGTCTCCTCTTACTTCCCCCAGAATGCCCAGCACCTTCACTATGACCACTATGGTGGTTCCTGCTGCTTTGCCCTTGGATGGCTCAGTGCTTCAGGATGGGCTGTGCTGTCTGGGCCTCAGTCCTGACGCATTGGAGGTTTGCCCTCCTCTGTTCTTCAGGGCCTTCTCTCTGAAACTCACCTCTTTCTCTAGCATTTCTCCCTACTTCCATGACTTCCAGGTAGGGATCTGGTTCTAGTCATTCCTGAATACCCCTCAAAAGGAAAAACCTGTTTTTAATTGGCATCTATTGTTTCTATCTGGAGGTGTCATTGTTTCACATTTTATCCAGCTCTGCAGTCCTTTCCAATGCTGCTTTTCAACCTGGGTCCCTCTGTGTCCTTAGTCTGTCAGTATGTCCCCAGTTTTTAGGGTATGCTGTGGAAATGTTCATAGCTGAGCAAGTAGGGTTCCTTAATTGCATGTCTTTTCTGGGACCACTTAAAAACATTTTTCTCTCTTAGAGCTAATAATGTCATTTTTCTCTTTTTTTGTTTTCTATTGTAAACTTGTCCTAAATTGATGGTGTTGCCACTTTTTTTTTTTTTTTTTTTTTTTTTTGATACAGGATCTCACTGTGTAGTGTACACTTTGAATTCACAGCAGTCTTCCTGGCTCAGCCTCCTGAGTGCTGGGACTATGGGCATGTGTCACTATGCCTGACTGATGTTGATGTCTTTGTGGGTCTCTTCATCTCATCTTGTGTTTTTCTCCTGCTAGGCCGCATACCCTTGGCTCATTCTTATCTTGGGGGAATGGACAGTACCTTCAGTCTCTTCTCAAGAAATGTTGCTTGGGAGAGGACTGTCTTAGACTGCATTCTGAAAATATTTTGTCTCAGTTCACATTCCCTGTCTCCTTGTTCCAGCCCCAGAGTTGCCTTATCTTTGTGCCTGACCATATTGGTGGTGGTGTTGCTTGCACCCACTCCTTCTCTTGGCACCATCTCTGTGTTCTAGATCGTCCTACTCCAGGCACTTGGCCTCGATCTTCATCTTTTGTCTTAGCTCACTACAGGTGATATTGTGTCGATCATGTGTTCTCAGCAAGAGATCTAGGTGCTGGGTGTCTTGGTCTCAGGCCGTCTTGGCCTTCCCCACTGTCTCTGTGTGTGGCCTCACCTGCTCAGGTGGTTTGGTATAGGAGAAGGATCCTTGCTTGTGGACATGCTTGGGTGGTGGCCAATAGTAGCTGGAATGAATTGCAGCCCAATAGGATGAGGGCTTATCTCAGAGGCTTGCGTTTTGGCCTGGAGAAGGGCCCACACAGCCTAGATCTAGACTTCACTGCCAGGTTTCAGGGCCTTAGATATTAGAGGATCATGTAAAAGGGAACCTTGCTGGTCAGAAGGGGGATTCTGTAGCAAGCAGCAGATTCTTCAGTAGTGAATGATATGAATGGGAACAAAGGTGTCTTAGCTTTTCTCCTGGCTGGAGCAAACTACCTCATACTAGCAACCTAAAGGAACAAAGACTTATTTGACTCACAGTTTGTAGCAGATTCATTCCAAAGTTGGCTGGCTCTAAAGTAGACACAGTGTGGTGGAAGTGCCTGGCAAAGGAAAGCTGCTTAATCTGTGACAGCTAAGAAGCAGAGAGGAGGAAGGGAGATGCTGAGAACAAGAATATAGTCTTCCAGTTCATACCCAGTGTCCACTCTGTCCATCTAGGCCCCACCTCTAACAGGACCTAAACCACCTTACTCATTCACTGATGAATCTTCTCATGAGGATAGTATACTAATGACCCAATCACCTATTAAAAGCCCCACCTCTGAACACATGACACTTTTTTTTAAAAAAATGTTTTTTGTTTGTTATAGGGTCTCGCTACACAGTTCAGGCTCTTAGTGACCCTTCTGTCTCAGCTTCCCAGTGCTGGGATTACAGGCATGTGTGACATAGCTTGTGATACTGGGGATCAAACGCAGGTCCTTGTGCTTGCCAGGCAGGTGTTTAGTCTGCTGAGCTATTCCCCCCTTTTTTCCCACATGACAGTTATAACATTCAGTCCTTGATCCCCAAAAGGCTTATGTTCATCTTGTGTAAAATGCATGTAGCCCATTTTTTAGAGTTTCAAGAGTCCAAGTATTTCAGTATTAATGGAAAGTCCAAGGCCAAAGTCTCCCAAGACTCAAGGCGAACTCTTAGCTGTGAGCCCTTGTATAAATGAACATTAAATCTTCCAGCTACAATGACAAAGTGTAAACATTCTCATTCCAAAAGGAAAGAATAGAGGAAGAGAATTGGACCAAAACAAGAACAAAATCCAGCAGGGCAAACATTAAATCCCATAGCTCAGAGCAGGTTTTGGTAAGATGTGAGCTCTAAAAGGCTTGGATGGCCCACTCCTGTGACCTTGCTTATTGGGTCCCATAGCATGGCCTTTCTTTTTTTTTTTAAGAGTCTACAGGGTGCTCGGGGTCTCACCACTAGCTTGGACTCATAGTGATCCACCTGTTTATAGCCTTCCAAGAGCTGGGATTACAGGCATGTGCTGCCACACCCAGTCTCAATTGCCATCTCAGCCTGCCCAGGGGCGGGGCCAGCACAGCAGGTCTGGGGATGGAATCTTTGGCCCCAGCCCCATCCACTGAGCTATTTAGCTGGCCCTAACATGACCTTTCTTTTGGGTTGGCTTTGTTCATTGCTTGCAGCTTTCTTCAGCAAACATTTCATGTTCTTGATATCTTCAATCTCCCGATGTCGGCGCAGAATCATAGATTTAATTCTCATAGTTTCACACAACACCCTATTAGGGGCTCCTTGCCTAACCCTCCAGGCCTTTGTTTGAAATCCAGGTGAAGCTGTATGACCCCACAAATCCTGCATTTGGCTTGCCTGAGAACCATTCCCACTTGGATTATGTCATTGTCTGCTGTCAGCTTATTGAATAGCCTGCTCCCCTGGGACCACTGCTGCAGAGGTCTCTTGGGTGCCTAGATAGTTAAACTCTGGCTACCTGTCCCTGGGTGAACCTATATGAACAGGGCACCCTGGGGCTCTTTTCTTAATATAAACTCATGGAAAGGAGTTTACCCTTTTACCACCAAGAGTCTGGCCATTTCCTGAAATGCCTTCAAGGAATCTTTCATAGTAACCAGATACAAAATACTTGACTTTTTTTTTTTTTTTTTTTGTTCCTCGAATGCCTTCAGGGCACTTTTTGGCCAGCTGGAGAGGTGTGAGGTTCGAACTCCAGCAACCTGAGGCTGAC
>NW_004524699.1:239848-275545 GCF_000260255.1 Octodon degus | reverse complement strand
GCCAGCTGGAGAGGTGTGAGGTTCGAACTCCAGCAACCTGAGGCTGACAGCTTTGTGGAAGCAGCCACTTAAAGACCTGAGCTAGGGCCAGGCCCCCTGACTTTTTTTTAGTATTAATCTTTTCAATGACCATGCTCTCTTTGTCTTCAACTTTATAGGTGCTTCTTTTCTGACCAAGCTACACAATTTTGTACCTTTAGATTCTGCGTTTTTCTCCTGGTTCTCATTGTAATTTTGTCTAAAAGTAGCCAGCACCATGCCACAACCTGAACATTGAGCTGCCTGAACTTTCCTCTGACACATTAGTTAATCTACCATCTTTTTAATTCAGCCTCAGCCAAAGTCTTAGGACACGGATAAAACAGATTATTTGCCAAAATGAAGCACACATGGCTTTTAGTCCAGTTTCTGGTAGGGTCCCCATTCTTGACCAAAACCCTGTAAGCCACACCTTAACTGTTTGCATTTTTATTAGCATTCTGATCCTCAGAGCACCCACCATTATCACATAGCAAACACTGCTCACATTCTAGGGTTTCTCTAGCCTAGCTAGAGAAAAAAAGCTTCTTCAAACTTTTTCAGACTCATTCTGAGATCAGTTCCAAGCTTCTGAACCACATAATCAAGTGTGGTCACAACATCATTGACCTTACTCCTGACACTAACTTTCTGTATTAATTGTTTTCTTGTCACTGGAGCAAATATCTAACATTTATAGCTTAAAGAAGGAGAAGTTTATATTGGAAATTTCAATTCATGTTTGCCTGGCTCCGAGGCAGAAGTAGCATAGCAGAAGTGTCTGATGGCAGAGTGCTGCTCAGTCAGTGGCAACCAGGTCGTGAAGAGAGGGAAGAAGAGAGGGGCCAGAACAAGAGCACACACTTCCCACCCGTAGCCCCAGTGACCTGACCCTTTTACCAGAGCTCACCTCCTAACACGGGAGCCACTGAATTTAAAATGGATGTGTCTGCTCTTGTGTCCCTTAGTCACATCACTACATACTACATGCAGGAGACTTTGGAGGACATTTTAGATCTAGACCGTAACAAAAGGAGTGGGGCTCTGCAGAAGACAAGAGCTTGGCCATGTGTTGTGTGCTGTGTGTTTGTGTCCTAGAAAATTAATACAGAGAATCTCTGAGTCCTGGGTATTAGGTGCTCTGAGAAATTACTGCTTTTGTTGGGTATGGGGTAGTCTGAGGGTTATGCTAGCAGTACACTCTTGAATTATTTATGGGTATGAATAATTACCATAAATACTCCAGCTCATCTCTCCTTAACAAAAAGGTTATGAGGGACAGTGCAAATGAAAATGGACCTGTGTGCTGTGCTGGCCTTGCCCTCAGGGCGAGCTGTGAGGTGGAGATTGATTGAGGCTGGGTGTGGTGGTGCACGCCTGTGATTCCAGCACTTGGGAGGCTGAAAATAGGAGAAGCTCTGCGAGTCTGATCTACATAGTGAGACCCTGTAGACTGTGTACTCAATACATAAAAAATAAATAAATAAAATGGAGGATGCTGTTTAGTTTTAAATTTAGGATTAGGTATGGGCTCATTATACTTTGTCTCTGCCTTTGGAACTTTTTCTTTTATTAGAAAGTTTAATAGAACAGTGAGACACTCTAAAGCTGGTAGGAAGCCCTTTGTTGCGATGATGTGAGAGGGTCAAGCCTGGCATATGAGTCAGTAAGGTCTGCCTTGTCCACTTCTCACAAGCCGACCCTGCCTGTCCTTCTGCAGTGAGCTCTTGCTCTTCTGTTTGCTGGCCCTCCATCTGGTCCCTGAGCAAGGCAGGCCAGTATTTTGCCAGTAGGCCCTTTGAGTCTTAACTTACTTCCTGGCTTGTGGCAATATGTGCGACTCCTCCCCTTTGTGGTCCTCCTTTGCACTTCTCCTCTGTCACATGTTTCTGGGTGTCCTCTTTTCCCCTTTCTGTGAAATTTCTTTGGGGCTGCCATGGGTACTGACATGTTTGTTCTCCTTGTTCATTCGTTGTTTCTGTTTTCTCTCTCGTTTCTAACCCTGAGTTTCATTGTTTGTTATAACTAAGGCATGCTCATTGTAAAATTCAGATACTAAATATGTGGATGAAGAAAGAAGTATGAATTGTCTCTATTCCAACATTGAGGTAACTGGTCATTGTAATTTTGTACATATTTCCAGACTTTTCTCTGTATGTACCCCAGGACATGTTGAAGATGATTTGTTTTTTCCTTTAATCTGTTGTAAACATTTCGAGTCAGTTACTATGAATGATCTGCACCCACAGGTCTTGACCAAGGTTGCAGAGCAGAACCATTTGGTTGTGTCAGGGAGGAGGTATACTTCTCTTGGACATGCATGCCCTGTTGTCCCCCTTTCAGTTTTTGTTCTATACATAATGAGGTGATGTCCAAGCTGTCTTTAAAAAAATAAGCAAAAAACCCTTCATGGGTGATTCTAATATAGTCTGGGTAGGCATCTTTGAGGCCCCTTGTTAGTCTAGCAGGTCATGTACCCCACCCAGGCTGCTAACAGCCACAGTCTGCTTTTGAGGCCTGACTAAAAGGTGATGTTTGTACAGCAGAATAGAAGAGTTCCAGAAACTATGTCTTATTTCCTTGGTTATTAGAGTGTTTAAACCTTTATTTATTTGTTTAGGAGGTATTGTAATAGTTCTGCGAATTTTTGTCCTATTCTTTGCTTTTTCCTAATGGGCTACTTTTTTCTTACTGGCTATCAAATGACTTTGTGCAGTGAACCAAGATTCTCTGCCTATGCAGCATCCCCTTTTACCCAGCATGTCACCCTGCGTGTCATATCTCAGCTGTCTTTTTGATGGAGCAGCCATGCTCCACCATGAGAATCTCAAATCTTGGTCCCCTTAGGAATTCTAGGGCCCTCGTCTCTGAAGCAGACCTGGAGACTTGGCTACTGTCTGTTTCTTGCATCTTAGCTTAGACTCTGTGTGCACTGAGTGCCCTGGACTACTTGAGGGTTCCCTATACCATCCTCTTGGCTGTCTCTGATGGCTTGGAATGTCCTCCCTGGTATACAGCCATTTTTCTTTGACACCCAGCTCAGCTTTCCTGTCTGCTTGATGGTTTCCTCCATTTTTTGCCTAGGTTAAGCTTCTTCCTCTGAATGTGATCACCTGGCTGCTATCTTCCACAGGTGTGCAGAAGACAGTAACTCCTGTGTGGGTTCTTGGTGCTAGCAGATGTACAGACGTGCTCCAGACTCTCTCATGTCCATGCTTGTTGTTGGGCACCTCCACATGTTGGGCATGTCCCAGGGCCCGTGGGACGGAAAGCTGTGTCCTTATAGCTCTGTCACTGACCCTGGTCTTGTCTGATTGCAGTTGGGCCGGTGCACAAACAGCGTGGTCAAGTACGAGCTGATGCGCCCGTCCAACAAGGCGCCGCTCTTGGTGCTGTGTGAGGACCATCGGGGCCGCATGGTGAAACACCAGTGCTGTCCTGGCTGCGGCTACTTCTGCACTGCGGTAAGAGCCCAGCCGCCATGGGCCTCTCGGGCCTGTGTCTTCTGCAGAGGCCCAAACTGCCAGGCAGTTCATCCCAGGCCTGGGCCCCACGTGAGGAGGTTCCCTGTGCTTCCCATGTCCTGGCCACACCTTGAGCTTTCTCACCATGGACACATACCTGCTCCTCCCATTTTGCTGTACCCTTGGCTCCCCTTGCAGTGCCTGTGAATCCCTTCTTGTCTGAATGCAGAAGAGGGACACAGCTGTAACCTTAATTAGACATCTGTACTTACTTTCAGTAGGCTCCTCCTATGGAGCCCAACTGGGGCTCTGTACTAGCATTCACCCATAGCCACAGGTGTATGTAGGCACCCTGCTACCCCTTTGTGTCCTGAGCCAGGAGCTTCCATTAGAGGCTTGTCTTTGAGCTTCACACCTTGTGCCCTTCCCTCTCTCCAGACACCCTTTTTGTGCTTCTTATGAGAAAGAGAAGTGCTTCTCTGCATCTCGTCTCTGTCTGTTGTCTGGTGCTCATCTGCCTGTGTTCACTCAAATGCCAGGAATGAGCCCTTTATTCCTGCTTCAAGACTTTTGTCTTGTCTGACCCATCAACTCTGTGGAACAGGGTCCTACCCAGTGGTCCTTATCCAGACCAGGACTTCTTATATACCTTCTTGCTCTATTTGAGTGGCCAGACAGCAAGGACTCATTCTTCTTGGTTGTGGGTGCCAGTGGACAGTGAAGCAGCTGCTGCTGGCCTCTGCTGCCTGGAAGCTACAGAGTTGAGGGAACTCTTTGTAGATACCATTCCTGCTCCTTGCCAGCTGGGGACTGGGCCAGCACTGGGCCCTGGCTGCTTTGCCTTGCTCACTTGCTTGGCCCAACTGGCTCAGTTGAGCTTTGTTTATTTTTCTGAGTATTAGCCCCAGTTTTTGAAATCAATCTTCGCCTTCCTGTTTCCAGGGTAATTTTATGGAGTGTCAGCCTGAGAGCAGCATCTCTCACCGTTTCCACAAGGACTGTGCCTCTCGAGTCAACAATGCCAGCTACTGCCCCCACTGCGGGGAGGACACCTCCAAGGCCAAAGAGGTGACCATAGCAAAAGCAGACACCACCTCCACGGTGATGCCTGCCCCTGGACAGGAGAAGAACTTGGTTGCCGAGGGCAGGGCCGACACGACCACTGGCAGGTACCTGCTGATGTGGCTCTGGCTGAGCTTCCACCTGGTCTCCCTGAAGATGTGTCAACCAGTTGTTACTGGTTTCCACTGCTTTGTCCAGAAGTCTCAGCTAATTCTGTTGCTCGTAATTTCTGACATTTATTAAACACTAGCTGGGTGTGGTGACACATACCTGTAAACCCAATTATTTATGAGGCTGAGGTAGGAGGATTGCAAATTTGAGCCCACCTGGCCAATTTAGCAAGGCCCTATTTCAAAATAAAAAATAGAAAGGACTGGGGATCTAGTTCAAAGCAAAGGTCCTGGTTCAGTCTCAAGTATCGCACACCTGCGGACAGAAGCACTGATGTTCATTTGCTGTTATTTGTACATGAGCCTGTCTCTGTCTGTCTGGTTTTTTTTTAAGGGGTAGGGCAGTTGAGACAAGATCTTAATGTGTAGTTCAGGAATTACTATGTAGCCAAGGCTGGCTTCAAACAGTGGTCTTCCTGCCTTCTCCTGAGTATTGGGGTTACAGTTACATACCACCATGCCCAGCTTTACATGGTTCTCTTTCAAGTTTGGTTTTGCAGGTTCATTTGTCTGTTTTGAACCAATTTTCACACCAGCCTAATTAGAGTGACTTTATAATGTTTTGTCAACTGCCCGGTCACCACAGGTGGCTGTTGTACAATAGCACCTGTCAGCTGCTGCAGGCTGTTCCTGTAATTCCTCTGACAGCAGGATCTCCAGCTGTTGCTAAAGGCAGGAAACACAGTCCAGAAGAGTTAGAAATGCTCACACAGACATATGTATTTGCCTTCCTGAGAGAATCCAGCAGAAGCAGCTAAAAACATAGAGTTGCCAGGTCAGCAAGAGAATAGGCAAAGCACGGCAGTTGCATCCACCAGCCAAAATCCTGCTAGGAAGATGAAGCAGAAAGCCTTTCAGAATGGCAGCAAAACCTATGAATTGCCTCAGCAGAAAAGAGACTAACCTTAGTGACTATCAGTGCTGGAAGAGGAAACTAAAACTAGATTTTGGGTGGAGACCTTAAAACTAAGGCCAGGAGTGTATCAATCCCTTCAGAGTAGTCAATGGACTCAGTGTATCTGGGTTATGGTTGGGGGTTCTAAATTCTGGGTACTTCCCCAGGGACACACGTATAGTCACTTGGTTATCTATTGTCTTCCCCTAAGCAGCTGGTGAGGGAGATGGGTTGTTCTATGTTTTCATTGGTTTCCATGAGAAGGGAGCTTTTTCAAATGCCAAAACTCAACATTTCAATGGTTTCCTCTCCTCAAGCACTGCTGCAGCCCCGCTCTCGGAGGACGACAAGCCACAGAGCACAGCTCCGCAGGCACCCGAGGGCTTTGATGCCACAGGGCCAGCTGGGCTCGTGAGGCAGACCTCTGGCCTTTCCCAGGGACCCGGGAAGGAAACTTTGGAGAGTGCTCTGATTGCTCTGGACTCAGAAAAGTAAGAGCTGGTCTGCATTTTAGAGGTGGCTCAAGGCCTGTGTTCTGCTCTGGAGTCACATGTGCATTTCATCTTTGGAATAACACTGTTGGTCAAAAAAGTCTTTACACTGTTTGGGGAAGTAATTGTAAGTTTGGTGTTTCTTATCATGCTGAGTTGGGACAGTCATATGAGCTTTGAAGACATGCCTGAGAGAGCCACCTGCAGACCTTGATGGAAAAACTGCTGTGTGAGGGTTGAGGTGGCATCCTTGCAGCTCTGGGCCTGCTGGGGCATCCCTGTCCTCCCGTCCCAGGACAGCCTCACCTGCCCTAGGGAGGCTGAGGGGACCATTGCAGCAAGCCTGCCCTCTTCCATGGAAGGAGTGACATGTATACTCTTCTGCCTAACAAAAAACTCTGGTATTGCTAAATCCCATCCTGATTTTTCTGGTGCTGGGTAACCTCTTCCTGTGACTTTCTGTTGTCTCTCTCTACCCTGGTCTCTGAGTCTGTCCTTAAGACTGTTCTGTCCATCTGATGGCTCACTGTCCCCGGCCTACTGACCATGCCCTGGCTGTCACCTTAGTTTTTAAGGTTTTACAGTGGATGTGCCACATCCCCACTTTACCTAGGCCCTTCCTCACTGCTAGAGGCTGGCCATGTAGCTCAGTGACAGTGCTGTGACCCATGTGAGACTGAGCTGCAGGCTCAGCCTTCTTGTTGTGCCAAGTATGGGTTGATGGCTCCCTGGGCCTTCCTTGGCTTACATAGCAGTGACTCTTGTATGCTCTGGGTCCTGTTGTCATGCCATGGGGCACCCTTGTAGGGTACATCATTCTCATGCCGTGCCTGAGAAGACAATGGCTGGTCTTGCTCCCTGTGACTGGAGGAGCTGACGGGGAGCCCTTGCCATGTACCTTCAGTTCCCCCATTGGGTGAGGTCTGGCCCAGGCCTGTGCTGACTGCTGTCCTCTACTTTCCCACAGACCCAAGAAGCTTCGCTTCCACCCGAAGCAGCTGTACTTCTCAGCCAGGCAGGGTGAGCTGCAGAAGGTGCTCCTGATGCTGGGTGAGTCTGTGGCAAGAAGAGCAGAGCCACCCTTTTCTTCTTTTATTTTTTTGTCTCTTTTGAGATAGGGTCTTGCTACATGGTTCAGGTTGGCCTTGAGCTTACTTTGTAGCCCAAGCTGATCTTGAACTTGCAACAATCCTCAAGTCTCAGTCTTCCTAAGGGCTGGGATTATAGATGTGTGCCGCCAAGCCCTTTATTGCCCCTTTCTCAGGAACCTGATCTTGTATTTTCTGTTCAGAAGCCTCTCATTCCTCTGATATTGAAAAGAGGGGCCCATTGCTGTTCACCCTGTTTGTGATGCTCATTCACCTGCTTCTGGCACTAGAAATACTCCCTGTGTATTTCTAATTTTAAAAAAGGAATTAGGTAGGTAATTATAAGACAAACAGAAACAGATCCGAGAAAGCATTTGTGTGGTGGGGCTGTGTTGTGACCTGTTGCAAGGAAGGAGCCATGCTGTCTGCTGATGGGGAGCATTGTGTGCCTGCTGTGCCACAGCGGTCCTGGCTGTGTTCCTGCCTTGTGTTTCCTGACAGTGAGCCCTCCCAGCTCTGGACTTGATCCCTCTGAAGTTTATCTTTTTGGGGTTGAAAAATGTGATTGAAGAGCCCTTTGCCTGACAGCAGGTCATGAAAGAAACTGAAGGTTACTATAAAAAGAGAGCTTTATTTAATTTTGATCAAAATAGCAACTTCACTCACTTCTCTCAAGTTTCTTACAGTATTAAGTCACATCACTAGTGCATAGTTGGTTTCTTGGCTAAATGTGCAGATACACACCAGCGGGGCTCATCTTGGGCCTCTCTTCTGCTCCCCAGAGGCCCCTATCCTTAGAGCTTCGCCTGCTCTTGTTAGTGTCCTCACAGGTATGGAGGCAGCTGTAACTCGGAGCGTTCAAGGACCCTCAGTTAGGAAGGGCCATGAAGGAGCAAGTGTATTTGTTGTCTAACAAATTGATGTGGGACCTGGCTTGTCCACCACATGGGACAGGGTGATGTGGAGGCCTGGGGCATGCCCAGAGCTGCCTGCTTATCTCCAGGTGGCCAACTATGTAAGTACTGCCAGCCACTCTGAGCGTCTGAAGTACACCTGACACAATTAGTAAAACCGTGTTTGTTCACAGTGGATGGAATCGACCCCAACTTCAAAATGGAGCACCAGAATAAGCGCTCCCCACTGCATGCTGCGGCGGAGGCCGGCCACGTGGACATCTGCCACATGCTGGTTCAGGTTCGGAGGGCGGCACTCCCAGACCTCTTCCCTGGCTGTTGGTTGTAGTGAAGTGACCCTTGGTTTTAGCACATGGTAGAAGTGGCATGTTGTGTGGTGCCCCCATAATGTGGCGTGCCCAGTTCCAGCTATTTGTCTGGTGTTTGCTGCCATGTTCACTGCCACACTTCTCTGTGACCGGTCCTCAACTTATATTTTGATCGCAACTTAGTTGCAGTTTTTAAAATATTTACTGATTGCCTGTACAGAAGATAAGGGTTTATCTGAGCCCGTATCCCTTCTTTCCTCCCCAAGATCTGGGTATTCTCCTTCACTGTTTATATTGTGCCCAGAATTGGCTTTAGTTATGATTGTTTAAGTATTTTCTTAAGTGTTTCCATCTTTAATTGACACATAACAACTGTACATGTTCATAGAATACAGTGAAATATTTCCATACATATGCACAAAGTGTGTTAATCATATTGGGTTACTGGCTTAACTGTCACCTTGGACATCTATAATTGCTTTGTGTTGAGAACATTTAAAATTCTTTCTGAGCTCTTTTGAAATACTTAAGTAATTATGTCAACTACTGTCTCCGTGCAGTGCTGTGGAACACCAGAGGTACTCTTACTCTGCAGCTGTGCCTTGTACTCATGGACCATACTCTTCCCCCCCGCCCAAAGTTTTATTGATAAACAGATAGCAATGAGACAGTTTCAAATCAAATCGGAAGTACAGTTTCAACAAATAATACACTGCATATATTCTTCTTAGTGGTTAATTGCTGTACAGGATGCGGACTTGTGATCCTATTTACAAACACCGTTAGAACAAATCATTCTATTCATTAAGAGAATGCAACTATATATCTATCCTAACCACTTTGAATATACAGATACAAAATGGACATTCATCTGTATACCCCATTTTTTCTAAGTTCCGTTATTGAATATTATAGGTGTGTAAACTCAGTAAAATATTCTACAAGAGTCCAGTAGCCCATAATAGCATTGGGTCTTCTGTTTAACTGGCAATGTCAGAAATTATTGACCTGAGTCTCCCACAGCTCAACATAACAGCATGGCTTTGTTTCCTATATTTCGTCTTCATACTTTTCTACTGGATGGTTAAGACCAAGGTAAAGCAGGACCTATGCACCAAGAGTTGTAGCTTTTTGGTCTGATAAGGTCAGTGAAATTCCCTCAGGATTTATCCTGAGATCCTGTACCTCAGATTGTAGAACCTTTGTCAGTGCAGCTATGTGGATGAGTCACGGCCATTGCTTGGCCAATGTGCTCTCTGTGAATGCCTGAGAGAGTGTCTTCTCCCGGACCATACTCTTTTTATCCCTCCCTTTCCACCCCTACTAGTCTCTGACAGCCACTGTTCTGGCCTTTATAGCTACATGTAAGTGAGGACAGACAATATTTTTTTTTCTTCCTGCCTATTTTATTCTACACAAAGTCCTCTAGTTCCACCATGCTGCTGCAAATGGCAGAGTTTTTATTTTTCTTCATGGCTGACTATTCAATTTCTTTTTTCTTTTGAGATTTTAATTTTTTTCATTTTAATTTTTATTAGTACATGTTTGCAGTACACAGTGTTTACATTTCTCCTGTGGAGTTAGTACAAATGCATAACATCTTGATTTCTTTGCTTCCCCTTCCCTGCCTTTTCTCTTTCATCTCTCTTTGTCCACTTCCATTCTGTAAAAGATCTATCCCCTACTGTCTTTTTTATTTATTAGCTTATTTGTTTACTTTTGCATTTTGGGGAAGGGCCTACAGGGTGTTCAGGGTCTCACTACTAGATTGGACTAGTAGTGATCTGCCTGTTTATAGCCTCCCAAGAGCTGGGATTACAGTGCGCGCCACACAGACCCAGTCTCATTCTCCACCTTAGCGTGCCCCAGGGGTGGAGCTGGCACAGCAGGCCTGGAGATTGAACCTCGGCCCTGCGCCTGCTTGCAGGTGCTTTAATCCACTGAGCTATTTGGGCAACCCTCTTCCTGTCTTTTATTTTGCTCTTCATTTATTTGTACATTCCTTTGAGATTTCACAACTCACACTACTGTGTTTGTTTTCTTTTTACTTTTTTTTTTTTGGCAAAACCAGGGATTGAACTTGGGCCCTTGTGCTTGCCAGGGAAGCGCTTATTCTACTGAGCCTGTCTCCCCGGCCCTGGAAGTGTTTGTTTTCTAGCTTGTGTCTGATTATGCTCAGATGTTCATTTCTCATTCCTGTTTCACTGAGTGTGACTTTTTATAAAACTACTTTCATATACTTCCCAGTTTTCTTTTTTTAACCTTTTCTTTTTATTAGCAGAGCACATCTTTATCATACATATTGATCATATTCATTGTAGGAAATTTGTACCTGTACATGATGTATGTTAGTTCTTCTTCTCCATTCCCCTCCCCTCCTTTCAACCTCTCTTCTCTTCCCCATGTGTAGTCTTTGTTTCCATTTTTTTCTTTTGCTCTTTTTTTTATTGGTATATCTTATACATACATAGTGATAACATTCATCACAGGGGATACATATATTTACATGATATCTTGCTTTTTTTCCTCATTCCTTTTTCCTCCTTTCAGCCCCTATTTATTTACAAAAGCTTTGTTCCTATTTTTTCCTTTTTTTTTTCTTTTCCCTTCCTCCTTCCACCTTTTTTCTCTTCCCATTTGAACATGCTCTTCCTTCCCAGTATTTACCCTCCATTATGATTCTTTCTTTCTTTCTCTTTTTCTTTTTTTGCTAGCTCAGACCACCCTAAAGGCAGCGCTGGGGTGGCACGTGGTGCCCGGAATCAAACTGCGGTCCTCTGTGCCTGCCTAAGCAGGTGCTTTAGACCACTGAGCTATCTCGCCAGCCCTATGCACCTTATTTACCTTTTGAGTTGCTCATGTAAGAAAAACAGTGCAGTATTTAAGTTGGTGTGTCTGATTTATTTCACATAAGATTATGGTCTTGAGAGCCAGGGAGATAGCTCAGCAGTCTCATTGCCTGCCTGACAAACACAAAGTCCTGAGTTCGATCCCTGGTTCCAGTTGGGGTGGCGGGGAGATGACAGTCTTGGGGTCCATCAGTTTTCCTACAGATGATCTGAGTTTATTCTTATGGCAGAGGTAGTACTCCACTACATAGAAATGCCACATTTTGTTTATCAATTCATCTTTTGATAGGTATATGGGCTGTTTCTAACATTTAGCTGGCATGAATTGTGTTCTATTGATGCTTTTAACTCTTGGGAAGATGCCTAGAAGGTGAACAACTGAGTCAGATGGAGCCTGTAGTTTTAGATTTTTGAGGAATCTTTGTAGTCATTTTGTAGTGGTTGTGGCAGTTTCCACTCCTACCAGCAATTGAGAATGGTTCTTTTCTCCATAGCCTCATCAGCATTTCTTATTGAGTGATTTCTTCATAATAGCCATTATTTCAGGTGCCCAGTCTTCAAATTTAAAGAGGTCTGATTATTTTTATTTTTTAGTTCTCTTTAATTTCTTTTGTCAGTGTTTTGTAGTTTTTATTGTAGAGCTTCTTTATCTCTTTGGTTAAAATTATTCTTAGGTACTTTGTTTGGAGCAAACAAATGGGATTTCTTTCTCAATCTTTTTCTTGGAAATTTTTCATTAGGGTATTAAAAAAAAAAAATCATTGGGGCCGGGGAGATGGCTCAGTGGAATAAGCGGTTCCCCAGCAAGCGCAAGGGCCTGAGTTCAATCCCCGGTTCCGGGAAGGGAAAAAAAAAAAAAAAAATCATGTTGTGTCTTTCAGCCTTACTGATATCACTTATCACTTCTACCAGGTTTTTTGGTAGAGATTTCAGTTTTTAAAAATTAATTAATTAATTTGAGGTGGGATCTTGCTGTGTAGCCAGGACGGCCTCAAACTTACTATGTAACCTAGGCTGGCCTTGAACTCAGGATCCTCTTGCCTTATTGTTTCTCCTGAGTGCTGGTTTACCTGGCATGTGCCCTCATGCCCAGCTTGGATTTTTTTATTTAGTTTTGTTAGGTGTGGTATTATTAGATGGCACTTTTATTCCTTCACCACTTTGAATATATCATCCTGTGTTCTTCTGGCTTGTAAGATTTCTGCTGAGAAGTCTGTTGCTCTCATGGGAATTTCTCTGTATATGACTTGGCGTTTTCTCTTGCTGTTGTTTAGGATTCTCTCTTTGCTTTGTGCTCTTGACAGTTGAACAGGCCTTGGTGAAGATTTTTGTTTGACTCTATTAAGGTCCTTTGAACCTAGATGTTCATAATTTCCCCAAGATTGTTAGGATTTTAAACAGTTATTTCATTGAATGAATTTCTTCTGCTTTTTTGCTTCTTGAATACCTATACTTACAAATTTTTCTCTATTAATGGTGTTCTATAAAATTTCATAGGATTTTTTTCTTTTAAATATGTATGTTTCTGTGATTATATATGATTTCAAGACTTGTCTTCAAGCTTAAAAATTCTTCTGCAGATACTTCTTAAGGCTGAGTCCTCTTGAGCCTATGGTATGCTTTGTTAGGAGTTTGTCATGTTTGAATTGATGTTGATTTCTCCTTGCTCACTGCACAGACTGCAGTGCTTTCCCCATTCACACTCATGGTGCCACTTGCCTTCTCTCCCTGGAGAGGCCTCTTTTGGCAGCCTTCCTTGACCCTGATTTGGCCATTTTTCAGATTTCACACTGAATCTGATGTATCCTGACTTCTGAACCTTTTGTGTGATCTTTACTCCTAGAACCCTTGGAGACTAGTCTTATGCCCATGCCCCGTGGGTCTGAAGTTTCACCTTATGGTAGTTTAAGTCCTTTCCAGTTTTTTAGGGCATTAGGGTGTCCTATCCATGTAAGAGTCCACAGCCTTTGGTCCTGTTTTTGCAGAGGGCTGCAAGCACCCTCCAGCTGCCTCAGCTCTCTCCTGTCGGGCTCCATCTTCCAGTATGTGACCTTCTGCACTGATGCCTGACCAAAGTTGTTTCTTATCTGCTGGCTGCACTTTTTGGACATGTCCTCTGAGAGACCTTTCTTTTCCTGCTCTTGCCAGGCCTCATGTTCTCAGTATGTGCTGAACGTGCAGGGCTGTGAGGCCTCTTTTTCTTCCCTGTTTCCTTGAAGGTATTACTAATAGTCACTCAAAAACTGCCTCTCAAAGCCCCACGAAGTGAGTGGCTGTTCAGGGAGGAGTCAAGGGCAGGAGCTAAGGTCGGCCAGACTGGGACTTGCAGGCATTACTGGCTGAGGGATGGACTATACAGGAGAGGATGCTAAGGGAGCCTCACATGTTACTGGAGTAAGTGAGGAGATGGTACAGAAGAGACAGGGAGCTGATACTTTGGGGGCAAGAAAGTAGATGCTAAGCTTGCTGGCAAGGTGTCTCACTTGAGAAGCCATGTGTATGTAGCTCTTGTCTTAGCCAAGGGTCAAGTGATAGAGGCAGTGCAGGCCATATGGGGCACAGGCATACAGGGGTAGAGGCCAGAGGGCTCCAGGCCTGGGGACATGCTCCCACTGGGGGGTTAGCATCTTCTGAAGGATTTTTCTCCTGGACCTAGAGTTCTAGTTGGCAGTTACTTACTGATCATGATTCCACTGTTCACAGAATTTCATTGCTCTAGACATTATTTTTTCCATTGCTTCTTTTTTAAAACACTACAGGCTGAGCATTAGCTCAGTGGTATAATATGTACTGACTATACACTAGACCCCTGGGTTCAATCTCCAGCATGTGTGCATACATGCGCGTGCACACACACACACACACCCCAAACTCAATAAATAAACATATGTCTAAAATATGTCAATAAACAAACATATGCCACATGTACAGAGGAAACGTTAGGCTGTCCTGTGACTACAGGGTGGACCCAGCACTGTTGCTGCATGGCCTTTGCTGTGAGGATCACATCTGCCTGTTCCTTGGCTACACCGCCCCAAAGTATCCCAAGCACTATTGTTTACTTTTATCTTCTTTAACCTTTATGATACTTAAAACGTGCTGTTCAGACTCTTTGTATGCAGCTTCTTTTAGTCCCCAAACCATAAGACAGGAGCCAAATGAGTGCATACAAAACCAGGGAGACCCAGGGGAGACTGATGTCTAGGTAGTGGGATCAAGATCCTATCCCAGGGGTTGGGAGGTAGCTCAGTTGAATAAGTGCTTGCCTGGCAAACGCAAGGACCTGAGTTTAATCCCTGACTCCACAAAAAAAGGATCCTAAAAAAAAAAAAGACATTAGAAACAATACATGGTTTTTAAAAACAAAACAAAACAAAAAAGGATCCCATCTTTGACACAGGCTCTGGATGCACAATGACTTTGTCCTCAAGGAAGCCATGTGAGTTTTGTTCTGTTTCTAGCATACCTGGTAAGCCTGAGTATAGGAAAGTAAATCCCTATATTTGGAGGAACCCTTTATATGTAGGAGGGAGTCCTTTAGCTCCTTTCAGTGGAAGCTAAGCTACAGGCTGAGCATTAGCTCAGTGGTATAATATGGCTTAGCTTAAGATTACTCAGCTTCGAGACTAGTTTACTTTCATTGATCTTAGGAGGGTGTGTGTGTGTGTGTGTGTGTGTGTGTGTGTGTGTTCCTCTTGGAAGTTGAGTTTTTCTGAGATTTTTCAAGGAGAGAAACAGAAGAAATTTATTTCTAGCTTCTCAGAGCCCAAGAGTGGGGTTTCTTAGAGCCCCAGTCCTTGGGTCCTTTTCCCTGGACCCATCCAGGCTGGACTGACCACAAGTGCCAGTCTGTGCTTGATTTTGAGTGGAGTATTTTGCAGGGGAGAGGGGCTATGTGAAGTCTATTCTTGCTGAGAGGCTTTTCTACAATCCGACTAGCCTTGTTTTGTTCTGTAAACACACATGTGACTAGAAGGAAGAAGCTCATTAGAGTATCTGTGCTCCATGCTTAGTAGCCATGTTGTCAGGGTAGCATCCCAGGATAGTGCAGATGGAAAACACTCTGGCAGGAAGCATTTCTGTGGTACTAATCTGGAGACCACCCGACCTTTGCAAGTGCTATAGCTTCCCATGGGCTGACTTCTGGGCTGGCAGGCTCCAAAGGTCGTTCAGGGCTGCCTTTGTGTCTCAGTGGCCATATCTACCAGTGTTAAGCCAGTGGGCTTCAACCCTCCAGTGGGGCTGTGTTCCCCATTCCTAAGGTGGGTCTTGCCTCCTTTGCTGTCCTGGTACTCTGTCCTTTTTTAGTGGTGTTCCTGCTGTCTGGGTCCTGAAGGGTACCCTGGGAACCACAGAAGTGGTGTGCTTCAGCTTGTAGGGCTATGGGCATGTGATGTCTTTATCTTTCTGTTTGCTCTTCCCTCTTCTGTCTTACTCTAGAGAGACAGGGCTCGTGTTCTTAGTGTGTGCTAAACGTGCAGGGCTGTGAGGCACAAGTCCGTCTTCTTGGTATCACACTTTGGCCTGCAGTGAAGGTTTAGGAATATCTGGAGGAGGCTCCTGCCATGTTCAGGACAGTTTGCTGTGACCTTCCTCCTGGAGGAAAGGGTGAACTCGCTGGAAGCCACATTTCTTTGAGTAGCTGTTGACTGTTTGAAAATCCTGCTAGTCACCTGGCAGGCCTCTTTGACTCTCCCTTTGTTCCTGTGTCTTAGTGGCCTCAGGCGTTTATTTTCCTAGATCATGACCCGTGTCTTTCATGGGGTTCTGGCTTATTGTCTGTGAGAACCTCTGCTTGTGCCAGGCCAGCACCCCAGATTTGTAGGCAGGCCTTATCCCCTCACATCCAAGGTTTAGGTCTGTCCGGGTACCTGGCTTACCTGGGGTGTGGATCCTGAGCTAGCCTATGGCTGTATGCTCACTCTGCTGTGGGCACACCCCATTATTTTCTCACTGAGCTCTTTGGGTGGCCAAGGAAGAGTAGAGCTATTTGTGCTCTTTCCACGTAGAGCCTGACTTCTTCTGCAGAGGGCAGCCTTGGCCCTAGCCTCAGCCTGATCCCTGGCCTCACCAGCTCTGCCTGGTTTACACTCTTTTTCCCTTTACTTTTTTTATTAATAGGACAGTTTCAATAATCAATACATTGTACATTGTTATCCATAGTACAAGAAGCAGACAGGGTATCCTTTCCAAACACTATTAGTACACATCTTTCTTACTGAATTAAGTGAAAGTAGCTGTATGTCTATCTTAACTATTTTGTATATACAAATACAAAATGATCTTTCCTTTGTATCTCCTTTTTTTTTGTTTAGTTCTGTCAGAGGTGGGTATTCTATTGGCATCTAAATACTATAGGTGCTTGAATTGCAAAACAATCCAACACTGTCCAGCAGTCTATAATAGTACTGTGTTATCCTTAGAAGTTATTCAGCCTTTTCCAGCTCATCGTATTAATATGGCTTTACTTTCTATACCTCGTTTTTATACTTTTCTGCTGGATGGTTAAGACCAAGATAAAGCAAGTCCCCTTGCTTAAGTTAAAATTAGGTGCTGTGAAATTCTGGTTTTACTTTGCCCCCAAATTTGGTAGCCTGACCTTTGCTTTGAACGTCTATGTGTAAAATCAGCCTTGTTTTTTCCACCCTGTTTCTGCTTCAGCGCTCTGATCATTTAGATCTGTGACCCTTATCCATGGAACACAACTCGTGAAATAACATAGGTCCTCTGCAGAGCCCTTGGCTATCTCAGAGCCACTCATAAGTGCTACAGCATGTGACTACGTCTGGCTCCCCACAACCCCATTCCCTTGTCAAAAATCCTTTACTTAGTTGAGATACTTCGGTTTTTTTAATTGCTGATAATAAAACAGTAGTATTTCCACCTTATTTCATAGTAAGTATTTGAGTTGTAGGTTGAACATTAGCTCTTCATGAGTTTAGAAGTTGGCAACAGCTGATTTGCTTTTGCATGCAGCTGGCACTAAATTGAGGACTTTACTCTATGCACCTGCTAGTTTATTACTTCACGAGAAAAATTTAGAAATTTCTCCAAAATTTTTATCATTGGAAGTTAAGATTTGTTCTTCTTACTTTCTATTTCTTTTGTCTTTTTTGAGGTAGGATCTTGCTGTTCAGTTCAGGCTGTCCTTGAACCCACTTTGTAGCCCAGGGTGGCCTGGAACTTGAAGCAATCTTCTTGCCTCTCCAAATGCTGGTGTTACAGACATGTGCAACCACACCTGGCTTGCTCTTTTTTGGGGGAAGGGTATTGAAATGATCGGAGAGTCAGGCAGCAGAGTGATGAGCCAAGTTGGGTTTAGCTTTACCACACTCTCTTCCCTGAGGCCACTCTGCACCCTACTTTGCCTTCTCGAAAGGTTAGCACTATCGCCCTCCTTTCTAAATGCTCTCACACAACTGTGCTATGAACACTTCCTGTTAAAGATTGGAATGCAGTATAGCAAAACTGTTCTTCTTAAACTACAACTTGAGAGTAATAGAAAGTTGTGTCTTAAATGCAGTTTTTAAAGATTTAGACATAGTTGGTCAGTAAAGTAGTTTTATTTTTATTTACTTATTTATTTTTTGGCGGAACCGGGGATTGAACTCAGGCCCTTGCGCTTGCCAGGGAAGTGAGTAAAGCAGTTTTAATGTCACTCATCAAATCTTTTTCCAAGTGTGGAAGCATGTAAGTTTTTGCTTTTGGGTGGGGCTGTAGCAGCCACTTTCTGGACACTTGAACTGTTTCTGTTTTACTAGGCTGGAGCCAATATTGACACCTGCTCAGAAGACCAACGGACTCCACTGATGGAGGCTGCAGAGAACAACCATCTGGATGCAGTGAAGTACCTCATCAAGGCTGGGGCGCAGGTGGACCCCAAGGTATGTCCCACCTGAGTTTATATGACTGTTTCCTGGGGAGATGTTTCTCAGAAGGATGAGCAGTTCTTCACTGGAATACCTTCGGACGTTTCTGCAGAAGTATCTCTTCACCTTACATGTTGACCTCGTTTATTAGTAAAAACCCTTAGTGAGCACTTGGTCTATTGTGTAGACAAGTGGCAAATCAACCCATATGGAGTTTACTACGCAGAAGCCTTTTGCTTCCTTTCTTCAAAGTACTTTCCCTCTTCTGGCTTCCACTCAAACCAATTAGGCAACAAAACAGAACAAAAGGGATTCATCTTCTACGTTGAGGGAAAACTAAACAAAACAAAACAAAACAAGGGGCTAGGGAGATGGCTCAGTGGAATAAGCACTTCCCTGGCAAGTGCAAGGGCCTAAATTCAATCCCTGTTTCGCCAAAAAAAAAAAAAAGGAGCTGAGCATCATGGTACATACCTGTAATCCCAGTATTCAGGAGTTCAAGGTCAGCCTAGATGATAAGTGAGACCCTGTGTCTAAATAAATAAATAAATGAATGTTTTGAGTAAATATTATTATTATTATTATTATTATTATTATTATTTTTAATATATTTGGTATAGGGTCTCACTATACAGCTCTGACTCATAGTAATCACCCTGTTTTCAGCCTCCCCAGTGCTAGGATTACAAATGTGTGCCACCAAGCCCAGTCCAGTAAATATTTTTTTAAAAATAAAAATGAAAGGCATCCAAATTGGAAAGGAAGAAATAAACCTATTTGTGTTCTAGGTGACATAATCCTACATGTAGAAAATCCTAAAGATTCCCCCAAAACATTATTACAGCTAATACTGTTTACTCAGCAAAGTAATATATATGACAATTTTTTTTTTTTTAATTTATTTGGTACAGCGTCTCAGTATGCAACTCGGACTCATATCAATAACTTCTGTTTGAGCCTCACCAGTGCTAGAATTACAGGCATGCACCACTACGCCTGTACTGGGGTACCGAGGATGGAACCTGGGTCCTTGTGCTTGCCAGGCAGGTGCTTAGACTGCTGCGCATCTCCCCAGCCCAACAATCAGACTTTTATATACTTGTGATTAAAAAAGAAAAGTAAGAAAATTCATGTACAGTAGCATCAGATGCTTAGGAATACATTTGAGGCAAAAAAAAAAAAAAAAAAAAAGTACATTCAAAACTACAAGCCATTGCTGAAATTGAAGAAATCACACATAAATGGAAAGAATCCGTGTTTACATATTAGATGGCTTAACAAAATGGAAATGCAAACTGCTCAATGCAACCTATAGGTGCCAAGCAATCCTTATTAAAACCCTACAGCCTTTTGTACAGTTCATATTGAGTCTCAGAGGACTTGGAATACCCCAATAATTTTTTAAATGAATAAAGTTAGAGAACTCACCATTCTTGATTTCAAAACTTAGTACAGCACTTTAGTAATGAAAAAAGTGTGATGCTGGTGTCAAGTGAAACAGAAGAGGGAGCCAAATAAATCATTCTGTGTGTAGTCAGGTGACTCCTCCCAGTGCGTGGAGACCTGGGTGGGGGCCAGCAGATGTATTGGGAATGTGCTATGTCCACACACAGGAGTGTGGTCAGACCTGCACCTTGTATTATGGGAGAGAGAGTTAGTGTAAAAATGTATCAAAGAACTCAATTTAAGAGCTGTAAAACCCTTGGAAGAAACTGAGAAGTCTTTTGACCTTTGATTTGGCAGCGATTTCTTGGATATGATACCAAGAGCACAGACAGCAAAAGAAAAGGTAGATAAACTTTATGAAAATCGAAAACTTCTTTGTGTCCAAAAGATACAAGATAGTGACAAGACAACCCACAGAATGGAGAAAATATTTGCAAAACCAGTATCTGATAAAGGATTTCTATCCAGAATATGTTAAGAAATCTTCTAATTCAGCAGTAAAAACTCCTGAAATAATCCAATTAAAAATAGGCAAAAGTTTTGGACAGAAATTTCTCCAAAAAAGATATACATGTGGTCAGTTAGATGCTTGACATCGTTAGTCACCAGGGGAATGCACATCAGAACCCCAGTTAGGTATCTGCTTCACACCTGGCAGGACGGCTGTTATCAGGAAACGGCACAGTAAATGCTGGTGAGGCTGTGGAACACTTGGGACCCTAGTACATGGGTGGCGTCACTCAAATGGTGCAGGCATGGTGAAGGACAGTTTGATGGTTCCTCAAATCACTACATAATTCTGCCCCATGATATCTGTGCACAGAGAAGTAAAAACAGGCATGAAGATTTCGAGAAGCAATATTTATTGCAGCAGTGTTCACAAGAGCTAAAGAGGCAGAAACAACCCAAGTATTCATCAGCAGAGAAATAAACGTGTGGCCAATCTACACGGTGGGACATTGCTCTGCCCGAGATGAAGCCCTGAGTACGAGTGCCACGTACGAGGGAGAAGCCTCAAAGGCGTGAAGGGAAAGAAGCAGGTGCAAAGGACACACACTCTGGGTGCAGTGGGGAACGGGCACAGGCTGCCCAGGCCTGAGTGCCAGGGCTGTAATTGCTTAGTTGTGAAGAATGTTTTGGCTGGGGAGGTAGCTCAGCAGTCTAAGCACCTGCCTGGGAAGCACAAGGACCTGGGTTTGATCCCTGGTATCCCATGCTGTGCCAGCCACCAAAACTGGGCCTGGTGGTGCACACCTATAATCCCAGCAGTGGGGAGGCTGAAACAGGAGGGTCACTACAAGTCCGAGCTGCATAGCAAGACCCTGTACCAAATAAATAAATAAATAATTTTATTAAAAAGATTTGTTTGGGGTTGTGAAAAACTGGAATTGTGATGAGGGTAAATGGGAAAGGTAATTAATACCATTGAACTATATACTTAAAATGTGGATGTGGTGGCACACAACCTGTCATCCTAGCACTTGGGAGGCTGAGGCAAGAAGATTGCCATTTCAGGGCCAGCCTGGGCTACGTGATAAACTCAGCACCCACCTGAACTACATAGTGAGACACTGTTTTTTTTTTTAAGGACTAAAATGGCAAATTTTAATATATATTACCATAGTTTTACAAAATATAAAATAAGGTCTGGATGGGTAGCTCAGTAGTGAGCAATTTCCTGACAAGTATGATACCTTGGGTTCATCTTCAACACCAGGGAAAGGTAAAAACACTCGTAGAGTCTGTCACACCAACAAAAATGTGGCCATTACTCTCTTTCCTCATTTCTCCTTTTTAAAATCAAGTTAAATTTTCATCATTACTTGGACATTAAATATACTTCATATGTATGATAATACTTCAAATGACTACATTACAAGGTGCGTGTCCCCCCCCCCTCCGCACACACACATGCCTTAAGTGCAGATCTGGTAAGGCATGAGGATCTAGGGATCAAACCACAGAATTCTGAGCCTGAGTGCTTTGCTTAAGCAGGCACCTAAATAACTGAGCTAATGGGCACGCCCCCTGCATTAGTATTTTATATGTAATTTTTTTTTTAAGCCATTTGTGTGTTAATATTTATTTTCCATTTTTCTTTTGGTGGAACCGGGGCTTGAACTCAGGCACTTGTGCTTGCCAGGGAAGTGCTTATTCCACTGAGCCATCTCCCCAGCCCTGCTAAATATGTGTTTGGGTTTTTTTGGCAGAACCCAGGATTGAACTCAGGCCCTTGTACTTGTCAGGGAAGCTCTTATTGCACTGAGCCATCTCCCCGGCCCCCTTCCATTTTTGTTCTAAGCGATATTTCAGTAAACATTTTTATACCTAAATGCTGGCACATGGTTGATTTCCTATAGAGTTATATCAAAGTATATGAACATTTTTATGGCTTTCCCTACCTTCCCCCTCCCCCGTTAAAGAACATGAGATCTTCTATGTGTTCAAGCTGGTTTTGAACTCCTGGGCTTAGGTGATCTTGTGGTGAGGCTTTTTGTACTTTTTTTTTCCTTTTTCATTTATGTATTAGGTGCAGTGTCTCACTACGCAGCTCAGACTCTTGTAGTGATTCTCCCATTTTCAGCCTTCCCAGTGCTGGGATTATAGGTGTGCACCAACTCGCCCAGACTTGGTTGCCAGCTCAGTGTGCCCTGGGGGCAGGGCCAATCAAGCATGTGGGACTGGGGATTGAACCCTGGTCCCAGCTCCTGCCAAAGCAGGCACTTAGTCTGCTGAGCTATCTTGCTGGCCCTTATACTATCCTTTATAGATTGTTTAAGGAATGTCTGAGCCTGCCCTTACCAACACTATTGTGAATCCTTTTCTGGTGTTAAGAATTTGATCTGCAAGTTGGGTTTTTTTTTTTTTTTTCCTTTATATCGGTAATTGATCTTTTTATAGTCAACTTTTTAAAGTATAATTGGTTACATTATTTATATATGTTACAAATATTTTTTCAAGTTTGTGTTTTGTCCCTTTATTTGGATTTTGGTGGGTTTTAAGATATGGAAGGCTTTAGCTTTTCTATAAATAGCTGTATAGAACAATTAGCAATCCTTTTCATCCTGATGGGTGGGCAAACTCCACATTCATGCCATCCTCTGTCAGGGAACTGTTGCCCAACTTCATCACAGAGGACTGGAGCCCAAGCAGAAGTCAGGGGCTGAGGATGTGAAAGCAGCGCTCAGGGTGCCCTGCAGCAGCTGGAATCTGCAGGGCACAATCACAGGTGAGCTTCAAGTCAGACTGTATACAAAGCAAAAGAAACTGGGAGCGTCAAAAGTAAAGCCTCATTTATAGAAACTATTCAGTAGTAGATTTTAGGCCATAATCAAATTCTGTGATTAGAGCCTCAAGACAGATGAGAGAAAATCCGGTAGAAACAAATTGGGAAGTGATACTCATAAATTCCCCAAAATTGGAAAAAATCCTAGCAACCTACAGATCCAAGAAACTGTTCAGCAAACCTCAGGCAAGATAAATGTATAAAAAAAATCATACCTAGTACATCATGTTTAAAGTGTTGCAAACCAAAAACAAAGAAAAATCTTTAAGTATTGGGAGAGAAAAGCAGCATCATAGGCAAGGATGGAGTGAGGTCCTGCCCTGCTTCCTGCCTGAGGTGATGGGCCTGCCACAGGGGACTGTTGTTATGCTCAAAGGAGGAGACGTAGAAAGAAAAGTGCAGTGGAACACAGTGGGTGGTGGAAGGTGGGAGTGTGCTTGAGTACATGAACAGGCATGTCAGACCCAGCAAGGATGCTGGACCTGACAGGAAAACAACTCTGTGGGAAAACACCTGTGGCTGTTTACCGCAGGGATAACATAAGATTTATACAAATTCAGAAGTAAGGGAGATGGCTCAGTGGTCTAAGCACTTGCCTGGCAAGCGCAAGGACCTGAGTTTGATCCTCGGTACTGCATGCCTTGCCGCTGGTCCCAGAATTCGGCAAGGTGGCACACGCCTGTAATCCCAGCATTGGGGAGGCTGAAACAGGAGTAACACTATAAGTCTGAACTGTGTAGTGAGATCCTGTATCCAATTAAAAAAGGAAAAAAGCAAAGTGTTAACAACAGTAGCACAAAGGAAGGCAGTCTGTATAAATGAATCACTTTGTTGTAAGCATTTTCTGTGCATTGTTATGTTAGTTTAAGTAGCCAGAGAGTTAAAGATGAATATGATAATCTCTTGGAGAAAGTACTAAGAAAAGAAACAGCTTATGGGGAAAAACCTAGAGGAAGTAAGAATATTAAAAAATAATTTGTAGCCGGAGAGATGGCTCAGTGGAATAAGTGCTTCCCTAGCAAGCACAAGGGCCTGAGTTCAATCCCCAGTTCCGCAAAAAAAAAAAGCTTCAAAAAATAATTTGTGCAACTTAAATATAAGAGATGAGGAATAAAAACAAATAGGGTAAGTAGAAGACAAGTGACCAAATGGTGATTTTGACCCTACCCTTATCCACAGCTCTGGATAAAGACCAAGCTGTGTACTGGAAAGGTAAGGGTTTGTGTGACTAGACCGAAAAGAACCAGCATGTCCTGTATGGTGCCCACATTCTAGCATGAAGACGATGGTGGGAGTAATGGTGGGACATGCACTGTGCATACAGTGACTGAGGATTGGGTGAAAGGCAAAGGTGCGAGGCTTAGAAAGTAATGGGTAAAGTTATTTTTGTGGCTGTATGAAGAATTCATCAGGCAAGACAGAAGGAAACAGCCTAAAAGAAAAACAGGCAAAAACTGTAAGCATGCAACCCACACAGGAGGAAATAAAAAATGAACAAGAAACATATGAAAGACATTTAAAAACCTGACTGAAATACCATTTTAATCATTATGTTATATAAAACTTACAGTGTTGGAAGTACCTGGCAAGGTACTGCCCCTTAGACACATTCACTGAAAGATAGATTGGTAGCTGGCCAAGATCTTGTGCTAGCAGTTTTCAAATGGCCAATGCTGGCACAAGGGAACAGAGACATCGCAATATGTAGTGCATTTTAGACAACAAAAAATAAACAGCTCCGTCTCATAGAACCAAAAATGATTATTACTTGTTACGTACAAATACGTTCACAAAAGCATCATGTGGAATGAAACAGATTGCAAAAGGACCTAGATAGAGTGTGCTGCAGGCCATTTTAAGTGCAAGATTCACTGGTGGATGCAGGCTTCATCAAGTATCAAAAGGTGCTTAAAAGTATAGCTACCACATTCATGAGGGCAACTACCTGTCTAGGAGGAGGAAGGACGCTGGAAGTAGAAGTGTGGGCAGATATGATTTGCTCTTCTTGAGCCTGAAGAGAGTGGACAGCACACCATACAGTGCTAAGAGTAGATGACAAGCTACTACTTCATGGTTTCTTTGGCTATTCTGCCACTCTGTGAGACCCCTCACCTCCACTGCTAGGTACATGGGTACCTGGCGTCTTGCCTGTGTGTCTACATGCTGCATGGTGGGACAGACGACCCCACTGCCTCTGCTACACAGCTCAAAGCAGTCTTCCAGTATTGGCACTGAAGGCCAGACACGTGGGGATTTGGTTTGCAGGCTGTTCCTGATAAAGTTGTACACCCTGGTGAACATTAGTATTTATAGAAGCATGCTCAGTCATACATAGTAAAATATTGAAAAAAGGAAAAATTGTAAAAGAGAACAAGGTCATAGAGAGATGGCAGCAGGACCAGTGAAGTGGGAAGGCAGAGTGTCCATGTGGCCCAGCCCTGCGATGTGGTACCTCCAGTCCAACTGTTGCCACATGGCCCTCTTGGCCTTCCCTGTAGCTTCTGAGTCTGACCTATTTCACTCTGTGTTTTTTTCTCTTTTAAGATGTTCCATTAGGGGCTGGTGAGATGGCTCAGTGGTCTAAAGCACCTATTTAAAACAAGCCTAGCAAAGCACAGGGACCGCGGTTCAATCCCCCAGCACCACATGCTGGCCAGCCCCTGCCCCCTGGTGGGCTGAGCTGGCCACACACACACACACACACACACACACACACACACACACAAATTTAAAAAAAAAAAAAGATGTTCCATTAGTGTGATCTGGGTAGCGTGCTCAAAGAAACAGTTGAAAGCTAAATGAGATGTGTCCAATAGCCGAAAGAAGTAGAAGCCAGCAGATGGCAGGTCTGCTGAGCTGCAATAAGGGATTGACCCTCTTTCCATCTGGATGACAACTGCTGAGCCATTCATGTGATCTTAGTGTTCAGAGGGCCCAGTAGAAGCAGCTTACCCTGGGTGGAAGCTGGGGTATCAGAGCTGCCTGGCTGTGTGGTAGGAGCAGGTGGTCTTGTCAGGTGGTTCCTTCAGATGTGTGATGGTGGCGTGGCCCCTCCCACCTGGGCTCTGCCTTGTTGGGATCAAAGGGCCTAGGTCTTGGCTGTGCCCCTGTGTCCTGTGACAAGACTCTGCTTCAGCCTGGGCTCCCCTGTCAGGTGGGTCCCTGGTGACATAGCCTCCTGGCTGGAACAGGAGTCTTGTGGCCCTAGACACAGGTGGCTCTGTGGGCTGAGCAGCATTTGTGTTACAGGATGCAGAGGGCTCCACGTGTTTGCACTTGGCTGCCAAGAAAGGCCACTACGATGTGGTTCAGTACCTGCTGTCCAATGGACAGATGGATGTCAACTGCCAGGTAAAGCCATATCCCACTAGGGGTGTGTGTGTGTGTGTGTGTGTGTGTGTGTGTCTGTCTGTCTGTCTGTCTGTCTGTCTGTGTCTGTCTGTCTGTCATCTCTCTTGTGTCTCACACACACACACACACACAGTCATCTGCAATCGTCCTTCATGGTGCTGCATTCACTCAGGTTCTTATATGGCCTTATCCCTGTTGCCAGCCTACTTGTAGGAAACCGCCAAACTGTTTTGATGGCAGCTCTTCCTTTGAGTTCTGCCTGGGTCACTATCTCAGTCAGGCCCATTTTGAGTAGCCACTTTGGTGAGGTATTGTAAATTCTAACATCTGGAATGGCTTGTACACTCAGGCAGCCTTCCACCCAGCCTGGCTTGTCACCTGGGACTGCTTGTGCTCTCACTGTGTATTTGGCCTATCTACTGATCTGTGTCTCCCACTGTCAGAATCACAGGGCTGTTTGGCCCACATGGTGGCCTGTGGAGCCTCATCTGCAGATTGAACTCAGACTCTTGCGCTTGCCAGGGAAGCGCTTATTATATTGAGCCATCTCCCTGGCCCTACTAACAAGAAGTATTCAGATATCTGTCAAGTCCATGAGTGACCTGGCAAGACCTGGTGTCAGGGCCACTCAGTAAACAGTAGCCCCTGGATGTTCAGCATGGGGTGATCTCCATCTCTTTGGGAGGCTCTGTCTCTGCTTCTCAGCTCTCTGTGTGTTCACCTCCCAGGTAGACCAGAAACAGCAACTTGTGGCTGGGCTTTCTTCTAAAGTGTCCTATGTCTGTAGTTTTATTGTCTTCCTGTTGTACAGCTTTCCTGTACCCTGCATTTGCTGGGTCCCCCTCCCCCATCCCAGGACTTGGCTAGTGCCAATAGTCAGCTGCAGAGAGAGTGTCTTCAGTTGCGCTTCCAGAGAAATATAGACCATGGGCTGCAGGAAGCCTTTTTGGAGATGTTGATTTGGAGGCTGTGTGTGTCACCTCCCAACTAGGAATTGGCACTTGACATAGTTCCTGAAAGTAATACTGCCCAGAATGTAGTAGACTTGAGCACCATGGTGAAAAGATAACTCATGAGACTGTTGGCCTTACAACCCCTTCTGCTACTTTCTTGCCCTCTAAGAAGAGGCAGGAACATTTCTCTCAACTGGTGTGTATCTGTTGGCCAGTCTAGTGGTGGATGTCACACTGGGGCCTAGAGGATAAGTGGACATTGCTGCTGTGTCCTGTCTGTAGGTGCCCCCAACCTGGGCAGTGTGTAAGGCCTGTCTAGTTCTCCCCACACACTGACTGGAGGGGCAGTCCTGCTAGTAGAGTACAGTGCTGCAGTGCGGGGGTGGGGGCTGCCCAGAGCCATGTAGGCTCCTGTGCTCATGCTTCACCTGAGGCAGTGCTTTGCCCATTCCTGGCACTTCTCAGGTCCTGAACAAGGTGTGTGCAATGCCTGGAGACAACATTCTTGGGTAGTATGGTAGCTGTGTTTCTCTCTCTACTCAGGATGATGGCGGCTGGACACCCATGATCTGGGCCACTGAGTACAAGCATGTGGAGCTTGTGAAGCTGCTACTGTCCAAGGGCTCTGACATCAACATCCGGGATAATGTGAGTCTCGGGGAACCCCAGGGACAAGTTATGTGAGGGAGTCATGCCTAGCTGACTGCACTGCTTGCTGGCCGTATCCCAAGTTGCTGCCTTGGAAGAGATAAAGGAAAGTGGACAGACTGTGATTTAAGATGCTACATTGAGCATTTAGTTTTGGCATCTGAAGTCAGAGGGACAGACTGCCCAGTTCCTGCGAGCATCCCTGTAGCACAACAGCAGGCACCTGGCTCACTTAGAAGGAAGTCTGTTTGGAATCTCCCTGGGGCTGGCAGAAGGGAGCAGATATGGTGAGGCAACAGAATGGGAGCAGGATCCCTGCCTCATGCTAGTGGGAAAGCCACTGCAGTTAGAAAGTGGATTACAATTCAGCATTGTATATGCATGCTTGTCAGGTTGGTATTGGGAAGGAAAGTTTGACACAGGTGATCTGAAAGCACTGGTGAGCATGCACCTGAGGCTGGACCCTGGCTTCTGCCTGTGAAGTCTGGCAGTCATGACTACAGGTCCTTCTCCCACCCAGAAGCCAAAGACCCCTCAGCCTCTGTGCCAATGCAGGGCTCTTCCTAAAGGGCAGTTCTGGTAGCACCACTCCACAAGGGATTGTACCCTGGGCTGCAGCCTCCACAGGAGTTTCTGCCTTGTGATCAGAGTCCACTTTTGCAGCTCATCCATCCAGCATTCACAACAACAGGGCTATGGCTGGAGGGGGAAGGGGCTTTGAATGTGGAGAATAGTAGACACTGCTCTCTGATGGAATCGCAGTGCTCAGTCAGCTGTACATTGCTGTAACAAATACCTGAGAAAATCAACTGATAAAGAGAAATGTTTGCCTGCCTAGCAAGTACAAGGTCCTGAGTCCATTCTCTGTGCAAAGAAAAAAAAAAGAGAGAGAAAAAGTGTTTTGTTGTTGTTTTTCGTTTGTTTGGTTTTGGTTTTTTGGCAGAACCGGGGATTGAACTCAGGCCCTTGTGCCTGCCAGGCAAGTGCTTATTCTACTGAGCTGTCTCCCCAGCCGTGAGAAAAAGTTATTTTAAAACAATTTTTTATAGAAACTCCTAAGCAAGTCTTTATTTTAACAAGGGAGTCAGTGTATAGGAGAGAGCCCTCCTAGGCTAAAACCTGAGAAATGGATGGGAGGGCTATTTAAATAGCAACTGCAGGCCAGTTTCTGTGAGGGGCAGGATTAAAAACTTGCTGTGAATGTTGTTATGCAAATAAGGGGCCCAGATCTCTCCTTTCCTGGTTTTAGCCATTCCAGGGTACTCTTATCTACCCTTTTTGAAAAAGGCAGCAGATCCTTTGAAGTTGAGTGGGCAAGGAACCATGCTGCCTGAATGGCCGCACTCCTGTTGGATGGGAGAGTAATAGTTTGATAGACAGGGAGGACACTGAAGCAGGTTATCCCAGTCTCCTGAGAGGAGTGAAGGGGGTCATAGAGAGATGGGTCGGGGTGTGCCAACGACCTGACAAGCCATATCCTCCATCCTGCCTGCAAGGTTATAATGAAAAAATTTATGCATGCCTTATCTGCCTTGTTACCTAATGAGAGATTTCGTCCTCCTTAATCTTAAGGAGAACCAAAGGGCCATCTTCCACAACAGCTTTGAAGCTGATCTGGGGCAACTGACCCTGCCTACTGAAGGAATAAAAATCTTTTGCCAACTCCCCCCCCCCCCCCGATATATGCGTCATTCTGGCCATTCCTCTGAAGACCCTGATTGGAAGCCCTGCGTCGTCATCATCAGCTTACGTTGGAATTTCTTTAGTCTGAAAGGCACAAACTGTACCAGCAGTTTAAAGATACAGGGTGGTATAATGACCCTAACAGAGACTAATGGAGTCTTTCTGCCAGTGTCATCTCACTGTCCTCTGCAAGAGCAAGTGTCTGTTCTTCTTAGTGCTTCTTGTCTACAAACTGCCTCTAAGACTGCATCTGGCAGCCCTTTGTCCAAGGACAAATGATTGCCAATATTACCCATTCTTTGAAGTCTTTCTTTGCCATCTTCTCCAGTCTGGCTGTATTCTGTTGTTATAAAAACTTGACCTCAGAGATGTCTCTGTCTTGTGCAACAGAGAATATTCTATGCAGAGACAAATTGCCCCTCTGCCTATCATGTGAATTCATGACTACTGCGCCACATAATTTATAAATCACCCTAGTTTTGTAAGACCCATTGATCTCTGGATTGGAACTAGCCAATCATTGGTCATTTCCATTTGTATTGTCCTTGCAAATGGAGCCCGCAGTAGATGTGCTTTTAGTGCAGATACCTTCCCGAGTATGGATATTCCAGAGTACACACACCTCAGAATCCTCAGCGGATATCCCTTGGCTGATACCCTGTTTCTCCTACTAGATAAACATTGTGGCCTGGAGTGTTGACTGTCGACCAGTCAGCTGCTACAGCAGCCTAGCAGCATTTTTAAGAATGTTCTTTCTCATTAGGAGCACAACACTGTGAATTAATGTTGAGGCATGGAATACTCAAATTAATCCATTCCTAAAATTATCAGAGTTCTTGAAAAGCTGCCAAATCTTTCTTAACACTGAGCCATGTCTGTAACCAAGAAGGGAACATACATTTTGGTAACGCTTCCATCCCTAGCTGGCATTTCCTGTAATGGGAGTCCCCTGAGTACACTGGGATGCTTGCCTGTTTTCTGATCTCAGTCCTGACAGAACTGAGGGGGCAAGTAGTGGTGAGGGCCAAGGTGAAGGGGTTCTGCCTTGCTTGGATATGAAGCTAGGGAATTTTGAAACTGCAGCCACACAAATCACCCCATGAAAACTTGGATATAAGGGACATCTTGCCACTTTCCTTCTCTTTAGCAGAACAGATCTAGCTGTAGAATGGTATTATAATTCAGAGACCCATATTTTGGCCAGTACTCTCAGTTTTGCAATTTATGCTGAGGCCAACCTCTATTACCAGAAGACCAACCTCTGTTTTCTTTAAATTATCATTCTTACTGAACATAGTGGCTCACGCCTGTATTCCCAATACTCAGAGGCTGAGGCAGGAGAATTGTTGCAAGTTTGAAACCAGCTTGGGCTAAAAGTGAACTCAAGGAAGGCCTGAAATGCATAATGACCATTTCTCAAAAAGATAAAGAAAATACAAGTTCTCAAAGTAGGTATAGATAATCTTCTGGATTTCTGTAAGTTCCCTTGTAATTCCTAATTGTGTAGATTTGAGTCTTTTCTTTCCTTTTTTGATAAAGTTGTCTAAGGGTACATTGATTTTATTTAGTCTGTCAAAGAACCAACTCTGATTCGTTGACTTGTTGTATTGTTTCCTTGGTCTCCATTAATGTCTGCTCTGATCTTTATAATTTCCTCCCTTGTATGAGTTTTGGGCTTGGCCTTCTCTTCTTTTTCTAGAAGTTTGAGGTTCAACGTTGTTTATTTGTGTTTGATCTGTTTTTCTTTATGTATTTTAGTACAGGGTCTATAGGGTCTCACTACACAGATTAGACTTGTAGTGATCCTCCTGTTTTCAGCCTCCCAAGTGCTGGGATTACAGGCACGCGCTACCATGCCCAGTCTCAGTTACTGTCATCGAACCCCAGTCGCTGTGCCTGCTTATGCAGGCACTTCAGTCTGTGAGCTTTCTGGCTGGCCCTGTTCTGTTTTTCTGATATGAATATCATGTCAGAATAGTATTTATCACTGCTATTAATTTCCCCCTTAGGACTGCTTTCATTGTGTCTCCTAAGTTTTGGTATGTTGTATTGCCATTAATTGTAGAAACTGATTTTTTCTTTAATTTCATTTGCTGTTCAGGAGGATGTTATTTAATTCCTATGTATTTATGAGGTTCTTGTGGTTTCTTTTGCCATTTATTTCCAATTTCATTACACTGTGATCTGATAATACGCATGGGGTAATTTCAATTCCTTTGCATTTACTTAAGCATGTTCTATAAGCTAGTATGTGGTCTATTTTGGAGAACATACTGTGCAGCTGAGAAGAATATGTATTCTGATACTGTGAGGTAGAACATTGTAGGCATCTGTAAAGTCCATTTGTTCAGAAGTTTGGTTCAGTTCTAATATTTCACTGTCAATATTTTGTCTAATTGATCTGCATTTTTGTGACAGTGGGGGATTGAAATCCCACAATACAATTGTATTAGTGCTTATTTGATTTTTCATGTCTGTAAATACTTGTTTTATATAGCTGGGTGCACTGGTATTTGTTGCATATGTATTTATGACTGTTACTTCTTCCTCTTGGATTGTTCCCCTTACAAGAATGTAGTAATCTTTATCTGTCTTAATCAGTCTTGGCTAGAAATTCAATTTGTCTGCAAATAGAATAGCTACCCCTGCTTTTTTCTGGGTTCCTGGAGTATGGAACTCAGTGTGGCATGGAGCATTGTTTTCCACCCTTTGACTTTCAGTCTGTGAAAATTTGAATTAAATGTATTTCCTTTATGCAGCATATTGTGGGATCTTACTTCTTTATCCATTCTGCCAGTCTGTGTCTTTTGATTAGTGAAAGGAGAAGTGGAGCTAGAATGGTGGAGGCTTGTTACGTATTTAGATTGGAATAGTAGGAAAAGCAGGGTGTGAAATTAATAAAAGTAGACACAAGAAAGACAAATACAAAATTAGAGAAAAAGTTACCTGGAGACAAATGAAAAATGGGGAGAAGAAAAGAAAGAAAAATAGAGAAAGGATAAGAAACAAGAACTCAGGCAAAAAGATACTGGTAAAAAAGAGTAGTAAGGACCAGAATTCAAGTTGAGAAATGTCTCTGCTCATGCTGGATGTCTAAGGTGGCATTTTATGCCCAAAACACTGCTGGATATAGATAATCGGGATATAGGACAGGCAGATGCCAGGCAGACAGGTGTACCCTTCCAATCCTGTGTCACTCAGCTGAACCTGGCCTCTGACTGCAGTAACCAGGTCCACTTGCTGCAGCTCCAGCTCCAGCCCCAGCCCCTCATGGGACTTCCAGCCTGCTCTCCCCACTGGCGGTCTCCATGGCTGGAATTTGACAGTGTGGAGTGTGCTGGGAGCCAAGGGGCTGCTCTGAGATTCAGGTGTGAACAGAAGCCTTCCCAACAATGGTGTCCCTATCAGCTGTATGGAAGGCAACTCTGGAAGCAGTGGCCTGCGTTTTTGTTTTGTTTTTTTTTCTGATTCCCACTGGTTCTCAGTTCTAAAGTGGTTTTCTGTTTTGCTTTCACTTGATCTGCTCATGGCTGCTGGCTAACCACTGTCAGCTGCATGTGGTTTGCAGAGATCTCCTCTCCTCAGCCATGTGTTTTATTTGTTCTGTGTCATTTAATCTTTTTTTTCTCTTTTGTCTCTCCTGGTTCCCAGGTAACTTTGATTTTTAAGCTATTGATTTCCAACTCCATATATTTTGTCCCAGTGAAGCTGTCACTCACCGCTCTCCTTTTTTTTCTTCCAGATCTGGATGTTTATCACTGTACCTTTAGAAATGATTGCTGTGTCCCTACTACTCAAGATTAAAAAAAAAAAAAAAAAATCCCAAATACTTTATAGGACTTTTGGAGCCCACACTACTTGAGAAACAAATCACAAGTGATTTATAGAAATACCAAAACAAGTCTTTCATTTTCTTTTTCCTCTTCCTCCTCCTCCTTCTCCTTTTATGGGGCAGGGGGAAACAGGTTGGCCATCAGCTCACTGTGTAGCCCAGGCTGGCCTTGAACTCACTGTAATCCTCCTGCCTCCTAAGTGCTGGGATTACACGTGTGTGCCATTACATCCAGCCCAGAGGTCTTTATTTTAACAGGGTTGGTGCTGCAGCACAGGGAATCAACAGAGCTCTCCTGGACTGAAACCCAGAACGTTTATTTTGGCTCAGAGTTTTGGAATTTACAGAAAAGGATCAGCTGGCTCCGTTGTATGTAGGATTCTGGTAGTAGCAGGCACCAAGTAGAAGTGCATATGATGATCAGGGCTTTCTGTGAACAGCTTCATTAACGTGTAAGTGCAGATACAGATGCAGACCATGTGACATATAGTGCCCAGTTGGTGAGCCTGACCTAGAAGACACCACCACAGTGAAAACAGGAATGTAGGCACCACCTCTTACCACTTGCTAGCACACTCATGCCTGTCAGCTGTCTTATGACCTGCCTTCACTGCATGTCTGCCCACTTGTGCTGGTCACATTTGTAGTCCTCACTTCTTCCTGTTGCCCAGTGAGGCCCTCTGCTACCATCCCCTGCTTAGGCATGTGTGAGCCATTCCTAGCATATGGCTGTCACAGAGTGCTGTGAACAGTATCTCTGTACCTTCCACCTGTACACCTGGGTCAGGAGGGCTAATTGACCAATGTGTTTGCTTACTGTGGGGACAGTGGCTGCTTCCACAAGGTGGCAGGGTTCCTCCTGTTCTCTCAGCACTCTGTAGGACAGTCTTCTCCATATTCACCATCTCAGTAAGTGGTGGTGCCTGGCTTCACTTCAGTTCATTTCATTGGATTTTCATTTTTGTAATGATTAATGCAATTAGTTATCTTAGAGAGCTTGTTTGCTGTCTATGTGTTTTCTTGGATAAAGGGTCTGATCAAATCTAGCTTTTATTTATTTTTACTGAGTGGTTAATTTCCCAACACCCAAAATTAAGGAAAGAAAGGTTTATTAAGTTCATGGTTAGTGGAGGTTTCCATCCATGCTCAGCTGGCTCCAGGGCAGAGTAGAACATGGGTGAGAGCCTGGCAGGAGAAAACAGCAAACAGCAAAAGGAGGGCCAGCTGCTTAGGCTTCTAGCAAGCTTCTTTCCCCTTCTTATATTATAAGCAGGCTACCCTGAGGTGGGGTGCAGAACTTACACAATGTCAGTGTCCTCTGTTTCATAGGATGAGGATGTTTACAAAGTAAACAAGTCACTTAATTAAACTTCTAAACTTCTCAGGTTGACGCAGTATATCAACTAGTACACTCTGGAACTGTAAAAGTAGAAATTTTGATAAAGTGTGACCAGTCTGTGTGTGTGTGTGTCTGTCTGTCTTTCTTTCTTTCTTTCTTTCTTTCTTTCTTTCTTTCTTTCTTTCTTTCTTTCTACAGTGGCTTTATGGTTAGTCTGTGAAGTATTTGAAGTCAGTCTTGGTGTTTGATGTTCGTGTGTGGATCAGAGTCCTCATTATTATGAGTAGGTGTCTAGCACTGTTACTGGGAAAACTTTCTCTGAGGTGTGGCTCTGCACTTGGTTGCAATCCATGTCCATGGGTTCAGGTCACTCTGTTATATGGCCCTACATGTCCCTGAAGCAGTCTTGGTGTCAGGTACTACAGAAGAACCAATTCCTTTAGGTGTCATACTACTCTCCTCTGGGTTAACCCACGCACTTGGCCTATGCAGCTTGATCCAGGAGGTCAGTCCTTGGTGCTGCTCCTCTGCCTGTGAGGTCTAGCTGCTCCTGATGGACTTGTTGGCTCGTCATGCCTGGACATGCCTTCTTTGTGGAAGATGTTTTTGCTGGGGTAGAGCTGTGCTAGGCCAGACAGCTTGTCTCTATTGCATGTTTTTTTTTCTCCCCCCATAATTTTATTGAGAAACAAAAAGCAATGAGACAGTTTCAAACCAAATTGGTAGGACAGTTTCAATAATTAACACATTCCATACTCTCTTCCTAGTGTTTAATTGCTGTACAAGATGAGGACATGATAGCCTATTTACAAACACTATTAGAGCAAATCCCTCTATTCATTAAGAGAATGTAACTGTATATCTATCCAAGCCATTTTGAATACACAGATACAAAATGGACATTCATCTGTATCTCCTTTTTTTGTTTAGAATATTATAGGTGTGGGGCCAGGGAGATGGCTCAGTAGAATAAGCGCTTGCCTGGCAAGCACAGGGGCCTGAGTTCAATCCCCGGTTCCACAAAAAAAAAA
>NW_004524699.1:191448-239308 GCF_000260255.1 Octodon degus | reverse complement strand
TTATTACCATACAACCTAGGCTGTTAAGCTTAACCTCACTATCTGTCTGAATATCAAACATCTTAGGCATAACATGGAGCAGGTATTTTTCATCAGGTATTGATATGTTGAACTTTAAGTCCTTACAGAATATGATGAAAAAACATTTAAAAATTAGAATATATTTAAAAATACGCATAAAGAATTGTATAATTCTTATGTTTACCTGTAAGTCCAAAAATCTAACCATACACAACCTTGAAGCAGGACAGTCCCACAACATTCCTTTTCCTGTCTCCTGCCTTCATGCATGTGTTCTTACTGAGTCCTCACAGCTGGGATTTAGAACACTGCTTGGTTCTTACACTCATTTTTCAGTGTATTGCATATACTTTTCCTTCTGGCTGTTTGTAAGAATTGATAATGCCCCTCAGCTGTGTGTATGTCCATGTCTGTGTCCCCACTGAGTTTCTTGCTCTGTGGAGTTAGGGTTTGTATAGAATTTGGGAGTTTTTCCATTGTCATTTCTTCAGATGTGTCTTCTGCCTCCACTTCTCCAGGAATTCTGCCTAAATATTTCAGACTGTGTACTGTTTTCCAGACACTTTTACAAGTTTTTAAAAAATTTTTATTCTGTGTTTCAGTTTAGCTGTTTTTATTGACATGTGTTCTAATTTACTAATCTTTCCTTCTGTGATGCCAGGTATGCTGATTTCACTCAGGGTTATCATATCAGACATTGTGGTTTCCAATACAGAAGGTTCTGCGAGGCCATTTTGAACATTTTTCTGTGGCTGTATAACTTCTGAGTGTGTGGGATCCATAAGACCACTAGCTGTGGCTGTGCTCACCAGCTTCAGTGCCGGTTCTGGTTGGGCTGAGGGGCTCTGGTTCCTGCTCCTTGTAGTACTCAACTCGGCCTAGGACAGCTGCTGACTCGAAGTCCATTTGCTTGTGCTGGGCTTGTTTTCTAGCTGGTTGGATGGGTCTGGAGCAGTTTTCAGTGCAGGGACCATTACCATCTCCAGGCAGACCCCTCCTTTAGGCCTATAGCTATAAACTGTCGCTGCTTCTCACCTGGCCCTCCAGATGGGCCATAGCTTGGTGGAACTTTCCCACATTAGTGGGAAACTGATATCCTGTGAAAGGCAAGGGTCCCCTACCAGTGCCCAGAGGTGTCCTGTGGAAAGACACGGGCTCTATTGCCAGTGCCCACTGGTATTTATGGAAGGACACAAATCCCCACACTGCTGCCCACTAATGTCCCATAAAAAGACACAGATCCCCATGCCAGTTCCCACTAATATCCCATGGAAAGGCAAGGGTTCCATTGTGGTGCCCACTGGTATTCAGTGGAAAGGCACAGGTAAACCCTCATACCAGTGCCTAGTAATGGCCTGTGGAAAGTCCCTTTGGGAGCTCTGCCCTGTCTGAAGATCAGGACCCTGTACTGTTGGGAGCTGTTGCTCTGCTCTGGCCTGTTTCCTCCATGCTTCATGTGTGTTGTTTGACAGTTGTGGCTTCCCATGCTTTCCTCTTCTGCTCTCCAGTGGGCCACATGACCAGTGGGGTCCAGGACTAATGATTTTAGTATATAAACTTGACTTTGTTTTTACATAAAATAGGTTTTCCATATGAAGAGTGTTATAGACCAGAAGGAAAATATGTTCTGCACACAGTGTGTATCTTTCATGTGCCACACTGAACGTGCACAGTGCAGTGCTCCTACACATCAATTTTTTTTTCAAAGTTTTATTGATAAACAGATAGCAATGAGACAGTTTCAAATCAAATCGGAAGTAGTTTCAACAAATATTACACTGCATATGTTCTTCTTAGTGGTTAATTGCTGTACCCTACACATCAATTAGACCAAGTGACATTGTACGTGGGTGGGGGTGAGTGGGAGTAGTCTACACAGTGGGATTGAAGAAACAAACACGACACAGTGCATGTAAGACCAGTCAGAAACTTTGGTTAGGACACTACACACTAAATGGGAAGGTCTGTGAGGCTACACTGTATATACCACATTAAAATAGCAGAGAAGAGCTATTTATCGAGAAAGACTGGAATGAGAGATTTTCACTAACGCACATTAACTTGTCAACTGCCAGACAAAACTGAGCACATGAGTGTTGCTATCCTGATGGAATGTTATACCAGTTTCTGTGTAGCATGCTGAGGGGTAGTTATGAAGCCTTCACTGGTAGTCAAGAAACATTAATGGCCACATTTTTGCCTTTTGCCAAATTTCAAGCTTGTCTTATTTTATTTATTATTTTATTTGTGTGTGTGTGGGGGGGTGCTGGCCAGCTGGCCAACTCAGCCCACCCTGGAGCAGGGCTGGTGCAGCATGTGGATGACCCCCACTGTTTGTGGGTCGCTCACAATCGATCTCCATCTTGAGGAAGTTGCTGAACAGCCTGAAGGCGTCATTCAGGTTCTACAACTTGGTGATGAGCTGCCTGGTGTCCACCATGATCTCTGCCCTGTGGCTGTGCTTTATTTATTTTTTAATTTTGTTTTATTTTAAAGAGTAAAAACAAAAACTGCAATAGTAAAAACTAAGAAACAATACGTATGGTACAGATTTTCAAAACAAGAATAGCAAATTAACAACAGTTGTTATATATTTTTATCATCAAATCTGTTGCTCAGATTAACATGTAGGTATGCAAGATCGGACAAATAATTGATTAACGCTTGCTTTCCATAAACCTTAATTTTTTCTGGTCCTTTTTACTTTTATTTTTTAATTTATTTTAAAGAGAATATAATCATAATTGATAAGACGTTAGAA
This sequence comes from Octodon degus, assembly GCF_000260255.1. Taxonomy (NCBI): domain Eukaryota; kingdom Metazoa; phylum Chordata; class Mammalia; order Rodentia; family Octodontidae; genus Octodon; species Octodon degus. The sequence continues at coordinate 236,526 of NW_004524699.1, read as the reverse complement.
ACAGTACACATTCAGAAGAACAAGATGAGAGGTATTCAGCTGTGGTTTTTGTATTATACTTTGCTCTGTTCAGTGTAGATACTCAGATTGCAGGTAATAGTATAGAGAGTTAGTCAAAGTGAAAATTTTAAACATTAACTGCTATTTTCAAAAAGCTGATGGAAATTAGTAGCACAGTCATCTCTGCTGTCCTTTTTTTCATATCTTTTCTCCTGTCCCTTCATTGTTTATTCCTTATGTTCAGTGTCTTGTTGTTTTACTATATCTGCTGTACCTTTCAGATTGTATTTATTCTTTCAGGTTCTTATAGCAGGGAGACAATGATGATATTTACACATGTGGGCTGATTTATTTCACTTGTGAGTACAACCTTTCTGTTTTAGGAATGACAGTGCTCAGAAAGCACAGGCCAGCACCATAGTCCTTCAAGGCCAGGTGCTGAAACAGTCAAGAGGGACTTGGGTGAGGAAGTTCTCTAAGGTATGATCCAGGTTATAAAATAATAGCTTGTTCTGATAAAGAAAAAAGGTGCCTCTGAGGAAACAAGATTTTATTTGGTACTCTCAGATGTGTAGGTGATGAGACACCCAAAGATCAAAGGTGGAAAGGCACTAAGAATAATCACCAGAAAAGAGAGCCCTGGGTGCTCTAAGGTTTTTTGGAAAAAGGAAGGTTGACAAAAGAGTTTGCTTTTAGTTTTTCTTTAGAAATAGAGGAAGTCATAAAGCTGTGATACAGGCTGCTATTGCTTTTGGCTGAAGACAACAGAGCAAGACCATGCTTTCCCTGTAGCGCCTTTATCTTTCTATCTCTTTTGTTCACTGAGCTGAGAAGCCCTGCCTGCAGCCTACCACATGGACTTGTGGCAAGACTGTCAGATTGTGCTAGTGCACCCATGCGTCACAGATGAGCTAGAAATGTCCCTGAGGGCCTACAGAATCAGGTCTAAGATGGGGCCAGGCCTGCTCCTCATGGAGAGTGACAGAATGAAGGCAGGCCTGAGCAGAGGGGGATGAGTAGAGGTCCGCTCAACTTTGAGGGGAGGGAGCCATAGTGAGCTGTTCATTAGAGAACTTTCATGTCTGTTCATGTTTGCTCCTGAAACCAGTAGCCCCACTTCTGAGGGCTTCACCTGGAAAAAGAAGACAGCTGACATTAATTAGCATTGGGAGATGTGGGCCAAGGGAACTGTCCCTCAATGTAAGTGACCGTGGGCTCTGGCAGGGTGGGGCCAGTTTGCCCTGGAGGAATGGTGGGGTTACCCTGCTCCGTGGCAGAACCAATAGTTTTCCTGCTGAGTTTGCTCTTCAGCCTTCTCTTCTCTGTTTGTGACTTCATCTACTTTGCACCTTTTCCCCAGAACTGTAGTATTCTAATAAACTTACTTATTTTACATGTGACACAAATATTCTTCCAATTTTTCTACTTTATTTTAAACTTTTATGGAAATTTCTAAGGCAATTTTTATTGTGATCAAATCTTGATTTCTTTTTTCTTTCTTTTTTTTTTCTCAGTACCAGGGATGAAACTCAGGACCTTGCACTTACCAAGCAGGCGCTTATGCCACTGAGCTATATTCCCAGCTCCCAAACTCTTGATTTCTGATCTTATAGAAGCTTTGCCCAAGTCCGTGACTATATAGCTTCACTTTGGAATGAATACTACTTTTTAAAATTAGATAAAAGAAAAGTGCCTCTTGTACATTTTTTAATAGTGGAAACATTCTGGGTGTGTATGTGTGTTTGTGTGTGTTTATCCTGTTTTTATGGTCTTCTATATTGTGTTACTGTATTAATTTTAAATGAAAAACTAAAATAGAAAAGAATACCTTAAAGCTGTGGTGGTAAACACAGTGGGCATACAGAGCCCTCTCTTGGGACAAGCCAAGTTATACCAGCAGCGAAGCATTGGATAACAGTTCTTTTTTGAGGGGAGGTTTATTTATTTATTTATTTTTTTGGTGCCGGACCAAACCCAGGGCTTCCAGCTTGCTAGGTAAGCATTCTACTGCTGAGCCAAATCCCCAGCCCTGACAGTTTTTTTTTTTTTTTTTTTTTTGTTTTTTTTTTTTTTTTTTTAAAAAAACAAAAACAAAAACAAAAAAAACCCAGAAACGAAAAACCTCAATGTTCAGGTTTAATTGCCTTGTTGGCGCTTTTCAGTAAATAAATGAGCTTGGGTTGCCTTCTGACACTGTGAACACTTGCACTGTCACTGCCTTAGAGTTCATAAAGAACACCCTTTTCTCTGGTGAATGGGAAAGCCCCTTTCCACTTGGCCAGGAATGGGAGTACTCTACGGGGCTCCTGGGTTGCTCCTTGGGCCGGAAGGTGGCCTGGTCCCAGCACTCTGTGTCTGGCACAGGTGTTCCTCACCACCTCCTGCTTGTGTCTCTGTTCAGGAAGAGAACATCTGTCTGCACTGGGCAGCCTTCTCAGGTTGCGTGGACATAGCAGAGATTCTGCTGGCCGCCAAGTGTGACCTGCATGCTGTGAACATCCATGGGGACTCACCCCTACACATTGCTGCCCGGGAGAACCGCTACGACTGTGTTGTGTGAGTGTGGCCCTGCCCTGAGGCTGCTGAGGGTTCTGTTTCCTGGAGCCAGTGTAACCCCTGTGCCCCTTGGAGTCCACATTTGACACTTACTGTGGCTCACTGCTGGCTTAGAGAGGATTGTGTGAAAAGTTTCCAATTCTTGAAGCTTGAGCAGAATCTCACCTGACACTCCTCCTGGGATGCAGTGTGGGGACAGTTCTGCTCTGCCTGGGTTCCTGCTGTTCTGATGGACTGTGGGAACATTCTCTATGGGCAGGGCTGGAGATGGTGGCAGTGTCTTTGCTTGCCCCTGAAGGTCCTTTCTAGCTAGGCGGTCTTCCTGCATTTAGAGGTGGGTTGTAGTGGAGCCTTGCTCTGCTGCTGGATCCAGACAGAGGTCTGGCTGCTGCTCAGATCAGCAGGCATTTGCAGCAAGGCTGACCTTGCCTAGAAATAAGGGCTGAGTGCTTTCCATAATTCCTGCAACTAGCACCTGCCTCTAGGTTATGCTGTCCCTTCAGCATCCCTGCTCAGAGGCCACCCTTCTCTCCAACCCCCACCCTCCCAAGCATGGAGGGTGGATTTAGAAGGGGAGTCAGACTCCAAATCTGGTTCTTAAATGCTCTCCTGTCTGACTGAGGAATGAGCTATGGGGGTACAGTGCATATATTGAAGGCTTTTCAAGATGGATAGCATATGTAGTTCCTAGTGAGTGTTCTAAGAGTTTCCGCTATGTCTCTTTTAAATTAAGATTTGGATGTTTTGTTGGCTTACATTTTTCCTTTTAGCCTCTTTCTTTCTCGGGATTCAGATGTCACCTTAAAAAACAAGGAAGGAGAGACACCTCTACAGTGTGCCAGCCTCAACTCACAGGTGTGGAGCGCCCTGCAGGTGAGCAAGGCACTGCGGGACTCAGCCCCTGACAAGCCTGCTACAGTGGAGAAGATTGTGAGCAGGTGAGTGAACTCCAGAACCAGCATGGCTCTAGGTAGCTCATCAGCAGGCGGGGCTGGAAGAGCTTGGGGTGAATGTGTGTGCTGGAGTCAGAGTCTAGGTTGTCTGGGTGGGTGCCAGACAGAGGCTGTGTCTTCTTTGGGACAGAGCTTGGAGTAGCGAGTCAACAGCCTCCCTTTCCTGTGCAGAGACATTGCGCGAGGCTATGAGCGCATCCCCATCCCCTGTGTCAACGCAGTGGACAGCGAACCCTGCCCCAGCAACTACAAGTATGTGTCTCAGAACTGCGTGACATCCCCCATGAATATCGACAGGAACATCACCCACCTGCAGGTTCGTGGGCAAGCAGGGCTGCCAGGCAGGATGGGACAGCCCTTAGGCCTGGTAGTTGGGCTCTTCTCAGCACCCAGGAAGACTACGCTCTTAGCAGTTGCCCCCTTAGAGGATTTGGAAGGCATGTGAAGAGCCTCCTAGGAAAAGTATCCACACTCTGAGAAACTAAGGCAGAAAGACCACAAGTTCAAGCCCAACCTGGGCTACTTAGCAACTGTGTCAAAAAAAAAATAAAAAGGGCTGAGGTTGTAGATCTACATGAAAGCCCTGGGTTCAATCCTCAGTACTTTAAAAAACAAAAACAAAAAAAGCCCACAGCTCTGGGCATTCCCCAGTCAGTGGTGACATAGGGCCCTAAGCTGCTTGGTCCTCAAGGCATGAATGAGGGACACCTGACCAAGGCCCACCCCTGCAGGGCACCGTCTAGCGAGTGACCTTTCCCAGCTCTGAGATCGCACAGGACCCTGAGAAACTACCATCCATTTCCTTTCTTCTCTGACTAAAACCAGACATTTTCTCAAGGACTGTCCTGTGGTTGTGCTTATACACAGCTGCATGTCAGGATGGGCACTGTTTGGGCTGCAGGCAGGAGTTGTGGGGCCTGAGCATCTCGTGTACGCCCTTGGAGGGGCTGGGCCTGGCTGACCTCACCTCCTCTCCTGCAGTACTCGAGTCTTCCCTCTTTGAGAGAGAGCATTCTCATTCATTCTGAGAAAACTTGTCAGTGAGGGTTCTGAGGGTGTGCGGAGCTCTTGGTGTGCCTCCAAGCCTTATAGGCTCTGCTCTCTGTCCTCAGTACTGCGTGTGCACAGATGACTGCTCCTCCAGCACCTGCATGTGTGGCCAGCTCAGCATGCGCTGCTGGTATGATAAGGTGAGTGGTATGCGCTGGCTGCTTGTGCTTATGGGGCGAGTACTGTGAGTGGACTGTATGAGTGCCCACCACGACCTGATGTGTTTGGAGGAAGAGTTGGAGGTGAGCCAGTGTAGAGACCGGCAGAAGAGAAGAACAGACTGGTGCCTGAGCCAGCTACAGGGCCAAGGCCTAGACTGCAGAGGCCTGGGTCAGTGGCTTTTGTGCCCCTGGATAGAGGCTGGGTAGAGGGTCTAGCCTAGCCTTGGGAGGAACCTTTGTCTATTCTTTGTGTTTGGTGAGCCCTGCAGAGGCTAAAGCTGGGTAGGTAGAGTAGGCATGGTTAGACATAGTGGCCAGGGTGTGTGCAGTTTAGGGTGTATCATCAGAGTCGTTTGTAGGAGCAGCAGAAGCAGACTGTGTGAGGACAGCAGCCTGTTCTTTCCAGAGGAGTGTGGAAGAAGAGAACTTTGCTTTCTGGCAGAGGAGACAACCCAGGGAGGGCAGTGTGACCAGTGTGGGGGCATTGGGGACAGTGGTGGCAGTGGGCCACATACAGGGTTCAGGACTAAGCACCCACTGCTTGGATCCCCCAAACCTTTCATGGCCCTGTGTGTAGTGGTGGGTGGGCAGTGGCTGAGTCCCCCAAACTTGGGAACTGGCAAGGCTGAGAGTTTAGGAGGCACCTGGAGGGAGAGTGGGGCCTCAGTGAGGCCTTGAAAGGCAGGGCAGGACGTCAGGACAGCAGCATGACTGAGCAGCAGCTCCGTGAGGCCTCCTCCCCTGCACACCACCAATACATTCTTTGATCTAGTGCTCCCAAGTTAAAGTTGGAGGCCATACCAGGCACTTTGTAAACGTGTTGACACGAATAAAAGGATGATTCACACTGCTGGGCCTCCGTGTCTGCTTGTCCACAGGATGGCCGACTCCTGCCTGAGTTTAACATGGCAGAGCCTCCCCTGATCTTTGAGTGCAACCATGCCTGCTCCTGCTGGAGGAACTGCCGCAACCGCGTCGTGCAGAATGGACTCAGGTGAGATGCTGCACACTGGTTGTGCTGCCTGCATGTTAGCCTGTGCATTTATTTGCACCACAGTTAGTGCGTTACCCCTGGAAATATCCTCTGTGTTGGTAACGAGTAATCAGGCTCCCAGCTCAGACTCAGACTAGAGAGAAGGGTGGTATGGGTCTTTGGAGCCAAAATCTGAGGGGCCGACCTGGCCTGTGTTAGTGGTCACCACTTTAACGTGTTTGGCTTATTTCACTGTTTTAGTGCTCATTTTCTCTTCCCAATTTTTTGGCTTCTCTAGCAATTGGTAGTGATGCCTGACAATCTCTTAGACTGCTGGCTCCTTTCTGAGGCACTCACAGCACTTGACCCCTGCACTCTTCACCCAGGTCAGAATTTAGTGTCAGCCACCTTGGTCTTTGGTGGAGTGACCAGCCCACACTTTGCTTTCCAGGGCAGAAAAGATATTCCATGCTCTACTCCAAAATGATGCCACTGCTCAGGCTACTGACATTATATGTTGGTTTCCATGACAATCAGATCAACTAGGCCCAATTCAGATGAGGAGACTGAGGCACAGCTAAGACCTCCAAGTGCTGAGCATTGACAGGCTGAACTCTGTGCCCACAGCCTCTGGCAAAACTGTAGTATTTTCAGATGAGAAGCCAGTGTTTTCCTCCTTGCTTACTCATATCCCTCATTTCAGAATGTGAGGAGATCTAGGCTATGCTGAGCTCAAACCACCTCCCCTCTTCTTGTCTTCCAGGGCAAGGCTGCAGCTCTATCGGACACAGGATGTGGGCTGGGGTGTGCGGACTCTGCAGGACATCGCCGTGGGCACCTTTGTCTGCGAGTATGTGGGTCCTTGTTGCCCAGGAAGGCTGGTTGCATGTGTCACTTCCTGGATGCTGTTGAGAGCAGGGACCCAACTCCTACCACAGTGCGTGTGGGGCAGAGAGGCCCTGGCTGTTCCCCCTAAGCAGTCACAGCCACCTGCCCAGACACCAGCCTCACACTGTCAGATTCCAGTTGCTACACAGTGTCTGCCCCCAGTCACTGACACTCTTCTTGGGTTCCTGGAGTAGGCATCCTGCATGGACCTGGTCATGCAAGCCTGTGTTCTGGTCCTCAGATCCCACTGTGTGCATGAGCCAGTGTTGGTGCGAGTATCTGCAGACACTGGTTTTCTGTGGCTACTCAAGGCTCCCCTGGCATCAGTCTTCATGGGAGGGCATGGAGATGACATGTGCCTAGCTGTACTCTGTCTTCTCTTCTCCCTCAGGTATGTTGGGGAGCTGATCTCTGACTCCGAAGCTGATGTTCGAGAAGAAGACTCCTATCTCTTTGACCTTGACAACAAGGTACTGTGCTTTGAAGGGCTGGGACATAAGGAGCTGAATATGAACTGTAGAACATGGAGTTTGTTCATCTAAGGGCCTGGATTATGCCTGGTGCAGCCAGTCCTGGAGACCAACAGAAAACCAGCACCTGCTGTTGACCTGCTGCCATTGCTTAGGCTGTGCTGGGCTCAGTACTCCATGTGTAGCCCCCAACTAGGGAGGCCTGTGCTCATATAATGAGCCACCTACCAGAAGCCCCAGCTGCTATTCCAGGCTGAAGCCTAGCAGGTCTGAGTCTGCTAGAGGCTGACAAGGCCATCCATGACTGTGAGCAGAGGGATTGCACATGTGTGCAGAAGGGCTGCCAAGCAAGTCTTTCAAGTACCAGTTGACCTCTGTGGTGCTGGAGTCATATGCTGGGAGAACAGAGGCCAGGGCTGAGTTGAAGTGCCCAGGCTGGAGTTCAGGTGACTGAAACCCAGCTTAGCCCACTGACTTCCTTTTCTTTGAATTCAGATGGATGTTGATGTCCTCAGCCTACTCTCTGCAGTTACCTTCCAGGACATAAACTAAAACCTCAGTATTCATGTTTAATTGCACTTTAAAGCTCAATATTCAGGTTCTGTTGGCACTTTGTGATAAGTGTGTTTTGGATTTCAGTTTGGGGACTGGATCTCTAAAAGTCTCACCATCACTATTCTACGGTATCAGCTTTAGTGAAATGATGTGTTTCTTCAGAAAGAAACCAAGCACTGGAAGGTTACTCTTGCAATTATCTACAGTGACACCAAGCAGTTGCATCTTCTGTCACTTTAAAATGTTATATTTATTTCCCAACAGAGTATTGATTGCTTTCTTATGTTCCTATCATTTGTGGCTATCCTTAGAATAGCAAATTTTCTGTATATTGACATGGCTAAATTCACTCTCAGTTCTGGAAACTTTTTGGAATAATCTTTAGGAGACCTGCACATGTGACTGAGTCTTACGTGAGTATGGCGTACTCTGTCTCCAAGCTTTGCCATGCTCATCTTGATGCTGGCACTGGGAAGCCTGCGTCTGCCCTGCAACAGGGTGTAGGGCCAGGCCATGTGCAAGCACTTCCACATTGCTAGGATTCAGTTCCATGGCAGTCGATAAGACCCTGCCCTCAGTGCTGCTCACAGGATGGCTAGATTTCCACCGTGTTTTTCAGGCTTCTCTCCCCGCTCCTGGAGTACAGCCATCCCTGAGCCTCCTGCACTACACTTCTGCTTTTCCACAATAGCATGGAGATGGTTCTCCTTGTTCGTTTGAAAAACTGTGAATATTGCATAGTCTCTCAGGTACCTGCTCCAGACTCCAGTCCATGTCCACCTAATGAGACATGTTCAGTCTCCAGTAGCCTGACCAGAACCTGTCCCACCTCCCTCCCCTTCAGGTCTAGGTGGGGCTCTTTAGATGAGAACTCACGTGTGGGTGTGGAAGGGCCCATGCAAAAGGTCCTTGAAGACAGTGGTATCAGGAGCTATAGAGTACAGGAGTAAGGCAAGGAGGCCATGTCTTTGGGTGCAGGAGGTAGCAGCATCCAGGGAGGCCAGGTGTGGCTGAGCATGATCAAGTCTTGAAGATTTGTTCTAAGGACAGGGTGAGTGCTCAAAGCAGAACAGAAGGTTTCTGGTGTGGGAGGAGGATTGTTTTATAGTACTGTAGGCATCATCTCTGGGCTGGTAGGTGTAGAAACTCCATAGGTGAGAGCAGTAGTTGGATGTGGGGGAGAGCCCACCTCTTGGGGCTTAGGGCCACAGCCAGCCATGGATGCTGGCCAGGCCCCTTACAGGAAGTGGCGGTTGTACGCTGATGGGCAACCCGAGCCTCTGATGAGCCCAAGATGCAGGCAGCACCAAGTGCAGGCCCAGGTCTACACAGAGCTGACTGGCTGAATTGCAGTGCAAGGGCAAGCCAGGCTCCCACACATGTGCTCCCCCACCTCTTCTCCTTAGGCTGGGGGCTTTCTTGCTTTCTCCACCTCACCTGCCTGGCATCAGTCCTCACACAGCCTCTTCCCTGCTGCCCTTCTCTAATTTTAAAGACACTCGGGTTTCTCGTTCAGTAAAAGAAAAGGTGTTTTACTTTGGCTGTTCCTCCCTTCAGTGATTTATCCCTCTATGGCCGTGTACTGTGTTCAGACCTGCAGTGAGAGTGATAAAACCCTTGCATCATCTCCTAAATGTGACAGTTGTCAGTCTCTTATTTCATTTGTTTTCTTCTGATGTAACGTGGAGTTTGACACAAACAGCAGCTCCCGTTAGCACATGCTGTGATGGCGCTGTGCTCCTGTCCCCAGGCACCTGTCCCTAGCCCCTTTCTGCTGGCCACCCAGGACAGGCCAGTGGGGATCGGTGGGGACCAGTGCGACGCTTCCTATCCAGAGCAGTATCCAGCACCTCACACTGTCCTCTACTGAATAGAGAGTAGCCTGGTTGTGCAGAAATAATGCCATCCAACATGTGTGTCCCATAGACCCCAGCTCACTAGGGGAGGGCTGGAGTATGTTCTTCCTGTCCCAGAAGGAACATTGTGGTATCTGACTCCCTGTCTCTGAGGTGGGGTCCTTCCTTGACTGTCCCACTTGCCTGCTGTCTCTGCACTGTAGAGAACAGGTTGTTGTTCATAGGTACTTATCATGCCTTCCACATTTACTAAAGGGAGTTGTTTTCCAAGAAAACACAAAAGCCTTCACACAGCACACTGGTGGCCTGGTCTCCCTGGTAAAAGGCACGCACCTCACTCTTGCTGTTCAGCTCCCTGTTTGTAGCATGAAGAGGGGGCTCAAAAACTACCCATTCCAAAGACAGTTTGGTCTTTTTTCCTTTCCTTTTCCTAGGTCACTAACGATCATGTCTCTTTAAAATTCTACATGTTTTAATCATTGAAGCCATTCTTCACTAATTTGCAGTTGTCACTTTCTGGCCTTCAAGGAACTGACCTCACCTCACTAAATTGTGGGTCTTACTGCTTTTGAGTTCCGACAGGATTTCTCTGTTCAGCTCTTCCCCACACTTGGAGTCAGTCATTTCTCTAAGATACCTTTTTCTTTGATGGAAAGATGATTCCAGATAAAATCAAATGTGGGTTGCTTATTTCTGTGAGGTGCCATGGGCTGTAGGCCCTCTGCGCAGAGGGCACGTCTCCATGATGACAGTGAATGCAGAGAACAAAGTGACGAACAAGCCTACATGTTGCTCTGCACTCACACTGACAATTCTAGAACAGAGGCTTACGGTACCCTGCTTTTCTTCTTCTCATTTTTCTTTTTCTTCATACTTCTGTGTCTTACAGTGAAAAACTTAGTTCTTAAAGCCCTACTTTCAAAGTAGCACAGGAGTGCTGCAGTGTCCGTGAATGTGATCTGTTTTCAGAAGCAGTGTTGCTGCAGTGGCAGGGAGTGTGGTGTGATTACCAAGGGGGGTTGACCTTAGTGTTGTGCATAGACAACGCTCTGCAGTTATCCAGGCAGCTGGTGTTGCCGTGGAGACAGTGGTGAAACGGCGTTCACTGCATTGCCATGGTGGTAGGGATTGCAGTGTGGAACTTTGATGGCTTTGCCATGATGGCAGGGATACATAGAAGTTACAAGGCTTGTTGATGGTGTTACCTTGGTAACTGTGATGCAGTGTGTCCCAAAGCACTTGCTGTGGTGACAGGAAATGGCATGCAGTTATCAAGATATGTGGATGGCGTTGCTATAGTGGCAGGGAATGCAGTTACCCAGGGACATTGACGGTGGCTCCATGATGACAGTGAATACAGGGTAGCTATCAGGCAAGGGGCGTTGCTGGTGTTGCCACAGTGGCCAGGAATTGAGGCAAGGTTTCCAAGGGACATTTGCCCATTCTACAGTGGCAGTGGATCCAGTGCAATGGCCGAGTGATGTTGACAGTTCCTTTGCAAGGATGTGTAACTGCTACACAACACTTGAAGTAATTGTTTCTTTGCACAATTTTGTTACCAATATGAAATCCAGTTTTGTTTTAGATCATTTTAAATTTTGAAATTTAAATGTTTTTAATTTTACAAAAGATTGGTTTACATGCTTAAGAGTCACGGGTGCTGAGGCAGAAAGATCACAAGTGTGCATACATCTTGGAACTAGGCAAGACCTTGTCTCAAAACAAAAAATTAAAAATGGTTGGGGAGGCCCTGGGTTCAATCCCCAGTACCACGAAAGATAAAAAATAAGACTTATATAAGAGCAGAGCTTGTGCTTTCCAAGTTCTCACATTCTGTGTTGGGCTGCTGTGGAAACACCACCGATAGGCTAGAGTCCTTGGCCTGGACACTGCTGGCTCCGAGCCAGCACCTTTTCACCATTCTCCACGCAGTGCGGATGGTGAGTTCTTTGACCCGGTGAGATCTTCCCCCAGGGTCCATCTGCTCCCTAAGGTTCCAGTCCCAACACTATCTCCTCATGAGGAGATTTCTACTAGGCATTTGAAGGCACAGACACTGCAGCCATGGCACCCTGAGGGTACCCATCCATGTGTAAAGTAAATGAAGTACTTCTCTCTTTCTTTCTCTTCCTCCTGCTCACACAGGTGCTTTCTCGCACACCTCGTATACTTCCTGTGTATCAAAGTCTTATTAGTAGGGCATAGACCCTTTCTCAGCCATTTTGAAACACCTCAGCTTTTGCTCTTTGTCGGTGGCCTCTCAGTGAGTGATTGTGTGCACATTTAGTCTCAGTCTACCACTGTCACATGGTCCCCCTGGTTCTGCTTACCTGAGTGGTGGTGGGTTCATGGCCAGGGAGTTTGATTACAGTGTGCCTTTGCCCACTGATTCTTTTTTATTAAACAGGGTCTCACTGTGTGGTTCAAGTCGATCTTGAACTCAGTGTGTAGCCCAGGATGGCACTGAACTCAAGAGAGTCCTCTGCCTCGGCCTTCTAGAATGCTGGAATTACAGGCATGTGCCACCACGCCGGCTCCATTGATTTTGTTCTTTTTACTTATTTGTTGGCTACAGGGTCTCACTATGCAGTCAGACTTGTAGTGATCTTCCTATTTCAGTCTCTCCAGCACTAGAATTACTGGCGTGTGCCGTCATGCCTGGTTTCAGGGCTGGCACAGTGTCTGGGGCCGGCACAGCATGGGGATCAAACTTAGGTCCTTGTGTTTGCCAGGACCACTGAACTATTTCTCCAGCCCCAATGATTTGTGTATTGCTTCTGTTTCTCTGCTGAGACTTCCTTCTTGGAGCCGTGCCCCTCAAGAGGGGCTTTGTAAAGCCTCTTCTCGACTGGGCAATGTCTAGTGCCACCCAGAGCCAGACTCAAGCAGAGATAGACTCGACTGGTGCTCATCTGTCTGGAATGTGTTCATGCTCTTGCCTTTCTGTGTCCCTCATGTGGGTTGGCAAAGCTGACTTTTGGAGAATCATCACTTTCTCTGAGGTTTTACCTTGTCTCGCTTATTGGTCTGGCTTCAGCTTTGAGCTCTGCTTCACACACACAGCTCTGGTCTCTGACCTGGCCATTTCCCTGTCACCTCTTCCCCTCTCCATAAGGCCATTAGCCATCTCTGTTCAGGTCTGTCGAGGCTGCTTTCAGCCTGGCTTCACCAGCCAGAGGTCTTGCATAGCTTTGGCCTCTCCCAAGGAGTCCTTTTCCTGGGTCCATAGCTGTAGACTCCGGCATCTAGCCCTCAGCATGTTGGGCCTGGCCAACGTGCTCTACCTCTTGCAGGCTGTGTTCTTTGGTGCCTCTGGCCTGTGTGGTTGGTAGTTTTAGGGTGCTTTCTACAGGGCCAAGGCCACCTGTCAATTCTTTTTTTTGTTTTTTGTTTTTTTTTCCAAAATTTTATTGATAAACAGCAATGAGACAGTTTCAAATCAAATCGGATGTACAGTTTCCACAAATAACACACTGCATATATTCTTCTTAGTGGTTAATTGCTGTACAAGATGCGGACTTGAGATCCTAATTACAAACACCATTAGAACAAATCATTCTATTCATTAAGAGAATGCAACTATATATCTATCCCAACCTCTTTGAATACACAGATACAAAATGGACATTCATCTGTATACCCTACCACCTGTCAATTCTTCATCACACTCAGGCAGAGGCCCAAGTCCACCACTGGAGGTTGTAGAGCCATGGTGTTTGTGGAGCAGCCCTGGGACAAGGGTGGCTGTGTCCTTGGTTTCAGTACTGGTTCCCAAGTTTGGTATAAGGTGTGTTCTCATGGAGCTATGGATGGGAGACGCTTCTCCGCATGCACATATCTGAACTCTAGAGCTCTCCACACTGCCCTCATTGTAAGTTACCATTGAGGTTTGTTGGAGCTCAGCCTGTTGCCCACACTTCTCCTTGTGGGTTTGGGTTCAAAGCTGTTTGATCTGAGGAATGTTGTTGGCTTCTGTTGAAGGCTCCTTTGTGTGACCTGGTACCTGGGAGCTGTGCTCAGAGGACCTTGCAGTCCCTGGGACTCAGGGACCCTCCGCACACTTGTTCCAATTTACCTACTGAACTTAATCACACAGGGCTGTAGCTTAACAGTTTAGGTTGGCAGTCACAGAAGAGTTGTAGGTGTGTAGTGTGGCCCCAGAGCCCTGTCCAGCCTGGTCAGCTTTGATCCAAGCAGGACCATATCCAGGTTCTTACTGGCCACTACCTGGGCCTCCTGTGTGCCACGCAGCTCTGTCCAAAGGCAGCAACTTCTCACATCTGGGGTCTTGGCAGAGAAAGAAAGCCCTGTGTGTCTAAAGGTCTCATGGGTTGGTCCAGCCCTCCAACTTGTCTGTTCCTCCCAGTCCACTCAGGCGTCCCTGTCATGGTATAAAGCCTCATGAGTGATACAGGGTGAAGTCATGGCCACCTGGGACCTTGAACTCCTCCGTTCCCTGGGCTAGTAGACACACTTTGTCTTTAACATGGGGATCAGTGTCACGACACCCTGTTGCTACTCTGCCAAACCCCCAGTGTCACCACAGGTCACAGAAAAATGCCCTTGATCATGACAGGATCTGTGCCCTATCTCTGGATCTCGGGCCACTGTGCAGGTGAGGGCAGTGTGTCATGGTTGCCAAGGGCCGGAGCCTCTAACAGACCTTTCTCCTCACCAGGATGGAGAGGTGTACTGCATTGACGCACGCTTCTATGGCAACGTCAGCCGCTTCATCAACCACCACTGCGAGCCCAACCTTGTGCCAGTGCGTGTGTTCATGTCCCACCAGGACCTGAGGTTCCCCCGGATTGCCTTCTTTAGCACCCGCCTGATTCATGCTGGAGAACAGCTGGGGTATGTACAGCCAGGTCTGGGGGACATTGGAGGGGTGGGTGGGTGTTGGCTCAGGGGCTTGGTCCGATGCTTGGAGGTGCTGAGTGCTATCTTTACCCCCAGGTTCGACTACGGGGAGCGCTTCTGGGACATTAAGGGCAAGCTCTTCAGCTGCCGCTGCGGCTCCCCCAAGTGCCGGCATTCAAGTGCAGCCCTGGCACAGCGGCAGGCCAGCGCGGCTCAGGAGGCCCAAGAGCATGGCCTGCCAGACACCAGCTCTGCAGCTGCCGCTGACCCACTATGAGGTGCAGAGAAGCTGGGAGGGCCTGGGGTCAGACCCTGCCAACTGTGATTTAGAGGATGTCCTGCCTGGAGTGTCTGCAGAGCCCCAGGAGTACCAGGGTGCAGACCTCTCCCAGGAGTGTCCGTTCGGAGGCCTCATACAAGCCCAGCACCAGGCCCAAGTGCGCTCTGGACCACACGCACCTCAGAGATGCCGGGACTCCATGGGGTGTGAACTTGGTGGCTTCTGACAGTGTCTTGTCCTTGCGATGTTTCTCATTTCCTCCTCTGGTCTCAGAGGTTCTCACCCCACCACTGCGTCTGTTTGTTCTCCTGCCTGGCCAGACTCCCGTGAGGGCCCCGCTGCAGCTGTTCCATGAGACCAGCACCCCATGTGGCTGGGCAGCCCAGGGCCACACGCAGGACACATCGACGGCCCTGCCCTGACTTGAGGAGATACGGGCTTGCTTGTTAAAGCAGCCCTCTCCGTGTAACAAACCCTGGCTGGTATTTCTGTGTGAGGGTTGGTGGGCAGGCAGACCCCACACCAGCCCTGCCAGCTCCACCCACGCTGGCACCTTCTGTTGATTTTTAAGCCACATGCTATGATGATGAATAAACTGATTTATTTTCTACCATTACCGAACATTAGGACAAACAAAGAATAAAAACACGAAACACAGACAACGGTGCTGAATCTGGTGTGGTTTCTACTCACCATGTGAAAATAAACTATCAACTGTAAAAAGAGAACAAAGTGATTTTAGAATTAAACACAGGAAACACTTTTTTAAAATGTTAGCCTTGTAGTGTGAATAAATTTGCTGTCACCTTTTGTGTGACAGCCTGGCAGGTCATGTACTTTTTCGGCATATACCTTTCTAAATACTGTAATTAGTGCAGGGCAGTGGAGTTCTTTTCGTGTGACTCTTCTAAACATTCATAATGCAGTCATGTTTATTTTTTCTGTTAAAATGTTTTTGACGGTTTTAAGAGCAGTCTTTTGGCTCAGACCATTTCTTGTTCTGTTTTCAATGAAATCAATAAAAAAAAAAAAAAGAAATACTGTAAGTGAAATTTCATTATGACACCACCTTTCTGGTGCTCCTGCACAGCCCACGCAGCTGGATGGGAGCAGCACTCAGGCTCCTACCACCCAGGACCCGAATAAACCAGCCTGTACTCCACATAGTGCAGCTTCCTCCTTGCCCAGCCTTGTCCCTGCAGAGGGGACACCAACACATGTCAGCACTAGGTGCACAGGCTGGGAGTCTTTGTGGAGCTATGGGGCAGTGTCTGGTGAGTCCCCATGTTTCCGGCGCTGTTGGCCCTGAAGCTCTCTGAGGTCAGTGGCCACATAGGGCCCCTCCTCCTTCCCACCCTCCTGGGGATGCTAGACCAAAGTGGCGTGCTGTGCACTGCGTGCAGGTCTGGTCTGCTCCCCGTAGGAGCTTGTAAGCTTAATAAAAAATAGATCAGAAGCTGTTCCCAATGAGTGGAATTCATTCAGGTAGGCATTTTCTAGGAGGGAGATAGCCTCCAGCCCCAGAAGGTAACCTGAGGCTCTGATGCCAACAGCAAGAACAAGAAGTCCAGGTCTAGTGTAACTGCACCATGCAGGGCAATGGCTCACGTCGCCAGAGCACCTGGACCTTGTGAGTGGTGTCCCTTATAGGCTCAGGAAGGGGCTGCACAGCCTAGGGAGGTCAGAAGAAACCCTGGTTAGGACTCGGCTATGGGCCAGGTGACCACCTCACCCAGCAGCATGGATGTGGCAAGGGGTCCCAGCTGAGGCTGTATTGACCCCATAGCTGGACAGGGTTCCAGTGCTTTGCATGTGGACTACCCATCTGCCCTGGATCCTGAGTTGAGTATGAAGAAGTTACGTATCCAGCCAGGGTCCAGGCCAGCTACAGTTCTCAAGGGTGTCAGGAGGGCCAGAGTAAGAGATGGGGATGGGGAAGCACAGACCACGGCTGATTCCATCTCCTGATGGGGTGCCCACCTCCCCAACAAAGGGACAGGATGAGGCACTGGTGGTCACCCGGACTGAGAAGACTCTGCAGCGACCCCGTCTCGTGTGGGTGGCAGATAAGGTCCAAGGGACAGGTGCACAGTGTGCCCACCAGGCCTAGGCCTGAGCCTCATGGCCAGGCCATGTCCTGTTGGAATGAGCCAGGCCCCTGGGGTTGTCCACCCCCAGCACTTCCTCCTCTGTCAGTGTCCTGAGTTCTGTGCTGGGCTACGTCTAGAATCCCCAAGGGCCTTCCTTCAAGTGCAGGGTCTGTTGGGTTTCCCTTGGTGGCCAGAGAGAACTGCCTCTGAGGGGCAGCCATCTGGTCACAAAGGCCTCTGCCCAAACAGCTGTCCCAGCCACACTAATGGCTATTGTGCCATGAACATCCTGTCTGGTATTACAAAACCTAAATATGCAGAGCTAGAAGAAAATGAAACCCCCCAGAAATTCCCCTTTGGCCACTTGTACACAGCTACGTGCACAGCCACGGCAGAAATAACAGTGGTGGGGCCGGGGAGACGGCTCAGTGGAATAAGCACTTACCTGGCAAGCGCAAGGGCCTGAGTTCAATCCCCAGTTCTGCCAAAAAAAAAAAAAAAAGAAAAGAAATACAGTGGTGCCAGGAACGAGCAGATGTGTCCCAGCCACCCAGTGTCTGTACAATAACCTCTGCTGGGGAGCTTAGAGACAGCTCCACCCTAATAGTACCCCAAGAAAGGATCCTGGGCATTACTCTTTCCACTTGTGCGGTCATCTTCAGGAATGAGGTTTGAGCATGCACATCCAACTGGGAAAGCAACGCCAGGAAGAAGGTAAGAAAACAAATGCAAAAGCCCTCCAGAGTAGAGGGCGGGTGTTGCAGAGCTGCTCACCCTGCTCCAGTGGACGCCACGGGACACTCTTGC
This sequence comes from Octodon degus, assembly GCF_000260255.1. Classification (NCBI taxonomy): domain Eukaryota; kingdom Metazoa; phylum Chordata; class Mammalia; order Rodentia; family Octodontidae; genus Octodon; species Octodon degus. Next base: position 219,027 of record NW_004524699.1, on the reverse strand, counting down.
GCTGTATGGGGTGGTGGCCGCTAGCATGTAGGCTCAGGCCTCTGGGCTGTGCCGATGACTGGGGAGACGGGTCTGCGGTGCACATGTTGGCCAGCCACGACCTCCCTCTGCAAATGCTTCTTGGAGAGCTCCACAGGGAACTGACTCTCTGGCTCACTGTGAGCCCAGAATGCAAGTCTGTTTTCCAAATACATACTATTTATTTGACTTGCCTTCAGTGTTTCAGTTACCACTTAACTAGGGGATCTGATGCCGAAGTGTTACACAGGCAACGTGGGCTGTCATTGCCCCCCCCCCCCGGGGGGGGGTTTCCTTCCCCATATCTCACTCTGAGAGCATTCTGTTCTCCCATCTGCAGGAAAAATTTCCTGTGTTATTTTGTACTCTTTGGGTTATTGATAAGACTGATTTACTGTGCATTTCCTTTTTTTAATGAGCTTTATGCAATATTTTTATTGTAGGAATTCTTACTTATATGAGCTCTCTATATATTGTAGTTGTATGCCCCTACTGATTTTAATTTTATATGTAGCAAAATCTGCTTTGTGACTTCTGATTGTTCCTCTACTTAGAAGGGCCTTCGCTACTCTCAACTTTTAAAGAGTAACCACCACTGGTTCTAGCTGTTTTAGCTTTTACTCTAGGTAGGATTTCTTCCATGTATGTTACATGATGCAGATGTGAATTTTACATGTTGAGGCATAATTCACAGACGAAATGCACAGATCTCATATGTCCGATCTATACGCTCTGACAGGAGCCTTCGCCGAGTGAGTCACCTGTCATCCAGACAGGGACTATCCCCCTCTCAGGGATGCCCTCTGCTCATTCCACACCACCCGCTGTGCCGAGAAGCAGCTCCAGTTTTGAGTCATTCTTGGCTGTTCTAGAATTCAGTTAGTGGACCAGATAGTTGGCCATTCGTGGCGTGTCTGGTTTCTTTGCTCTCATTCCATAGAATATTACTCTAGTGACCCTTCTTCAGTGCTGAAGAGACTTTGATGCCAGGAGCATATGGAATTCTCTTTCCCATGCATGCCATCCCATCTAGCTTTGGCTGTCACCCACTGACCTGCATGCTTTATTGCCTGTATTCTGGCCTGATTGTGGTCTGAGTGTCCCTAGGGGTTCATATGTCGAAGTATGAAGTGGTGGACCCTTGTGGAATGGATGGTTGGAAGAAGGCACCAGGGGAGCCCTGTGGACCTGGTGGCCTTGTAAGCAGGCTCAGCTGAGAAGAGGCACAAACACTGCCATCTTGTGTCCACACACTCCCAAAGGTCCCATCAAGTAGCCGCCATCAGATGTGGTCCCCAGCCTGGAACTATCGTGATGTGCCAAGGTTAGTCCCTTCTGCTGTAGGTTCACCTTGAGGTTTGTGACAGGAATGGAAGTTTGAGTAATAAAACATGGACTTGGTGTGTGGTGCCCATTCCCCTTTGAGTTCATCTTCTTGATGGGGTGAGGCAGGTTCACGTCTGCTTATCATGAGGCATCCAGCTCCTCAGGCTTTCTCTCATCAAGCTGTCCAACTCCTCTGGAACACTGGGTGATGCACGCACATGGGCTCCCTGTTCTGGGACTGTTCTGTCCTACTAACTATTGCTGTCTTTATGGTCATATTATCCTGTCTTATTGGAGCTTTAAGTATCAAAATTGCACAAATGTCAGTTTTTATAGAAAATGTCTAATAGTATTTCTTGAACCTTCTAAGTCCATGTTATTGGGGTATTGTCTAACTTAAAAGGAACCTGTTTTAACTTGATGGGTTTGGGCAGATGTCACCATTATGTAACCACCCTAAGACCTGGGACACTCTTAGGAAGCCCTCAGACCTACCCTGCACAGGCTCTGGCATCTCCTGTGCCAGGACTTCCTATAGCATGCTCTGCTGTCTCTGGCCTTGTTGGCTTGACATGCCATTTCAAATTTGAAACAATCTCAAACTTAAAGTATATGAGTTGGGGCTGGGGAGATGGCTCAGTAGGATAAGCGCTTGACAGGCAAATGCCAGGACCTGAGTTCAATCCCTGGTTCCGCAAAAAAAAAAAAAAGTATATGAGTTAGCATAGGAAAATCTCTTCCGTGGATGATGTGAGGGTACACTGCCATCTGATGCCCCAACATACTAAATGTGCATGTTCCTAGGGCAGGGACACTGCCCTGAAACAGCCATGTCCAGGCACCAGCCCTATCCTCTCTGTCCAACCTCAGACCCAGGGGGTCTGGCATTGGTCTTCAGTGGCCCCTGTGGCCAACTTCCAGGGCAGCACCAACCTGGAACAGCTTTTACCTTGCCTTCCTTTGAAGGTAATTGGTTGGCTGTTGGAACATCCTGAGTTCAGATTTCCCTGCTTTCCTGAGAGCTGGAGCCAGGCCATGTGCCTCAGAGAAGCACAGAACAGCCACTGTGGCAGCCACTGTCACTCACAGCTAGGATTTTGTTAGTTGGTGTATGAACAGCACTCATGATTCCACTGGTGTTGCCATCAGAGGGCACTCCCATGGGGCACAGCTCAGGAGGGGCACAGGTTGACCCTGTGTCAACTGGTTTATTCTTGTGCATTTGAGTGCCTGGTTTAGTGTCTAGAATCCATCACTGTCAGTGTTACTTGGCTATGGACAATGCCAAAACTTTCATAAGATGGTGCCCTATGGCTGTCCCTGTGCCACAGGTCCCTGCCAGCCGCTGAGGCTGTCTTGCTTTCCAGTAGCAGAATCTTCCTGGTGCATTAAGATTTTTGAGGGGAGGAAGGCATCGAGGCAGGGTCTTGCTGTGTAGGTTAGCCCTGCCATGAACTTGGAGTGATCCTCCTGCCTCAGCTTCCTGAGTGCTGGGATTATAGGCATGCATCACCATACCTGGCAGTGTGCTCTTTTTAAAGACATATTTTTATATAAAATAGCTAGAGGAAAAAAAAAGGAAAGGAACAAATGGGGCCAGGGAGATAGCTTAGTAGAATAAGTGCTTCCCTGGCAAGCACAAGGACCTGAGTTCAATCCCTGGTTCTGCCAAAAATAAATAAATAAATAAATAAAATAAACAAAATAAAATAGCTGGATGTATCAGGCATGGTGGCTCACATCTGTAATGCTAGCACTTGGGAGGGTGAATCAGGAAAATCACTGAGTTCTAGACCAGCGTGGGCTACAAAGTGAGCTCAGGGGCAGCCTGCACTGTATAGTGAGACCCTGTCTTAGAAAAACAAAAATAAATAGCTTATTACTACTACTACTAATTATTATTAAGGGCCCGCCAAATAGCTCAGTGGATTAAAGCACCTGCAAGCAGGCACAGGGGCAGGGATTCGATCCCCGGGCCTGCTGTGCTGGCCCCGTCTCCAGGGCACACTGAGATGGCCATTGAGACTGGGTGTGGTGGTGCACCCCTGTAATCCCAGCTCTTGGAGGCTGTAAACAGGTGGATCACTACAAGTTGGATCTGAGACCCTGAACACCCTATAGACCCTTCCCCCCAAAAAAAAAAAATTATTAGTCTTTTTGAGACAGTCTTGCTATGTTCCCCAGGGTGGATTCAAACTTGCAGTCATCCTGAGGAGTCGCAGGCACAGGTGCCCAGCAGGTCTGTTGCCCTCTGCCCCTCCCTGCCCACGAACTGCACAGCTGCTGAACCAGCCCCATCTTGGTGAGAACTGCCTGCTTCCAGGCTCCAGCACTGCCTTCCTGCAGCATCCTAGCACACAGCCAGTGCTTCTGTCACTTCCTCAAGGTCTCTCAGAGCCCACCAGGCCTGTTCTGACCCACACCTGCCCCTCAGTACACATGGCCCAGCTCTGGCCTGCTCTCCTGGCTTTGCAGTCTGCTCTCCTGGGTGGCCTCATGTCTGTGCCCCCTAAGACCTGCCAGTCCTATCCTGTCACACTTCTTCAATGTCAGTACAGTGGCCAGCACCACAGTGCCCCTCCCCACTAGGTGCTTCCCTACATTGTCCCCTGGGAAGGCCCCCCTGTGTCTGACTGCCAACTGCTCCAAACACTTGGCCTGGGTGCACAGAGGGATGAGACAGGCAAGTCCCTGGGCCTTCTTGGTGGGCATGAGAAGCTATTCTTACAGTGTCTGGAGGTGAAGCAGAAGGCTGGGGTCCCTGAGGAAGTCAGCAAGGAAGATGAGTTTCGGCCTGGAGGGGTGAGCAGACTTCAAGGGTACACACACACCTCGGCCTCACTGCAACCCTGACACAGAACAGCCATGTCCTATGATTTTTTTCTTTTTTAGAGAAAATTGAAAAATTTCCTGAAAATTGATCAAGACAACCCTAAAGCAAAAGTATGAAAGGTGTGGAAAGTAGGCATCAGTGAAATAAAAAGCATACACTGGAGACAAGGCAAAAACTGGTTCCTTGGCAAGACCTAAGTGACAATAAGAACTCAGAAGTAGACACAGCCATGGTCAAAGGCAGAAAGAAACAGAAGTTGGACGTCAGCCCCCCAGGCCCCCAGGAAGACTCCGTGGAGCAGAGGGAGGTGGCTGGGTCAGGCGACACGTCACTGTGTCCTCTGGAAATGCTCCATCCCTTGCTCCCTGGCAAGGACACACGTAGCAGGAGAGAGTAGGCAAAAACAGTTACCAGAAAACCAGGCCTCCCTGTGCAGTGGACATGAAGTAAGGCGACAGCTCTGCCAGCTAGGAGGTTCAACACCGGGAAACTGGAATAAAGATCAACAAACATCCCAGCTTTAAGGAGGAGGAAAGTGGACCAAGGTGCAGAAAAGGGTTTGGTGGCATTTACCACCTAGCTGTGGTGCAGACTCCTGGAAAACAAGACAAGGGATTTTACAACCTGATCAGGGGTGCTTTTTTTTTTTTTTTAAAGAACACAGCAAGCATATTTAATGCCAAAAGATAGAAAGCCCTTCATGTAACATGAGGAGCAGAGCAGGGAGCCTAAATCACACTTCTGTTGATTAGCTGCCAGAATAAGTCTCAGCAGCACAAGAAGATAAAAGAAATAAAAGATGGAAGAACTGGAAAGCAGCTGGGTGCAGAGGCACATGTTTGCTCTTCCAGCTGCTTGGGAGGCTAAGGTGGGAGGAGTACTTGAGCCCAGGAGTTCACATTCCACCTGGGCAACTTAGCAAGATACTGTCAAAATTCTAAAAATAAATAAATGATGAAAATGGGCTAGTGATGTAGCTCAGTGGTAGAGAGCCCCTGGGCTCAATTCCTAGTACTAAAAGAAAAAAGGGCAAAATACTTCTGAATAAATATTATATAAATGCACATGATTTTTGTAAACAGTTAACACTATTGAAATAAGCTAAAAATGATCTCAGTCACTGAATATATATATTGTTCTTATATTGGAAACTCGATGTCATGAAGATATATATGTGCCCCAAACCGATCTATTGATCTATGTGATCCTTGTCCACAGCCCACAGCACATCTGCATAACCTGACGTGCTTGTTCTAGAAGTTAGAAGGGCAAATAGTCAAGATAGCCAAGAGGCTCCCAAGAAAGAGAACAGATGGGGACATTAGCTTTCACAACACATTTCAGCTGTTAATACAGAGGCAGCTGGGACAGGGGTCCTTTGAGCCCTGGGCCCTCCGATAACTGGTGTCAGCTGTTTGGAGACACATGTATTGGTAAGATGTCTGACTCATGTCATGCAGAAAATGTTAATTGCAAGTGATATAAAATAGAAAAGCAAAGCCACAAAAATTTGATTGATTGATTGATTGATCTTTGAGACAAGGACTTGCTACATGGTTCAAGCTGGCCTTGAGCTCACTATGTAGCACTCAGGCTGGCTTGAATCTTTTGGTGATCCTTCTGCCTCAGCCTTCCCAGTGCTGGGATTACAGGCATGTACCATCACACAAATTTTAAAAGGGTATAGGACAATATATTCCCAACACCCCAAAAGAATAGGCAAGGGATGTCGTCCAGCAGTGAGGTAAGGAAGAGCTAACTGATAGGATTCAGAAAGCAGCAAGTGCAAAGGAGGGTTGGATATAGCTGCATTACATTAGTGTGTAAAAACTTCTACCCATTGAGGGGCCTGCAAGACAGCTCAGTGTTCTAAGTGCCTGCTTGTCAAGCACAGAGACCCAGGGTTAGATCCCTGGTACCACATGCCACGTCAGCCTCGCCTCATGTCAGCCCCACCCCATGCATGATGAGCCAGCTACCACCAAGACTGGGTGTGGTGGTGCACACCTGTAATCCCAGTACTGGGAAGGCTAAAAACAGGAGGATCACTACAAGTCCAAGCTGTGTAGTGAGACCCTGTACCAAATACATAAAAAAAAGAACTTCTACCCATTGAAATAACCACAAAATTAGCACAAGACTATAGTTTTTCATGTCTGATGGAGGAGTGGAAAGTGGATGGCCCACTCCAGTTGATGAGAAAGATGGAGATCTGAACATCACTTAAGATGGAAAGCATGGGGCCAGGGAGACGGCTCAGCAGAATAATTGCTTCCCTGGCAAGTGCAAGGGCCTGAGTTCAATCCCTGGTTCTGAGGGAAAAAAAAGAAGATGGAAAGCACGAAGGATAATGAACATGTGAAATGGTCTCAGCCTGTGGTATCCAGGGGAATGCATGTTAAAGCCAAAACCAGATATTAAAATTACCAGAGTGACAAAGCTCAGGCTGAGGCTTCTAGAGTGTCAGGAGGGTATAATACCGTGGGTGTCAGTGACCACTTGAGACCCCACCTTGCATCAGTCACAAAGACTCTTTTCTGACCCAGGAGGGCCATAGCGGGTTTCCTGCAGAACTCTTGGAATTAGTGGAGCCTCCATCCAGTGGAATGAAGGGTAAGTAGTCACATGACAGGCCAGGCTTGGTGACAAGGAAGGGCTCATGATGTGCAGCTTCAGCCTGCACAGATCTCACTATCTACATGAAGCTCAACTCATGTGAGCTGTGTACACACACTGCATGCGGCCACTGTGCACGACAGGTAGGTTGAGCTCTGTGGGTGTCAGGCAAGGCAGGGGTAGGCCAGAGCCAGTGTCTTCTGTGTCCTCCACGGAGACACTGGTGTCCTGCAGTGTTTTTCAAATTAAACTTCAATTATGCATGAGAATAAAATCCTCTGTAGTGCTCCTGGCCACTGCCCCCAGGGACCTGACACACAGTGGCAGAGGCATGATTGAGGGGGGGACATGGCAAGACCCTGAAGGGGGCTGGGAATGGAGCAGGGTGTGTGCCCACCCACAGTCATCAATATAGGACTCTAGGGACCACAGGTTGCATCTGTCACCTGGGTCTGGGCCCCAGAGCTTGGAGAGTGAGTGGGATGGAAGCCAATGGGCAGGATGGGCAAGGGAAGCCCAGGGGCAGGGGACATTGCTGTCAGAGAGGGAGGGGGCAGGAGGAGGCCAGAGCCAATGAGGTGAGGGCTGGGAGGAGGGAGCAGAGGTGGGAACAGCCCTTCAGGTCATTTGGTGGACTTGGAGATACATGGGGACACTTGGTGCCCAGCCCTGTCTCTGCCCTAGGGACTCTGCTTTCTCCAGGGATTCTCCTCATACCCTAAGGGTTCCTTCCTCTGCCAATCTGAAAGGTCCCTTCCTAGCATCATCTTATTACTTGTTTCCTTGAGACATAAGAAGGTGAGCAAAAGTCCCATCTTCCCAAGATTAACTGACCAGCGCACTTGCGCTGGAGTCTCATCAGATCCTTTCTGCATAAAGGAAAAACTACCCTGAGTCCCATGGCCTGTCTTCATGATGGCACACTCCCCTGGCACCAGCAGTCTCTCTGCCAAGTGACCCACTCCCTGCAGCACGTGAAGCCTGCACTCCTTTTGGGCTGTGCCTTTCCAGCTACCATTCCATGCCTCTCCTCTGCAGGAAGACCCACTTGCTCAGCAGTCTGCACCAGCAGCGCACACTTCTTCTGCCCAGCTGTCCACACCCACAGGGGACCCCTCCTCAAGTTTCCTGGGGACTGGATCTTCCTGTGTGACTTGTGCAGCTTCCCTATGCCATGGGCACACTGCCTCTGCTCACCTCTTCTGTGACTGCAGGGGCTCCATGTCCTCCCAGTCTAGACTTCCTCCTCTGTGATGACCACTAGGCAGGATGATGCACAAGAACTGGGCATCTGTCAAAATATGTGCAGGGTGAACAGCACCATGGGGCAGAGGTCTTTGTAGCCTGAGTGTTGAAATCCTAGAGCCTCAGGCACAGGAAGGAAGGGACATACCTGGGAAAGCAGAGAGGGTGAAGGGACAAGCATTGGTGGGTGGGGAGAAGTTGGGGAAGAATACCTGCCCTGTTCCTCTCTCTCTCTGGTCAGGTGGCCAAGGCACACAGGGCAGGATGGGGACAGCTTCCAGGCATAACCCGTGGGAGCCTCTCCTGGGAGCCCTCTACACCTCCACTTTGGTGCCAATGTGCACTTCTGTTCTAACACGTTTTTCCCCTCCATGTACCTGTCTCCATACTGCCACCCACATAGTGGCTCAGTCCAAAAACTAAGCCTCAATTTCTCCTTCCCAGAGTGTCCCCTCCCGCACACCTGCAGTATGCTGGATCTAAACATCACCTCTCTTCTGGTCTACAAGACACCACCCCTGCCCACATCACTTGAGATACCCAGCCTGCCTCTCGATTTCTCTCCCCACAGGGCACCTGGCAGCCTTCCTGCCCTCTTCCTAGGGAAAGGAATCCTGGACAACTTACTGTATGCTGACTGGGGAATGAGATGTCCTATCTGTTTTAAGCAGGTCTGCCTAATGGAGTGTAAAGAGAAGTTTAGGGCGTCTGGAAAAGCCATTCCTTTATTACAAAAGGATATATATATATTTAAGATGGACTGTCCTTTCCTTCCTTTTTGGGATAGTGGTGTAAAGATGTGATGCCTTGGGCCTCGGTAGCCCTGAAGGCCATGAGGCAAAATACATTGTATGTGGTGACACTGGCAGGGTGACCAAAGAACTGCTCCTGAAATTGATTTTTATTCTGTGATGTAAAAACTGCGTTGTGTAAGCAGCAGGCTTGTTCCCTAAGTGGCCCCTACGCCAGGCTTCCTGCAGGGCTGCCTGGTGCAGCTGTCAGAAGGGGCTATGGGATGCAGGCCTGGCTCGTGGGGCTGGTCTCCATCACCTGTCCGTGCTTCTCTGCAGCGCTCGGGCCGCCCCAAGACCCTGGGGTAGAGACCCAGCAGCCAGCCGCACACTAACAAGGCAGACTTGCCTTGTAAGCCAATGGGCAACGCTGTGTGGACACAACCCTGGCACCACGAGGTCAGTCTCTGTGTCCTCGGGACACAAATGTCACCTCCGTGGAGCAGTCCAGCCAGTGGTGGCACCAGGTGCCAGACGGACTGACGGACGCGCGCGCACCAAAGGCGAAGGGGTGGCACCCGTGGGCTCGATTAATTGTCACTGAGCAGTGGAGCAGGTGATATCTGAACTGAGACCATGGAACCTAGGCGGCGTCTGCGCATGGCTAGGGGACAGGCGCGGCCAGGGCTGTGCACGTGAAGCCCAAGCCACCGTGCAAGTCCACGCGCCGGAAGGGCAGCGGGCGTGGCGGGAGCGGTCTCCTCCGGGGTCTGCAGGGCGGGGGAGGGGCACGGCGACCGGGCCGAGGCGTGAACGTGGAGCCGCAGGCGCCACATACCTGTCCCTGGACACCAGCAGGGGTCGGACAGGGTGGGGCGAAGTCCATGGCTGCGCAGCCTCGGCTGTCCAGGGCTTGGCTCTGCGCAGGTCTCAGGCTCTAGGCGGCGCTACCACGCGGGGGGCGCGGGCTCAGCGCAGCCCCCAGGGCCGTGGAGCGGGGGCGGTGCGGAGGCGGGGTCGGCGCTGATTGGCCGCGTGCTGGCACGTGACCTCCCGCTTATAGGGCGTGGCGCGGCTGGCCGGGCGAGGTCCGGTGCGGTAGGTTCCGCAGCTTACTGCCGCTTCGCTCCGGCGCCCCGCGCCCTCCCTGCCGGGGCCGCCGGGCTGGGGATGCGCGCGGCTTCCGGGAGCCATGGTCCGCTTCGGGGACGAGCTGGGAGGCCGCTATGGGGGCGCGGGCGGCGGGGAGCGGGCCCGAGGTGGCGGGGCCGGAGGCGCTGGAGGCCCGGGCCCCGGGGGCTTGCAGCCCGGCCAGCGAGTGCTGTACAAGCAGTCGATCGCGCAGCGCGCGCGGACCATGGCGCTGTACAACCCCATACCGGTCAAACAGAACTGCTTCACCGTCAACCGCTCGCTCTTCGTCTTCAGCGAGGACAACGTTGTCCGCAAATACGCCAAGCGCATCACCGAGTGGCCATATCCTGCCGGCTGCTGCTTAGGGCGCGCGCCACGGGCCGAGGCGGCAAGGAGGGGGCGGGGCGGGGCCGGGCGCCTATTTGTGTGGTCGCGGGGGCGGTGGCTGGGCGGACTGGCAAGTGGATGAGTGGAGGGGTGGACGCGCGGGTGGGCCAATGGGTGGTACTCGGGAGCTCCTGCGCTCCTCTTTCGGCGCGTCTGGGACCCTGTTAGGGGCAGGGGCACGAGGCCGGTTTGGGAGGGCGCCCTGTGGACGCGACCCGTGCTTGCGTCGACTGCAGGTGTTGCGCGTGCGTGCGCCCCGGGCTCGCGCGACACGTGTGTTCGTGTGCTCGGGTGGGCACTTGTCTGGCTGGGCAGGGATGTGCGCCTGCGCAGCCGGGGCCCGCTGAGGGACGGGCGCTGTCCGTGGTGCTGACGGCCTAGGACGTGCGGGGCAGGCATCCCTGACTGCAGAGGCCCCGCCCACGCCACCCGCTGATGGAAGCCCCGGCAGGGGAGGATAGGCACTGGGCTGGCGTCTCATATCCCTGCCTAGGACTCACGGCTGGTCCTTAACCCACGCACTCCCTTCGAGTACATGATCCTGGCCACCATCATCGCCAACTGCATTGTGCTGGCGCTGGAGCAGCACCTCCCTGACGGTGACAAGACGCCCATGTCGGAGCGCCTGGTGAGTGCTGGCTGCCGGGCGAGGGTGGGCGGTGGCAGCCCCTCCCGTGTGAGCCCTGTAGGGTCTGCCTCCGATGGGCAGCTTCACTACTCCAGTGGAGAAGCAGGATTGGGCCTCCACAGCTGGCACTTCCTTCCAGCCGGCTCAGCCCCTGGTGTGAGGATACAGTGGCTATCAGCTGTCTGTCTTGGGCCTTGAGCACTCGAGTGTTCAGCTGGACCTTGATCTAAGAGTTTTAGATCTAGAGGGCGGTAGGGCATCCATCCTGGTGAAGACAGGAAGGGTCAAGGGCTACAAAGCCCAGGGGAAGGTGCGGTGGCTGTCCACCTTCCTTGCATGGCCGGCAGATGCCTTGGTGTAGAGATGAGTCTGGGAGCTGTGATTTCTCCTTCCTATCATCTTCCAGGATTAATGGGAGCCCTTCCTCTGTAAGGCCCACTACTCTCAGTGAAGCTTATGTTCCAAACAGTCTGAGTCATTTTACTCCAAGCTTCCTGCCCAGAGTGCCCAGACCTTGTGCCTGCACCACAATACAGAGCCCATGAGAATTAGGACAGGGCAAGGTCTTCTCATAACACTGGACTGCAGAACTGGGGCCATCAGAAGGCAGGATTGAAGGCCAGTTGGCTGCTTTCTGAAGAGGAAGGATGTTGTTTCTGGTTAGCAACCCCTTCACTTAGTCCCAGCTCTTGACACTGCTCCAGGCCTTTGTCTGGGATCATGGTGAGGGCTCAGAGTACAGGGTAGGACAATCAGGTGATCAGGAGAAGGGGGCCTTTGGCCCAAGTTTGGCTTGACAGCCTCTTGGGTATCTGGCAGTCTGTGGATACCAGTGGATACCAGGAGATGGAGCTTCCTGGAGGATTCTGGATAGCGCAGGTGGTAGGGTCCCTCCCCTCCTCTGGGTCTCAGATTTATGCATTGGTGGTGGCCACTCTGTCTACTCTATCCTGATGGTGGACACTGGCCCCAGAGGCCATGAAAGAGGGCCAGAGTAAGAGGAGTCTTGGGTGTAGGTTCCAATACCAGGTTCAGGGCATGGCCTAAAGTGGGAAGTGAGGCCTAGAGGTGGGTTCAGAGAAGCCAGCATGTGTTCTGGGTAGGATCAACTAACTGTCTTCTCATGGTCCTGCTGTACAGGCTTTTGCCTGGAGAATGTTTCTGAATTAATCCTGAGGAGGGTCTTCTTTGGGAAAGGGAGCACGAAGTACATTTCTGGCTGACTCCAGTACAGGGGGCAGTTCAGCCCTTGAGGGTGCTTGGGGAAGACAGCAGAGGAGAAAGGACTGCAACAGAAGAGAATGGCCTAGCTCTGTGGGCTGCCTCCCCCATCCTCCCTTGTTTCCACTTCTAGAGCTGCATTGAGCTGATGTCCTAGCTTGAATCCACTGCCTGTCCAGCCTTGGCTATCTTCACACCCTGCATGGTTCAGGGCAGGGAAGGGAAGAGGGATCTGACGATCTCTTTTCATCTGCTGGTTCTTGTGGTATGTGCTCCGACCTGCAGAGTACCCAGGACTGGCTGCCCACAGCTCACAGCAGACTTTCTGAAGGAAGAAGCATGGACACTTCTGGGTAGAGAAATCTGCTTGAACAAAACTTGCTTTGTTTCCTGCCCATAAACTAAACCCTGTCTTTTGGGGCCAGTAATTCTGCTAGGGCAGGTGGTCAGTAGCTGATGGTCAGTGTCCCCTTGGGGAGAGGAAACATTCCTGGGTGCAGGGGAGTGGGAAGCTGGAGACCAAGGGACTGTGTGTGTAGCTCTTCAGGGGCCTTCTCTTATCTGTTGAGTCAGCATTGGGGTTCAGGACAGGAGCACCAGGCCCCTCAGCAGCAGTCACTCTTGTCAGCCAGGCTGTATTGTGGGCCAGGTGGGGTCCAGGCCAGGTGGTGGTCAGTCAATGCTTCCTGTGGGAGCTGGTAGCGCTGGTAGCTGGTACCCGGACCCAATGCCTGGCATCTGCCCTGGTGGGGCAGAGCAGCCCTCTGAAGGGCAGTTCCTCCTAGGCTCCCACTGGAGGGAGGACGCTTGGGATCCTGGTGGTCACTTCTTCTCTGCTTCACTGTGTGCTCCTTGAAGCATTAGTTCTCCAGTCCAGGCATCTTTGTCCTCACGCTGTGTCCAGCTCCTTGGGGCACCCTGCCTCATTTGCACATGTGAATGCTTCCACTTCACCACTGTATCCTCATTGACACCTTTCTCCTTGTGCTCCGGGCTCTGGGCTCAGACTGAAGGGTCTGCCCTCCTTGAAGCTCCTTGATCCTGGATGAAGTGCCCTTGGGTGGAGGAAAGGAATTTATTAGACCTTCTCATCTTGGTCATATGATCACAATTTTCTCCAACTGGAGTCTTTTCCTCAGAAAAGCAAGCAGTGCTTGCCCCACCCTGATGTCACACCTGCCTGAGTCTGAGCCTAACACTGCTTGGCCTCTACCTGGGCAGGCCCTGGCCTTGAGATGTAGAGCCCAGAGTCCTACTGGGTGGGTAGCATGGCTTGGCTGGAGGCTTTGCTTTTTTTTTTTTTTTTTTTTTTTCCAAACTTCCACAAGTGTTTGCATGGTTTGCTTATCTAGGAGTTTGTTGAGTGCTGAGGCAGGTCCAGGACTGAGGACTAGGCATTACGCTATGTTACCCAGAGCCTGGGTCAGATTGGTTGGCCCGGGGATTCTGTTGTGGCCTTTGTCCAGCTCCTGTTTCTGTTCTCTTAGGAGGGGCTGGGGAGATGGCTCAGTGGAATAAGCACTTCCCTGGCAAGCGCAAGGGCCTGAGTTCAATCCCCGGTTCCATTAAAAAAAAAAGAAAAGAAAAGAAAGAAAAAGAAAAGAAATGAAAAAAAAAAAAAAAAAAAAAAAAAAAAAAAAAAAAAAAAAAAAAAAAAAAAAAAAAAAAGAAAAGAAATGGACTAGCTGCATTTGGCCGGGGAGATGGCTCCGTAGAATAAGCGCTTCTCTGTTCTCTTAGGACTGGGGAGACTATGAAGGATGTTGAAGAGGTTGCTGTAGTTAACATAAGAAAGATGGTTTGTACTCCACCAAGTGTCCATACTTCTTCCTTAAGAAAGTCTGCTACAAGCTGTGGGCAGCCATATGAGTCCTGGGCACTCTATAGGTTGGAACACACACCACAAGGCTAGGATGCCTGCAGAAAACCACATGCAGGCTGGTGGTGGAAAGTAGGCTGGAGATGTCTGAGAACCTCAGGCGGGGTCAGGATGGTCCACCTTGGAACCTGCTGTCCTGACCACTGCCCTGGGTACAGAGATGACTGTTGTCTTTACTCCTCCTCAGGATGATACGGAGCCCTATTTCATCGGGATCTTTTGCTTTGAGGCGGGGATCAAGATCATAGCTTTGGGCTTTGTTTTCCATAAGGGCTCCTATCTGCGGAACGGCTGGAATGTCATGGACTTCGTGGTAGTTCTCACAGGGTAAGTGGGAAGGGCCCATGGGTGTGGTGATGTCTTTGGGCCCTGACTGAGACAGAGTAAAGAGGTTTCCCTGGGGTGGGAGTGCTTCCCCTGAGCTGTGTTCTCTGAGGAGGCTGACGCACAGTGCCCTGTTGCGGGAGATGTGTCCCCACAGGGCTCATAGCTGCAGGCTGCTAAGTTCTGTGGCTGGTGTGGCTAGCATGTTGCCTGCTGTGTGGTGGCTGGATCTGAGAGTCAGAGGACACTTGGCATTGTCTACCAAGGTGCAACTAGGCAACGTCTCTCTGAGCCCAGACTTCCGTTTGCTGGGGTTGCGTGTCCCTTGTCTGGCTTCTGTTCCAGGACAGATGGCACTTGGCCTGAGAGTCCCACCCAGCACTGAGTGGGCTGTCATCACGAGTGGCTCTTGACTTCCCAGGAAATCTGGAGGTCAGCCTGTGCTTCCTGAGGATAGTGTGGAACTGCTGTAGTCGGAGGATGGAGGCCTTGGGCCAGGCCAGCCGTATCTTTTCTCTGGAGCCTTGTGGTCCCTGGAATTCATGTCCCAGGTGGAGAGGAGGAGCTGCTTGCACTGTAGGTTGCAGTCTTTTCATTGGTCCATGAGGCCTAGTGTATAGCAGTGCTGGTTCTGATGGAGGAGGTGACTGGGTTGCTTGGGTCTGGAGCTCCAGCCTCATTAGTCCAAGGGAGAAAAGAATGTTGGCAAGTGACCTTGGGGCTCTGGGTTCCTGAGGCTTGGGTGGCCATTTAGGTGGCTTTGTGCCCTGCCTAGGACGCTGCCTTCCCCAGGGATTGGCTTGGGCTTTGCAGAAAGCCCTCTGCCCTGTGAGATCTGGGGCAGTTGGCAGGAAAGTCACCCTTGGAGGAGCAGTAATCCTGTCCAGGGCTACTACTTGGGGCATCCAGGAGCTGTGTGGCTGGCAAGATTATTTCCATCTGTCTCTCTCTGGACGCAAGTTCTCAGAGGACAAACAAAGCATCTTATTTTTTAGGATGTCCCTTGGGTCCAGTAGAATGGTAAAGCATTGGGGATGGGGGTGGAGTCCTGCAGGGTACCCTCCTTGGTGCTGGCCAGGGAGGGAGGCCAGAGAGCCCACTCTAGGGTCCCCACAGTGCGTGGTCTATTCTGCATGCCTCTCAGAGCCATGACAGGCACCCAGGTGGGGACATAGCCTGTGCTGGGCAGGGCACCCAGGCAGCTGTCTTCTTGGGAGTTCCAGTGAGAGGGGAAGACGGAGACCATGCTGATGCCTGCTGTGTGTCCCTCATCTCCCTTCTGCCCCTGCTTGCCTCTGTTCCCACTTCTGGATCTGTGTCTTGGTCTGACTTCTGCCTCAAGTTGCGTTCTTTTGGTGTCTCCGCTGTGGCTGGGTGATGAGGGGAGCCCTAATAGGGTGCTGTGTCCCTGAGCCACAGACTGCTCTGATTGGGCACATCAGGGCATGGGGACCTGTGTGTGTATCTGTATGTGGAGGGGAGGTGCTGGTCTCTGGGGCCCAGGGAAGAACCCTGTCCCCCGCTTCCTGAGCAGTGGATTCCCCGTAGTCTGTGGGCATGGTGCAACGCTAGGTAGACACAGCCTTTCTCATTACTCTGTTGTTTTTAATTAGAGCTTAGTTAATTGGTGCTTAGAGGGTTGGAGGCCAGGAGGGAGGAGACAGGTAGCACCCTGGCTGTTGCTGGTGACCCTGACACAGTCCCAGTGGCAAGCTGGGTTCTTCTTCTGTAGCTGTGGCTGCAGCTGGTGTAGAGGGGCAGGAGTTGCCTGGGAGGTCCTGTGCTGCTGCCCTGGGACAGCCTGTAGGCTGGCACATGCTTGTCAGTGGGCCTAGGTGCCCTTCCCCTCTCTGGCTGCCCCTCCATGCTGAATTTTGAGATGGGTTCTGCTTGGGTGGCAGCCCTCCCTGGAGAGGCAGGCTGGTGACTGGGAGGGGGCCCATGCAAGGCTTGGTGCTCTAGGCTCCGGTGCCCTGCGAGGGATGAGGGTGGCGGGCAGGAGGGGATGCCCAGTCATACTTGGGAGCCAGATTACAACTGGCTCAGCCCTTGGGAACCACCTGGCAGGATAGTGGCTGGTCCCTGCCGTTCTGTTGAGGGGGCACTAGCTCCTGGTCCCCCCATTCCTCTTCTAGGTGGAAGTGGGACCCTAAGCCTGCTGGCTTCAGGGTCTAGCCATACACAGAGGTACAGAGGGCAGTAGAGGGGTCTGACCTGCTGTCCCTTTGGCCCACATTCCCACTTTTCTGCCAGTGTTGGATCTGCTCATGCACCCACGGGGCCCTCTTATGTTCATTGTCTCTGGGGTGCGGAGGGTATGCTGCGAGCAAGTGGCCAGGCCCAGCTGATGTCCTCCACACACTCAGCCTCAGTCCTTGACAGGAGCCCTGGACATTCCTGGGTGTGTTTTTCTGTCCCCTGGGGCACCTGTGCAGCCAGAGTAGGTGTTGACCTGTACTGGCTGCTTTTTCACGGTGTTTCTGACTCAACCTGTGTGAGTGGATGATGGCTTAGGCCCCAGGAGGGGTGGATCCTGAGTGCCAGGGAAAGCTGTGTGGCTGGCAAGATTATTTCCATGTCAGACCGAAAATTGGAAAAAACCAGAGTTTATTAATAAAGCTGGCCATTGGACCCTTCCCAGGTTACAGATCTTAAATGTCTGGTGTCCAGACACACTTCCCTTGCAGATCAAAAGCATGTCTGGCCTCATTCTTTGTTTCATCTCTGCTTAAATACAACATCTTAACAAGGGTGGGGAAGGAGTGGAGGAGTGAGGCATTCTAGTAGGATCATGTAGAGTTGGCTCGTCCTTAGTATCTCTAACTTCTAAGGTGTATTAAAGGCTAACCTAATGCTTCTTTTGTTAGGATAAAATTAACCCAATTGAGAGCCACCATCCCCTTTATCCCCCCCATAGCATATTTTTCTTTCTAAGAAATATAAAGTCTATCATAAGATGGCAGCCTAACCTGCATCTGGTATGCCATGTTGTCCCTTCACATCATCATGCTGGCTTGACACTGCTTTGTATGCATATTTTCCTTTCAACTTTTGATTAACACTGATCCCCAGGCTCAAAAGACTGCACAAGGCTGTGAAGGGGAAGAGGATGATGTCTAATACACTTCACTGTAGCTCTTTCAAAAAGCCCTTTGCAGCGCCTGCAGCTGCTGTGCAGGGTCAGAGTCCCAATTCCTTATAGTCCCTCCAACACTGGCACAAAGGGTGGCGGCCTTCCAAAAGGTATTTCAAAGAGAGTGAGCCCATTCTGGTATGAAGTGCAGTGTGACCAAGGCAGGGCCATTTGAAGCATAGATACCCAATTTGCACCTGTTTCTTGGAACAGTTCGGACAGAGCACTCTTTAGGGTGCGATTCTGTTGTTCTGCTTGGCCCGAACTCTGGGGCTGGTAGGCAGTATATAGCTTCCATTTTAGGCCCAGCACAGTGGAGAAGCAGGCCTGTTATCTGAACCTGCCATCTTGGGGAGCCCACACCGGGGAGCGATCAGTTTCATCAGTGCTTTTACTATGTCTCTGGAGGTCTGGATTCTGATTGGCATGGCCTCTGCCTATCCCAAGTAGGTGCAAACAAGCACCAACAGATACTTTTTGTTTTCACCCTTAAGCTTGATCTTGATGAAAGCCACCTCAGTGTCTTCCAAAGGGAGGGTTTCCTCTGGGCAGACGCCTCGTTCACACTGGGCGAGGAGCACAAGGAGCACAAGTCACACACTTACTGGCCACGGAGGCGCACAGGGTCCAAAGTCTGGATAGAAGAAAGTGGCAGACAAGCACTTCCGCCATAGCTGTCTTGCACAGATGGATTTTACTATGTAGCACCTCAGTCACAAAACGTTCCATGTGTTCGGGCAGGAACACTTTCTCCTAGAAGAATTTGCCATCCATTTCTTTCTGATGCCCCTTCAGATTTAGCCTATGTTAACTCAGTCTCAGAGTACTTAGCTTTTTTTTTTTTTTTTTTTGGAACAGGGGATTGAACTCGGGCCCTTACGCTTGCCAGGGAAGTGCTTATTCTATTGAGCCATCTCCCCGGCCCCTCAGAGTACTTAGGTGGCTGAAGGAGTTATGGTAGACATGCTACCATAATGCATGTCTCCAGCAGCAAATCTCCCACAGCTGCTCATTTTGCTGCCAAATCAGTGGCCCTAGTGCCTCAGATGGAATTTTCTTTTTGATTTCTGGTGCAGTGTATTAACTGCCACCTGAGTGGGCCACCATACCATTTGCAACAAGTTCAATATCTCATGCAGATTTTTATTTTTTTTGGTGGAACCGGGGATTGAACTCAGGTCCTTGTGCTTGTCAGGGTAGCGCTTATTCCACTGAGCTATCTCTCCGGCCCCATAATGATAGTTTTTTTTTTTTTTTTTCTTTTCATTTTTCGTTTTTGTGCAGCTTTTTAATGAATATTCAGGAAGCAGTGCTCTCGACTATACTGTCCATCCAACGGTCATGACAGCTGCCCCTGCACTCCATACTCCATCTGTTACTGTTTCCATTCCAAAACAGGACCAGATCAGGGTCTTGAAGGGGTGTGCTCTGTAGATCAGGTCTTGCTCAATACAGGGCCTCAATAGTCTGCACCCAATTGTGTTTTGGAGGCTCCAACAATGTCGGCAGTAGAGAAGTAGGGTGGATGACCTGTACAGTTTTCAGAGTTAAATGTGAGTCTTCAAGAAGGGGCTTGTGGTAGGTGGGGAGCTTGGGCCCTAAGGCTTTTCTCTCATAATCAGTGCATGGTCGGTAGATGGGGAGCTTGGGCCCTAAGGCTTTTCTCTTACAATCCATGAGTGGTCGGTAGGTGGGGAGCTGGGCCCTTAGGCTTTTCTCTCACAATCCGTGCATGCTCAGGGATCCCACATGCACGTATTCTAAGCCCCTGAGGCAGCGTTGGAATTGTACAGAGCCAGGAACCAATATACGGGAACTGGTCTGGGGGTCCCAGCTTCCCCATTACTACCTCCCATACTCAACTGGCTTGTGAGGATCGATGGCTCCCTTGGCCAGCCAGCCTACTCCAAAGGAAGGCCATTCTTATTTACATAACATGGTGAGCTTTCATTTTGTCATTTTCACCCGTGTTTAAATTTGTCGAAGTTCTAGATCATACAGTTCAGCATGGTTGGTTTGCTTGTAACAGAAATGCCCCCAAACACTCTCTTTTGATTCACACAAGAAGTAAAAATCCGAGGCTAATGTAGTTTGACACAATGGCAATGACTATAACCGAGTGAAGCATCTGAGCAGGGTCTGAATTTTCTGGGTTTCCAAATAGACTGTTTCAATGGCAGGAGGGGTAGGACGTTATAACTTCCCCAGCCCAGACTTCAGATTCAGTTGTAATCTCAGGGTGTGGGCGCACAGGGGAAGCACAAAATAAGCAATTCAGACAGACAACAATATCCCAGGAAGATATTTGGTCCTCTCCAATCTTTCTTTTACCAACTTAAACTTTAGACTGATTTAAATCAAAGCAAGGGCAGAGTGTTCTCTGACTGCACAAACAACCAACCTCCCACAGACTGTGGTCTGGGACAGAAGGCAGACCTCTCACAGCTCTTTGGCCTGCAAGAGCTAACCACCAGCTAGCAGCCCAGGAGGTCTCATCTGGGAGAATTGATAACAAATCGCTGCCTACCTCTGGGAGCTAGGGCCAGTCTCACTAGAGGCCAAAAGAAGAACAAAAGCCAATTAGGCCTTACCCAGTGGGAGCGTTTGCTTCTCAGCCATGGTGTCCACCTCAGCCACTCGGGATGGCTAGCCGAACTCAGCTATAGTGCCAAAGCCATCCAAAAGCAGCTTCGGGCCGGGCCCCTTCAACATGAGAGTCTTGCCCGTGGAAAATTCTCTAGGGCTTCCATAGGAAACGGCGAGATTATTTCCACGTCAAACTGAAAATTTGAACAGAGTGTATTAATAAAGCTGGCCATTGGACCCTTCCCAGGTTACAGATCTTAAATGTCTGGCGTTTTTAACAGTGTTTCCCTAATCCTTGGAGATCAAAAATATGTCTGGCCTCCATTTTTGTTTCATCTCTGCTTAAATACCTACAACATCTTAACAAGGGTGGGGAAGGAGTGAAAAAATTATAACATCTTTATAAGGGTGGGGAAGGAGTAAAGAAGTGAGGCATTCCAGCAGGATCATGTAGAGTTGATTTGACCTCAGTGTCTCTTACCTCTAAGATGGAATAAAAGGGGGCTGGTGAAATGGCTCAGTAGAATAAGTGCTTCCTGGCAAGCGCAAGGGCCTGAGTTCAATCCCCAGTTTCCAGTTCCTCAAAAAAAAAAAAAAAAAGGTATAATAAAGGCTAAACTAGAGCTTCTTTTTTTTAATTAAAAAAATCTTTTATTAATGTATTTGGTACAGAGTCTCTCTAGGTAGCTCAGACTCATAGTGATCTTCCTGTCTCAGCCTCTCCAGTGCTGGGTTTACGAGCATGTGCCGGTTGGAGACCCGGTCCCAGAATGAACAACTGTGTAAGGAAGTAGATGTGACAGCGTGCGCAGCTTCCTTGATCTGCGCTGTGAGCAAAGGCCTCGGCTGCATTCCCAGGGCTGTGGAACGTGCGGTCCCCTGTATAGCAGCTGGGCCTTGGCAAGCCATTCCATTCTCAGAGAAGTGGAGAAGGCTTAGAGTTCACTAGGGCAAGTGTTGGGCTCATGGTCAAAACTCTGTGCATAGCCTTGAAATAAATAGACATAATTACTGGGCCAGCAGCTTAGTCCTCCTGACCCCAGATTTCTTTCTTTTCATTCTGTCTTCCCTCTACACTTTCCTCTCTGTGAGGGCTGGACCACGGTGTGTGCCATCATGCCCAGTTTTGGTGGCCGGCTTGGCATGGGGCCAGCACAGCATGCGGTATTGGGGATTGAACTTGGGTCTTTGCACTTGCCAGGCAGGCACCTAGACCGCTGAGCTATTTGTGTGGTCATTAGAACTTTTTTTTTGCTACGATAAAATTAGCCTAACTGAGAGCTGCCATCCTCTACATTCTCAGGCCACCCACAGGGACCAAGGGCTGAGGGCACAGACCACCCTTTGCTGGAAAGAGGGCCTGGCTGAGGTCCTGCTGGGGTCTTGGGGTAGAGATGTGTCTGACAAAGAGCTGGAGGGCAGGGACTGGTGGGAACAGTGTAGACTCGGGGTACTGATACAGAGTCATTCCCAGGAGCCTGTTTTGTCCACTGAGGCGAGGCCAGCATGGTGGGAAGATGAGTGCAGCCCAGGGTGGTCTGGGTGGGGTGTAAAGGCCAAGGGTATGGAGGCAGCGGTCGCCAACTGCGTTTTGCAGTGGAGTGGGGCAGTGGGGCAGGAGGTGCACAGTGTTGGGGGAGGTGGAGATCAAGCTGTTAGGCTGGGAGCTTACAACCTGTTGAATGCTGGCTCAGGAGTGATGAATGGGTGGCTGCGGGCTCCCGGCTGAACAGGAGGCTGGGGGTGTGTGCATTCAGCAGAGATTGAGCTGTCTTAGGCCAGGGGTAGTTCCCTGGAATTTGGAAGTGAGTGTGTTGTGGAGGAGTCAGGGTTGCAGGAAATGTAGGAGACTGAAATGCAGGGCAGAGAAAGGAGGGAGGGAGATGGGGGAGCAGGGGTTGGTGGACCCCTCCACCCACCCCTCACCATAGTTGTCCTTGGTGTAGTCCTTTGGAAGGACTTCACTGAGGGCATCTGTTACTTGTCCACTCTGCTCAGGATCCTAGGGTCACAGCAGTGACCAAGTAGACAAGTTCCTGTTCAGAGATGCTGTTTCCTCCAAGCAGATGGACAGTGGGTGTGGTCATCAGGGACCTGGCCAAGCACTTCCATGCGGATGAGCTCAGGAGGGCTGAGGCTCAAGCTGTGTAGGATAAACACATGGGCTGTGGCGATGGTGCCTGTCCAGGGGCCAGGTGGGTCTTGCCCTGGGCCTTGGGTGGGAGCTGACCCATAGGCTCAATGGGGTGTTCTGTAAGGTGGGGTGGTGGGGGCTCCTTGTGTGCCTCCTACCTGCATTCCCTT
This sequence comes from Octodon degus, assembly GCF_000260255.1. Lineage (NCBI taxonomy): Eukaryota > Metazoa > Chordata > Mammalia > Rodentia > Octodontidae > Octodon > Octodon degus. The sequence continues at coordinate 196,662 of NW_004524699.1, read as the reverse complement.
CCCTGCTTTGGCTTCAGCTTTCCTGGCCCTGTTTTCATGCCCCTGCCCCTGCAGTCCTCTGCAGAGACTATGGAATCCCCTGTCTCACTCCAGTGATGCGTCTTCCTGGCCCAGGTACCCACACTCCTGTTGCGTCCCAGCCTGCTGCTTCCCTCTTGGTCCTTAGGGATGGAGAGAAAATGTCCTGACTCAGCCAGGTGGCTCCCCAGGGCCCATTTCTAACCACAGCTTCTCATTTGACTCCAAATTAAACTGGGATTTCTTTCCAGGACATGTAATTAAAGTGGCTCCTGTGGGAGAAGGGGAGGCAGCACAGAGCAATGTCATCCTCAAGCGAGGGGCCTGTGGGCCTGAGCATCAGCCCAGGCTGTTGGTGTTGATGGCTGGTTCTCTCCTTTGGGGGCCGTGGACACAGGCTGATTCAGGGGCAAGATCTTCAGGTGCTGGAGCCAGGCTTGACAGAGGAGAGGAAGAGGCCAAGAGGTGACCATGTGGATTTCCTCCAGGGCCGGAGGTACCAGAGACACTGGGCTTCCTACCTGTGACTGGAGCAGCACAAGGGTGCCCGTGTGTCGTAGGGGCTTCCTCAGCTGTGCCTGGGAAGGTCGGGGCCCTGTGTTGGTTATGTAAGGCCTGGGACTCAGGCACTGCCCTGTGTGTGGAGTCCCAGCCCCCTCTGGCACCCACCCTCGAGCTGGTATTTATAGAGGTCCTGGCACACTCCACCCTTTCTTTTTTACTTCCTTCTGCCTCCTGGTTTGGGGGGCACAGCTGGGCACCCCATACTCCTGTCCTTGTGTGCAGGAGCTGAGAGCCCACACTGTGGTCCTCCAGGGAGGGGTCCATGTTGCTTTGGCTTGAGGCAGTTGTGGTTCTTGTGCTGGGGCTGTGTCCTGGGTCTCTGTCCTCTGGGTGTTGTTTGGCTATGGCCTGGAAGGAGGCAGAGTGGCACTGTCAGGTAGCATGCAGGCCCTGGGACCTTCTGCTGCTCAGGGAGCCCATCAGCCCAAAGCACTGAGACACAGCCCCTGCATGAGTGCTGCCATAGGGGAGGGCCTCCACCAGACTAGCTGGGGCTCTTGGCCGCCTGTCCTCAGGTTGGTGTGGCCCCTGAGCTGTGTCTGTCTTGTTTTCTTGTCTGACAGGCACAGGCCTTGCTGAGCTCCTGGGACCAGGCCCCTGCTCCCTCTGTACTCACAGCAGAGGCCTTCATCACCTCGAGTGCACTGTGTGGCCCACGCCCTCTTCGACTTAGCGGGCTAGTCCTGGGGCCATGAGTTTTCTAGGTCTGTGTCCTGGGCAGCTGAGGCCTGGGTTGGGGACTGTACTGCCACATCTGCAGAAGTGTTTGGGAATAGCACAACTACCTCTGGCCACCACAAGCCCCAGGCTAGATGTCCAGTGACCTCTGGGTTTCATTTCCAGTTTCCTGCAAAGATTTGGGGATCATAGCCCATAGTCTACCCAGTTCTACAGGTGCAGCTTGCGGGAGGGGTACCAGTTGGGGTGTGCAGCTATATAAGCAGGGGTGCACCTCCTTTCCTTCCTCCGTTCCTCCCACCTGGGAGCTGGCCCAGGGCCTCCCCTCCAGGGTTACCTTTTTGGTTTGGAGGTGGGAGCCTTGGGTCCCCTGGGACACCACCTCATTGCCCAGGAGACCCCAGCCTGCTATGCTGTGCCCAGGCTGATGAGGCACCATGGAGTGGGTGCAGCTGGTCCCCCATCTTGTCCTGTGTCCTCATAGAGGCTGCAGGAGTTCAAGTGCATACTCTGTGAGCCATGTGGGGACCCTGTGGGCAGAATGTGGACCTGTGACAGCTGCGCCCTCCCTGTATAGCTCCTCTTTCACATGGGAACACAGTGCAGAGGTAGAAGTAGTTGCTGCTGTTCCTCACCAGGCTGGAGCAGGGCTCAGGGTAAGAAGCTGAGGGGGCCCTTCTGGCTGCTGGGGTGGGCAGGGTAGGCCCCTTGCCCAGTTTGCAGTGGCACTGTCTATACTCTAGTTGGCAGCCAGATCTTTCTTTCTTTCTTTCTTTCTTTCTTTCTTTCTTTCTTTCTAAAGAATTTAGGACAGGGTGTATAGAATGTATAGGGTCTCACTATGTAGATTGGACTCATAGTGATTCTCCTGTTTTCAGCCTCCCAAACTCTGGGATTACAGGCGCGTGCCACCACGCCCGGTCTCAATCGCTGTCTCAGCGCGCCCCGGGAACGAGGCTGGCACGGCAGGCTGGGGATCAGACCCTACTGCGGCAACCAGATATTTCTGGAACAGATTCCGGCGGGAGGCATTACTAGCCTGTTCGTCCACGGCCCTTGCCCATCCTCTCTTATGTAGCTCTGGCTGTACTTTCCAGGTCCTGAGCCTGCTGTGGCTTCTCCCTGAAGATACAACAGAGCCTTGAGACCAGGTGGCCTTACTGCATTGAGGCCTGGAGGCTGAGGCCTGGGTTCCATATGTCAGGCTACACCTGGCAGGAATGGCTTCCAGGTGTCCAGGGCACTGTTGCTGGCACAGGGAGGGTATTGGGAGGATACCAATGTCCAGTGTGTGTCCTTCCCATTCCTTTGAAGCCTTCTTCTGGCTCCCATGCTGTCGGTGCCGATGGCCCCGTGATAACCACAAGGGCTGAGGTGGTCCCTGGGGAGGTGCTAGGAAGGGGCAGCCAGGCTCTTATGTGAGGTGGGCATTCCAAAGAGTCAGGCCTGCCTGGTGGTGAAGTGGTTCCTGGGTTGGGCAGAAGGCCAGTGAGACTGCCTTCTCCTCCCAGGCCTGGTCGGTACTGCTGTAGGTAGATAGGCAAGGGGAAGGAAGGCAGAGTGGCCAGAGACCCGTGGGCTCCCACTGACCCACTAGTGGACTTGGGACCCCAAGGTACTGCCCTGACTTTCCAGAAATCGCAGGAGGAGGTGGATGGGCCTTTGAGCTTGTTAAGAAAAGGTGGAGAAAGAATGAAAGCTGTGAGGGGTGAGGTTCTCTTGTGCTGACTTCCGATCCTATCGGTGGTAGACAAAGCTTAGGAGTTGGGTGCTGACATTAACACCCCTCTTTAAAGAAAATAATGTCTTGGGCCAGGGAGATAGCTCAGTGGCACAGCCCTTGCCTGGAAAGTGCAAGATCCTAAGTTTGATTCCCAGTGAGACCCCCCCTCCCTCCGGAAAAAAAAAAAAAAAAAAAAGGATGAAGTAAAAAAAATAAAATTTAATTTTGAGCTGATTGTAGAGTGATAATATGTACTTGTCACATATAGTGCAGAGAGAGACATGAATGCTTCGCTGTCTGCCTGATGGTAATGTCTTTAAAAAGCTACAGGACATGCCGAGCATGGTGGTGCAAATCTGCAGTCACAGCCCTGGGCAGGCTGAGGCAGGAGGAGCGTTGTGAGCTCAAGGCCAGCCTGAACTGCATAGTGCACTCTGCCTCAAAGAGACAAAAAAGAAAAAAAAAAAGCTACAGGAGAAGTTAGACACAGTCGTGCACCCCTGTACCCCACACTCGAGGAGACTGAGAGGAGCATTGCAAGTTTGAGCCCAGCCTGGGAAACTTAGCAATCTAGTGAGAGCCTGTTTTCAAAGTAGAAGGTACAAATAGGATTGGGATGTAGCTCAGCGTGGAGGCCCTGAGTTTCACCGTAAGCACTGAAGACAGCTGAACAGGCACAAAAGCAAAACGTGATGCTGACACTGACACAGTCGTGCCAAGGAACATCCACGGCCAGGAGAACCCTCAGGCCACACCCACTACTTCTGCTGCCCACCTTCATAATCCGCTGCACACTCTGGTCACAGGGAGAGCAGTCGTGAGTGGAACGATGCCTCCGTCACTTCTCCACTGCACACAGCGCTCTGCAGAGACGCCAGATCGTTGCTGTGTCCATTCTAGGTTGCTGCTTTCTGTGCTGGAAACTGCCAGAGGTCAGAGACACTAAGTAGAGCAAGTTGCATAGACGTTATTTCTGAATAAAGGAGTGCATATAAGAGACACTTAAAAGTGTTTATACTATACTTTTATTTTATTTTATTTTTTTGGCGCAACTGGGGATTGAACTCAGTCCCTTGAGCTTGCCAGGCAAGCGCTTATCCTACTGAGCTATCTCCCTGGCCCCAGTACCGTTTTTAAAATGATTTTACTTAAAAATACTTTTTATTTATTTATTTTTGGTTCTGGGGATCAAACTCAGGACCTTGTGCTTTGCTAGGCAGGCACCTAAGCTGCTGAGCTGTCTTCCCAGCCCCCAAGATATTTTATTGCTAAGAGATATTCGTGTTCACCTGAACCTTCCACAGGTGGTAATCTAGCAGGAGGTCTCACCTCAGTGTTGGGTTCTTGGCTCTCGTGACGGTGGCTGCTGGATGATAGGGTGGTGGGGACATTCTCCCCAAGACCATGGCTGCCTGAGTCTGTCACGTTGAGTGACTCTTCTTTTGATGTCGAGCTTCTCTGCAGCGTGGAATGCGGTTTGAGGGCCTTCTGCAGCTAGCGGAACTTCTCAGTTGGGGCGTGTCCTAACCCTTGCTGCCGCTGTCAGAGCTAACCTTTGCCACTGCTCAGCAGTGTTCATGGTGCCCTCCCAGGAGCAGCTTCTGCCTCAGGAAACCACTTCCTTGCTCCCCTGTGGGAGACAACTCCTTGTTCACCAGGTTCATCCTGAGGGTACAGAAATTCAGTCACGTTGTCGGACTCTGTTTCTGTGCTAGCTGCATGTCTGCGGTCGCCCCCACGTCCTGCACCCCTAAGCAGCGTCTGCAGTGGGCCTCATTTCCAGAAGGGCTCCCACTTGCTTTGCTGAGATGTGTGAGAGCTGTAGCTTCATGCAGTTGATTTCTTAACTGGCGACACTTGGCTTTGCTCCACCAGGGATGCAGGTGGGGATTGTGTCAGCAGGCGTGTGCACGGTGTTAGTTTCTCTGCATCTCCCGTCAGCACTCTGTGTGATTGGTGCGTTGTCAGTGAACAGTAATTTGAAAAGGCATCCTCTTTTTCCTCAGGGCTTTGGCTTAAACTCAGGGCCTCCCATGCTAGGCACACATCCCCAGCCTTGGAATCCATTTTTATTGAGCAGCAGGTCTTAACGGTGGGCGTAATATACTCAGCCATGGTGTGAATAGAGACGCTACTGTTGTGATGAAGATCTGAAATGTCATGAGGCGTTTCATGTTCACAGGTGGGGCTTTTTTTTTTGAAGATGGCAATTTTTATTTTTATTTTTTAAA
>NW_004524699.1:171123-191348 GCF_000260255.1 Octodon degus | reverse complement strand
AAATGTACCTTGGTCTCTCATTTTGTGTCTTTCTGGATTTTTTTTTTTTCTTTTTTCTGTTTGATACTGTCTTTGGTTTTTTTTTTTTTTTTGCGGAACTGGGGATTGAACTCAGGCCACTGCGCTTGCCAGGCAAGTGCTTATTTCACTGAGCCAACTCCCCAGCCCCTATGTCTTTGGTTTTGATACTTTAGAGTGAATACAAACTTCATAAAATAAATTTGGAAATATTCTATCCTGTTTTCTAGAAGGCATTGCATGAAACTGTGGTTGTCTTTCAGTGTTGGCAGAATTACAGAGTGAATCCACTGTCCAGTCCTGGAGATTTCTGGGGAGAGTTTAGAACGCTGATTCAGTTTCCTTAATGGTCACAGTGTCATTCAAATGAGTTTATATTGGATGACTTGTGCTTGTCTTTTTTTGAGTAAGTGGTTCACTTAGTTTAATTGTCCAGTTTGTGTATGTAGTTGTTTGTAGTATTCGCTCATGGTTTGTAATGACATGCCTGTGTCTCGCTAAAATTTTATTTATTTATTTATTTTTTGTGGAACCAGGGATTGAACTCAGGCCCTTGCGCTTGCCAAACAAGCACTTATTCTACTAAGCTTTGTCCCCAGCCCCAGGTGGGGCTTTTGAAATGTGAATAAATCATGAGATCTCTAACTCTGGGTCTGTTGATGCCATCATAATTTGGTGGCATTATTGAACAGTGATAGAATTTAGGAGGTCAGAGTTGGTCATAAAGGGTGCAGGCCATGAGAGTGTGACATGGGGACTGTATCTTGCCCCTTACTCCTCCTTTTGGGCTATCTCTGCCTCTTGCTGCCCTGAGGTGAGCAGCTTTCTTTTTACCATGTCCCTGTCCCCTGCCTTGACATGCAGAGCCAGGTGACTTTGGACTAAAATTTCTGGAGCTATGAGCCAAAAAATTTTTCTCCTTCGAGCTGGGTTTCTGAGGCAGTCTTTGAAAACCTGGCTAGGACAGCCATCATCCAGAGCACATGCCTGGGGTTCTAGTGCAGTTCTTAAGGCCTGAGGCTCTTCAGAATGGGAAATGGGCCCTTGCTTCCGTTTACGGCCTTTAGCTACAGCTCTGAGTTCTTCCAGCTTCGAAGATTCTGAATGATGTCTCTTTGTAGGAAGTCTGTTTTTTTCTCTTGATGAAAATCTATTGTCTGATGGGACCACCTTCTTCAGATACCTCAGCCAGGCCTTCTGCATGACTTGCTGCAGCTCCTGTTGGTGATGTGCTCCATCTTGCGCTTTCAGGTTCCAGAGATGATTTTTTTCCTCAGCTTCCATGAGCCAACCTCTCCAGCTTCAGACTTGTCTTCTGTAGCTTCCTCACCTCTGTCTTCCTAGGATCGAAAAGCGTTAGGACCTTGCCCTGGAGTAGACTTGGCTTATGGCATTGTTGTGGCTCTTAGCATCTTCTCTCTGGACCATTGATGTGCTCTTCTATCAGTCATAAGCCTGCTTTTTCTTTCATTCATTCATTCACTCATTCATTCACTGATTCACTGGAGTAGCCTTCTTAATTTCTGTCAGATTTTCCCTTTGCCTATGAAAAGATGTCTGGTTTGTTTCTAGTTTTTAAATACTATGAGGAAAGCTACTAGACACATCATGTACAGGTTTGTGTGTGAACATGGATTTTTATTTTCTGGAAAATGACAATACAGTCATCACTGTACATCATAGCTACATGTTTATTTTTAAGAAACTGCCAATCTGCAGTGCAGAGCAGCTGTGCCGCCACCGTGCGGTCTATTGCATTTGCCCCAGCAGTGGGGGGAGGCTCTGCTCTCTTTCTTCACCAGCATTTGGCGGTGTTCTGTACCCGTAGGTAAGTGCTGACATAGCCGTGTGGCTGTGATTTGCACCTTTCTAATGTCAAGTATACCAGGTTTCTAGAATGAAAATAGTCCAGTTCGAAAATGAGTGAAGGGGGCCTGCCCCTTAGCTCAGTTCTTTAAGTGGCTGCTTCAACAAAGCCGTCAGGCTCGGGTTGCTGTGGTTCGAAAATGAGTGAAATGTGATGCAAAGGGACATTTTCCCAAATATGTAAAGGGAATCTACAGATGGCAAAATGTACCTTGGTCTCTCATTTTGTGTCTTTCTGGATTTTTTTTTTTTTTTTTTTCTGTTTGATACTGTCTTTGGTTTTTTGTTTTTTTTTTTTTTTGCGGAACTGGGGATTGAACTCAGGCCACTGCGCTTGCCAGGCAAGTGCTTATTTCACTGAGCCAACTCCCCAGCCCCTATGTCTTTGGTTTTGATACTTTAGAGTGAATACAAACTTCATAAAATAAATTTGGAAATATTCTATCCTGTTTTCTAGAAGGCATTGCATGAAACTGTGGTTGTCTTTCAGTGTTGGCAGAATTACAGAGTGAATCCACTGTCCAGTCCTGGAGATTTCTGGGGAGAGTTTAGAACGCTGATTCAGTTTCCTTAATGGTCACAGTGTCATTCAAATGAGTTTATATTGGATGACTTGTGCTTATCTTTTTTTGAGTAAGTGGTTCACTTAGTTTAATTGTCCAGTTTGTGTATGTAGTTGTTTGTAGTATTCGCTCATGGTTTGTAATGACATGCCTGTGTCTCGCCTTGTTGGAGGTTTGTCAGTTACACCAGTCTTTTCAAATAATCAACTCTTGGTTCTTCTTTTCTTTATTTTGTTTACTTTAAGTTTATTTTACTTTTTCCCAATTCTTTTGGTGAGAGGTTAGACTAGAAGAGGTTTGAGTGTTTGAGTGTGTCACTTTTTTTTTTTTTTTTTTTTGTTCCGGGGATTGAACTCAGGACCTTGTGCTTGCTAGGCAGGTGCTTATGCCACTGAGCTGTATCCCCATTCATAGACTAGAGGTTTGAAACCTTTCTTATCTTTACATATAGTGCTGTAAGTTGGCTTCTTAGCCAGCTGTGTACCACACATTTTCTTTTCTTTTTTCTTTTTCTTTTTGCGGTACCGGGGATTGAACTCAGCTTGCCAGGCAAGGCTTATTTTACTGAGCTATCTCCCTGGCCCCTATTTTGTCTTTTTGAGACAGGTTCTCACTATGCAGTTCAGGCTGACCTTGAGCTCCGTTTGTATCCCAGACCTTTTCTGTCCCAGGAACTTGCAAAGAGCCTCCTGGGTACTGAGATTGCAGGCATGTGCCATTGTGCCAGCACCACACATTTTAATATGTTTTAATGTCAGTTTAATTCAATTCCATGAATTTTTTTCAACTCCCTTTCTGTTCTGGATTGTTTAGGTATGTGTTGTTTAGCTTCCTAGTGTTTGGAGATTTTTTATTGATTTCTAGTTTGATTCTGTATACTCAGAATACACTCACCAGGAATTCTGTGCTTTTTTTTTTTTTTTGTATTTTAGAGAAGGTTCTATAGTGTGTTCAGAGTCTCACTACCAGATCAGACTCGTAGTGATCTGTCTGTTTATAGCTTCCGAAGAGCTGGGATTACAGGCATGCACCACCACGTCCAGTCTCAATTGCCGTCTCAGTGCACCCCAGTTCAGTGCACCCTGGTGGTGGGGCCAGCACGGCAGGCCCAGGGATCAAACCCCCAGCCCCTGCGCCTGCTTGCAGGTGCTTTAATCCACTGAGCTATTTGGCCAGCCCTTGAGGAATTTAGTTTTATCACTCTGTTAAGGCTTCTTTCCTGCCCAGGGTTGGCTTTCTTTGGTACGCTTCATGGGCCTGGAGAAGTGCAAGTCCTGTGGTCCTTCAGGTGTACATGGGTGTGCACTGGATCCTGTTTGTTGAACACACTCTCAGTTATTCTTATCCAGGCTGGTTTTCTGTCTGATTGTTCTGTGAAGTGTTGAGAGGAGAATTGAAGTCTCTAGCTATAATTTTGAATCTATTTCCCATTTTAGGCGTATCCATTTTTGCTTCATGTATTTTATAGCTGTGTTGTTGGTTACACTGCTATGACTTGAGTGCCTCCCAAATTCCTGGGGGACGCAGTGCTCTGGGCAACTGCTGAGGGGGTCCCGTGGGACGTGAGTGCGCCTCCCTTCTCACGGGATCTGCGCCGCGGCTTGGAAGACCCAGCCAGAGCTCGTGCCTGTCTGTTCTTCTGCTCTAGGGGGTGCGGCAGCAAGGTGCAGCCCTGGAAGCAGGACGGGCCTCAGCAGACCTCGTGCCTGCAGGCTCCTTGATCTTACCGCCTTCCAGAGCTCTGAGAAGTAGACTTCTGTCGCTTACAAGTTTATAAACACCAGTCTCAGTGTATTTTATAGTTATCACCCGTGGACTGAGACTCATAATTTAGGTGCTGTCTTGGTTCCATTCACGTGATCCTCTGTCTCTGAGGATTTTATTTTATTTTTTATTTTTTGGCGGAACCAAGGGTTGAAAGGCCCTTGCACTTGCCAGGGAAGTGCTTATTCCACTGAGCCATCTCCTCGGCCCCTCTGTGAGAATTTTATGTCTACTTTTCTGAAGTAAATCTATAATCTAGTCACTGCTGGTGTTCTTTCTTTTTAAATCATTTTTGTTTGTTGTTATTTGAGATGGGGTCTTGCTTTGTAGTTTAAACTGGACAAGAGCTCTTCATGTAGCCCAGTCTGGCCTTGAGTTCCCTGTTTTCCTTTATGCTCCTTTCTTCTGCCTTGCAGTCATCTTGCCTATCATTTATTATTATTATTTTTTTTTTATTTTTGCAGGACTGGGGATTGAACTCAGGTCCTTGTGCTTGCCAGACAAGTGCTTATTCTACTGAACTATCTCCATGGCCCCATATTTGTTTTTTTTTTTTTTCAATTTAATTCAATTTTATTTTGAAGAATGAAAACAAAAACAAAAACAAATAGAAAAAAATGACAGAAATAGGGTAACGTAAAGCAATAAAAAAAAAGCAATACATATGTTACAGATTTTCAAAACAAGAATAGCTAATTAACAATGGTTGTTATATATTTTTAATGTCCAATCTGTTGTTCAGATTAACAGATATAGTTATGCAAGATTGGACCAATAATTGAAAATTAATGCTTACTTTCAAGAAAATTTAATTTTTCCCTTTTAAAAACTTAAAGAGGGGGCCAGGGAGATGGCTCAGTGGAATAAGCACTTCCCTGGCAAGCGCAAGGGCCTGAGTTCAATCCCCGGTTCTGCAAAAAAAAAAAAAAAAAAACTTAAAGAATATAATAATTGGTAAGACATTAGAAGCAGTACACAGTTCTGTACAAACCTGCATTAATAAAAGATAACATATACATAGCAAAAAAAAAGTACACATTTAGAAGTCCAAGATGAGAGGTATTCAGCCGTGGGTTTTGTATTATACATTGCTGTCCTTGATGTAGCTGCTCAGATCGCAGATATCAGCAGGCAGTCAAGGTGAAAATTCTAAACATTAAGTGCTAGTTTCAAAAAAACTTATGGAAGTAATTAGTACAATCATCTCAGCCATCCTGTATATACTTGCATGATATTGTCCCCTTCCTTTTTCTATATCTTTGCTCCTTTCTCTCATCTTCATTATTTAATCCTTAAGTTCAGTTTCTTTCCATTTTACTATATATATTATGCCTTTTAGGTTTTATTTATTTTTTCAGGTTCTTACAGTAGGGAGACAGTATGATATTTATACATGTGGGTCTGATTTATTTCACTTATGAGTATAGCCTCCAGTTGCATCTACTTACCTATAAAGGCTTTGAGTTTGTCTTTCTTTATAGCTCAGTAGTTCTCCAGTATATAAAAATACCACATGTTTTTCATCCATTCCTCAAGTGATGGGCATTTTGGTTGTTTCCAAGATTTGGCTATGACGAACTATGATGCTGTAAACATGGGTGCACATGTATCACTATAGTATGATGTTTTCAGCTCTTCTGAAAAAATATCCAGAAAGGGAATAGCTGGATTGAATGGGATTTCCAGACCTAGTTTTTTGAGGCATCTCCACACTGATCTCCATAGTGGTTGCACCAGTCTACATTCCCACCAGCAGTGGAGAAGGGTTCCTTTTTCCGCACAGCCTCTCCAGCATTTGTTATTAGTTGATTTCTTTATGGTAGCCATTCTTTCTGGGGTGAGATGGTATGCCAGTATTGTTTTAATTTGTATTTCTCAAGTGGCCAGTGCTGTGAAACATTTTTCCATGTATTTGCCACTTGTACTTACTCCTCTGAGAAGTGTGTGTTCATCTCAGGTGCCCATTTTTGGATTAGGTCTTTAAATTTTGGAGGCTGAATTTTTTGTTCTTTATATAATTTATATAGAAGTTCTTTGTCTGAGTGACTGTTGGTTATGATTTTTTTCCCAATTTGAGGGTTTGCCTATCATATTTGAAATGAGTGTTTTGTAGATAGCATATATCTGGGTCCTGCTTTTTTGGTGCATTAGAACAATTTTGTCTGTCATTTGGTTTATTTATATCTTTTCTGTTTGATAAGACTATTGATCTTTAAATGCGCTGTTTTTTTATTTTGTTTAGATATTTTCCACTTTTCTGTCTCTCCTGCCTTCCTTTGACTTAATTGGACATATTTTAGAGTTGTTTTGATTTGTCTATCATATTTTGTAGTGTATCTCTTGTATAGATTTCACAGTAGTTCCAAGTGTTGCGTTATATATACCTAACATCCCAGTCTCCTGAGAGTGTTTTATAGTTCACACTGGGGTACTGATCTTACCTAGGCCCATTACCATCTTCTGAATGTAATACAATCATCTGAGATATTTTTCCCTCATACATTCAGAACCACATCAGAGTACGCATATCTTTTTTTTTTTTTTTTTTTTTTATGTTTTTGGTTTTTTTGGTGGAACCGGGGATTGAACTCAGGCCCTTGCGCTTGCCAGGCAAGTGCTTATTCTACTGAGCCGTCTCCCCAGCCCCTCACATATCATTTTTGCTGCAACTTTCAAACATAATTCAGCAAAACCAAGGAGGGGGGACATTCTGTCTGTTTCAAGCATGCTTCCTATCTTTGTTCTTTCCAATTTTCTTTCAGAGGAGCAACAATTCTTTTTGTCATCACATTCTTTTTGTCTAGGGAATTTTCTTTTAGAGTAGATCTGCTGGCTACAAGTTCTTTTCATAATTGTCCGTCTGAAAAGGTCTGATGGTCCTTCATTCTATAGACATTGTTCTGGTACAGGCATCTGGGTTGACAGGTTTTTTTTTTTAGTTCCTAAAAATGTGCCACTTCCTTCTGCCTTCCTAACTCTGCTGGGAAACCCATTTTTATTGAGTTGCTTTCCCTTGTGGATCAGATAGCTTTTCAGAATTAGGACTCTGATGTATTTTGTTTGTATTCTGAGCTGGTCCTTGAATCTGCAGCTCTGTGTCTCTTGCTGAACTTGTGGATGTTCCAGCCATAATACTGGATCTTTGAGTATTTTCCAGCTCCACTTTCGCAGTTGCATAGGTCTGAGAAGCTCTGCTGTTCTGCTTGCTCCTTGCCTTCTTGCGTCTGTTCTTTCTCTTTCTCTGTTCATGATATTTTCTGTCATTATGTCAATCAGTTCACTTGTTCTCTTCTCTGTCCCCTGTGGTCTGCTGTTGAGCCCATCCACTTAGTTTTTCATTTTGGTTTTCATGATTTTTAGTTTTAAAATTTTCATTTGATTCTTTGTTATATCCTCTTACTTTGAAGGTAAATCTTTGCATTTTCTTGCGTTGTTTCAAGCTTGCTTCTGTTTGTTGTGGGAGTGTTTTACTATAACTGCTATATAGTCTGTGTTGGGTAAATTTTTTTTTTTTTTATGTATTTGGTACAGGGTCTCACTACACAGCTTGGACTTGTAGAGTCCTCCTGTTTTCAACCTCCCAAGCACTGGGATTACAGGCATTTGCCACCACCCAGTCTCAATCACCAGCTCAGCATGCCCTGGGGGTGGGGCCAGCATGGCATGCCAGGGATCAAACCCCGGTCCCTGCATTTGCCTAAGCAGGCACTTTAATCCACTGAGCTATCTGGCTGGCCCTGCTCATTCTTTTTTATTCAGTTTGAAAGATCCCCAGTGTTTTGTAAGATGTCTTTTTTAATGAAAACTTGGACATTTCCACCTGATTTTTCAAATTTCTGGATCTTTTTTATCCTCTGTATAGGCTGGGGATTTCTTGACTTGGCCTTGAGGGTACAGGACTGACAGTCCCTCAGGGAGTGGCACCCTGTTGTATAGCCTGGGCACTAGGGCTGCTTAGAAGTTCACTAGGGTCATGCAGCTAGAGGGTTTGGAGCCAAGTGTGGGCTCCAGCCAGCCTGAGCCAGAACCTTGCCCTAACCACTAGGCCATCCGGTTCCTAGAGGTACAGGGTGGGTAAAGTTTACCCTTACAGCCTTGTGGGGGATGGGGTGAGGGGGTTGTAGCTCGGTGCTAGGGTTCTTGCTTAGTGTTCACAAGGTCCAGCACTGACCAGAGATTATGCCTCTTTTGAGCTGATAGAACACTTCTGCAAGCTGGAGACATGGTGTCCTGGCGCCATCCATCCCCAGGGAGGCAGGGCACAAGGGCCAGGAGGTCAGCATGAGGGCTGTAGGGCCTATACTCTTTCCCTGAGGAGCTGGTTGAGGGTTGGATGACATCAGTCCATGCTGTAGGTCTCACTCTGTTTGCAGCTTGTTTTTGGGAGGATGAGGATGATCATGTGTGGCTGGAGTTGTCTTGAGCTCTAGGTAGAGGCTGTGACCTGCTTTCTGTGTCACTAGTGGGACATGATGCTCTGTGGTTGTATTATTGCATTTTTGGGACCTCTTGGGTCCTAGATCCAAGGCTGCTCTCACTTCTCCTGCCCTAGGTAATAAACCCAGTTATAGCTTTGCATCTTGGTGTTGAATGTGGTGAAATGCTATTCTCCACAGGTTCTATGGGTCCCTGAAGCACCATGGGAAGCCTCTGACATCCAGAAATGGCATTCTGCACATGCCAGGGCTCCCCTTCTTCTACCTGTCTGAGGTTTCCTAGGTTTGGAGCACCAGGGACCTCTAGGGGAGGGAACAAAGGCCTCAGCAGCCCTGGTTCTTGCCTTGTGCCCTCCTGCTGTGAAGGCTGGGCTGCGAGGTGGAGAAGAAGCTATGGTACCTTTGGCTGAGACCCATAGGCTGTCTCCATGGCAACCATTGGTGCACAAAAATCGCACTTGGGAAGCCAGGCTGTGGTGGTTCCTGGACGTGGTACTGCCTTTGCCATCCATCTGATGTGCCGGGGCCTGGTCCTCAGGCCTACTCTGACTCCTGCTCTGTGCAAGCTGGGGCAGGAGGTGCAGTGCAGCTTGCCTCTTTCCCGCAGAGTGTATGACCCCTGCAGCTCCAGGTGCCTGCTGCCCTTTACCTGGTTGCTGACATGGGTCACGCGATGCTGATGCTGCCATTTCAGCATCCTAGGCATGTCTGCTGAGTGGGGTCTCTTGGAAGCTTCACTGCAGCCTACGAGACCCTCCGCATTATTCTGCATTAAAGATGAAAGGTGCTAGCACAGGCTAGCGCCTCCCCCAGCAGGTTCTTCCTGGGATCCCAGTCACTTGGGCCTTTAGCATGACCCACCTGCGTTTCTGAAACTCACAAAGGACACAGCAGCACCCTGTAGATGTCTCTACTCTGCCCCCAGCAGGGCAGGGCCCTGGACCAGATCCCATTGCTAGAGCTCCAGCATCCTGAAATGATGACTGGGTGCCCATCTCTAGGCCTTTCCTTCTAACTTGCTGTTGAAACTAAGGTGGGCTTAATGTCAAAGGGGTGGACTTTGGCAGTTGTGTTGGGACAACAGATAGCATTGTCCTGGCAGCTGGAGATTTTCAGGCACCATACCTTGCTTCCTTGCGTGGAGAAGACAGAATGGGAGCCTCAAAGCAGATGAGCGGTGTTTTTTCTCTGTTTTGAGGGACAAGCTTGGGGACTCTATCCACTTTGCATGTGCCTAGTAGAGGGTGCACTTATCAGGCTCAATGCCACCCTGTCATGATTCTGACAGGTGTTCTGTATGACTAGCATGCGGACGTGTTGCCTGTATGAAACTGGTGGTTAAAGTTAGTTTTAAAAAATTCAGGGCTGGTGAGATGGCTCAGTGGTCTAAAGCACCTACTTAGAACAAGCTAAGCCATGCAAAGCACAGGGACCGCGGTTCAATCCCCCAGCACCACATGCCGGCCTGCTCGCCCCCTGGTGGGCTGAGCTGGCCACACACAAAAAATAAATAAATAAATAAATAAATAAATAAATAAATAAATAAAATAATTTAAAAAAAAATAAAAAATTCATCCTCATAATTCCAGCATCCTGGGAGACTGAGACAAGAGGATCACAAGTTCAGTTAATCCATCATGGACAACTTAGTGAATTAGGGAAATCCCAACTCTGTTCCCTCCCTCCCTGCCTTCCTCCCTCTTCTCTATTGCTACCTCCTTTTGGTCTCTCTATCCTCTCTGTAGTTACAGCTGTTTATCTCTGTCTCTACCTCTGCCTGTGTCTCATCTTTCTGAAAGGAATGTGCAGATGCTGGCTTCAGGAGTTGAGGCTGAGGTTTATGTATGTGATGGAAGGGAAGGAGCTGAGGACAATGGAGAACAGCCGCTCTGCGTCACATACTTTGCATCACGTTGGCACTGTGTCTCTGCTGTGCCTGCCCTGGCCACGTGTCAGCCGTGTATGTGTCTGTTTGCACAGTGTGGAAATTTCCTTGTCTGGTGTCCCATTGTTTTCTTTCCCCTTTTTCCTTGCAATAAAAGCCCTTGCACACCAGAACATGATGAGACAGATTTGAGGAAAATCTCAACAGTGTTCTTCAGCACTGGCATTGAGTAAACCCTGTCTTATCACCAAAAATTCCGTCCTTTGCTTCTGGAGGGAGCAACAGGCCTGTGTAGGTGGGCTGACTCTTACTCTGTGTGTGTATTGTGAAGACTATAGTACTGTTTGAATGGCTTCTAACTGTATGAATGTTGTATCAGTCAGGGTTTTACTAGAGGAACAGATACAATGCAGGGAACAGATATAACACAAGATGCACAAATGTATAAGAAATTACAAGATTGACTTGCCACAGTCAGCCACAGAGTTGGATGAGGCAGCGTATAGAGGGCCTCTGCACACTGGAGCCTGAAGGCTTCAGCCCATGGTCTGGAGCTCATCGCAGCGTTCCCTGCAAGTCTGTATCAGGAGGTCGCTGGGTCTGCGATGATGGAAGGCTGATGAGTCCACAACAGAAAGCTGAAGGAGCCAAGACGGAGGCTGAAGGGTCTGTGCCCGAAGCCAGGAGATGATGCCAAGCTGACTGTGAGGTCTGAAGTTAAAGGATATATGGGCTGCTTGTCATGACATGCCAGTTACTGCTAAGATGTCTCTCAGGTAGGTGGGTGTTCAAGAAGAAGGGGGTGGTGAATGAAAGCAAGAGACAGGAAAAGGAATATTGTGGGACTGTCCTGCTTCAAGGTTGTATATGGTGAGATTTTTGGACTTATGTGCAAACATGAGAAGCATAGAATTCTTTATCCTATTTGTAAAATATAATCTAATTTTTAAATGTTTTTTTATCATATTATGTAGGGACTTAAAGTTCAACCTATCAATACTTGATGAAAAATACCTGTTCCTTATTATGCCTAAGATGTTTGAAATGCATTGAGATGGTGAGGTTAAGCTTGATAGCCTAAATCGTTTGATAATAACAATAAGCTTGTCTTCTGGATGGTTAACAACCTAAGTTTGCAGACCAAAATTAGAGAAAAAGGAGGGCTACAAGGAAAGCCAACATTTTGGCCCTAGCCTTCTAAGGTCAATTAAGACTCAGGACATATGAGAACTTGTACTGTAACATCATGTACCTCGGTAGTGTCCCAAATTTTCTGATCAAGGAGATTATGGGGCCAAAGAGGAAAGTGATCGATGACGTAGAGTGTGCCTAAGGAGAGTCACATGGGGAGAAGACACTCTCTCAGGCTTTCACAGAGAACACATTGGCCAAGCAATGGCCGTGACTCATCCACATGGCTGACACTGACAAAGGTTCTACAATCTGAGGTACAGGATCTCAGCATAAATCCTGAGGGCATTTCACTGACCTTCTCAGATCAAAAAGCTACAACTCTTGTTGCATAGGTCCTGCTTTACCTTGGTCTTAACCATCCAGTAGAAAAGTATGAAGACGAAATATAGGAAGTAAAGCCATGTTGTTATGTTGAGCTGTGGGGGACTCAGGTCAATAATTTCTGACATTGCCAGTTAAACAGAAGACCCAATGCTATTATGGGCTACTGGACTCTTTTAGAATATTTTGCTGAATTTACACACCTATAATATTCAATAATGGAACTTAAAAAAAATGGGGTATAACTATGAATGTCCATTTTGTATCTGTGTATTGAAAGTGGTTGGGATAGATATATAGTTGCATTTTCTTAATGAATAGAATGATTTTTTCTAATGGTGTTTATAAGTAGGATCACAAGTCTGCATCTTGTACAGCAGTTAACCACTAAGAAGAATATATGCAGTGTATTATTTGTTGAAACTATACTTTCGATTTGATTTGAAACTGTCTCATTGCTATATGTTTATCAATAAAACTTTGAAAAGAAAAAAAAAAGGATATATATATGTCCTGTAAGCGATGAGTCGCTCTAGGGTGGGCCCTCCACACCTGAGGGAGGGGCCCCACACCTCAGAGTGTAGAATCGCTAAGCCCAAGCCTTCAGCTTCCCACGTTCACGCAATGTATCAACCACTGCAAACGTGTAAGTGTATTTATGTACACACATACAGGTATATGTTTCTCAATTTCCCTTTGACCCCTCCACATTGTTTTTAACATTTTTCTACATTAGTATATGTACGTTTAATTTTGCCCACTCAGCCATTTTAACTGTAAAATAACCGGCCATTGTACATATATTCCACGATTAACTTTTTCTTTCTTATCAAAAGCAGTAGGCAATTTTTTTTTTTTTTTTTTGGTGGTGCCATAGGTTGAACTCAGGACCTTGTGCTTGCCAGGCAAGCACTTATTGTACTGAGCTATCTCCCCGGCCTGGCAGTTGGCAATTCTAGTTTCATTATTATCAACAGTACTGTGAACACATCTATCTATATTGTTTAGAGTGGCTTCCTGAGTCATAGGCTGGCCATTTAAACCTTGACTGGAATTGGTGCTCTCCGAAGTGATTCTATGGGCTGCTCTTCCTCTGACGGAACTGTTAGAAGAGAGATTCTCAGGCTTCCTTGGGCCAAGCCAGGGTGTGGGATGGCATCTCTTCACTGCTGTAATTTATGTTTCTCTGGTTCCCACTGGTTTTAAGCATCTTTGTTCCTCTTACGATTTGTTGATTTTTCTGGTCTGGTTTTTGTACTTTTCATTGAATTTTAGGCAGTTCTGCTATCTGCTTTGCACATACCTCTTTTGCATTTTTTTAACAGTACTTTCTGTGGTGCTGTTTAATTTCATTACAGGCCCGTTTGCCTCTGTTGTATGTCTGTGGCTCTCGCGCGGTCTCTAGGTAGCACCCCCAGCCCCAGCATCACAGGGCTGCTCTCTTGCGTGTTTTCCAGTTGGCTTCTCTCTTAGTCAAGGGTACATTTCAAGTCCCTTTGTGGACATTGCTGGACCTTTCTTTCATACAAGCAGTTGGGTTACCCAGCATCTTGTGACGGCTTCATCCCTGGCCAGGCAGCCACCCTTGATATGTGGGCCTTTCCTATGCTCTCGTTTCTGTCCCAGTCTGTCCCTGTCTGCCACCGGTTGACATAAATGCTGTAGTGTTGCAGTGACTAAGCTCAAGTGAGGGCTGCATTGCCCTTTGTCTTTCCTCCTGGCCTTTTGCTCTTCCACATGAAGTTAGTGATGAATTTGTTAAGATCTACTAAGACTCTATTGAGGGGGCTGGTGAGATGGCTCAGTGGTCTAAAGCACCTACTTAGAACAAGCTTAGCAAAACGCAGGGACCGCGGTTCAATCCCCCAGTACCACATGCCAGCCAGCCCTGCCCCCTGGTGGGCTGAGCTGGCCACACACACACACACACACACACACATATAAATAAAATTAAAAAAAAAAAAAAGACTCTATTGAGATCTTTTTTGCAGAGTTCTGTTGAGTTATAAATCACACACCATGCAGTATTTCCACTTAAAATTTATCACATTATCTTAAAAATTATAGTAAGATATAATAGGAAATTTCCCATTTAAATAATTTGCAGTGTACAGTTCAGTGACATCAATTAAATTTATAGTGTAGTTCCCCAAATGTTTTCATTACCCCAGACAAAGAACGTTTGTGCTCATTGTAATTGCTGGACCCCACCCTCAGCCTTTGGTAATCTCTCACCCTTTTGACTGTGAATTTGCCTTTCCTTTGTACCTAATATTGTTGGAACCATGTTCCTTTACATCTGAGTTATTTCATTTGAGTAATATGTCCCAAGTTGTAGCAGATTAGAACTTCATTTCTTTTTAGGGCTAAATGCCCCATGTGTGCACGGGCACATTTTCCTTCTCATTCCTGCAAGGGGCACATTCCTTAATGCTGTCAGCACTGGTGTGTAAAGGTCACGTGGGGCCTAGCTTTAGGCATTTGGCGTGTTTGCCTGGACATAGGCTTGTCAGATCATGCACTGACTGTTGCCCTCTGTGAGGAGCCTTGACGTCATTTTCCATCATGGCTGCACAATTTTGCATTCCCAGCAGTGCATGAAGTTCTAATTTCACCACTTTTGCCAGTTACTTGTCAATTTCTGTTTATTTTTGCCACTAGCCATTTTAGTGAGTATGAGGTGGGTCTTCACTTTTTTTTTTTTTCTCCTCTCCAGTAGAAGAACCCAGGGTACCTTCACACTGAATTACATGTCTGGTCCTCTATTTTTTAAAAAATTGAGTCAATTTCATTAAGTTTGCAAATTGCCTAGCCTGGGCTTCATCTTGCACCTCTCCTGCTGTAGCCTCCAGAGACCAGGAATTGTAGGTACACACCAGCACGCTGACTTCATGGTGGGTTGATTTGGGTTATTCTGGTGGTAGGTGGTATCACACTTCTTCATGTGGTCATTTGCCATTTGTATTTCTTTGAAGAAATGTTTATTGCCTTGCCCATTTTCAAATTTTAGTTTGAGTTGTAGGAATTTTTTTTTTTTTAACTCATATATATCTCAAATTTTGTCCCTTGTTGCCATGTATCTAGAGCAGTTACAGAACATACAGGAACACACACACATATACACACACACTCAAAAACACGCATACACAGCCTTCACCAAGAATCTTGGGTACAATTTAAAGGTGGCACCCACAGGTTGTTGGTCAGTTGGCTGTGGGATGTAAGAGAGAGGAGTAGGGGTGAAGGCTGGTTTTGGCTTAAGCAGGTGACAGGAAAAGGAGCAAGATTGGGAGCAAGAATGAAAAGTCATTGTGATGTAACAACACTGAACTTTAAGATATGCTTTAATTTATTTTAAAGGAAAAAAGTTCTTTAGTTATGTAATATTTGATATGCTTTCTTTTTATGATCTCAACAGAATTGTTAAAAAGAAAGGTGGAAATATGGGTCTCCAGGTCTGGGTTGAAGAAGTAACTTGGGGATGATGGGCACGTTGTGGGTTTCAAAGCTAGTGGGCAGATTCTACATGCTGTGAGCCCTGGGCCGTCCATATTTTGAGTCTGGTGGGGACAAAGCTGCCCAAGGGATGAGATGGAGCCCTCAGGAAGAGAAGAACAGGAGAAGGATGATCACAGGGCAAGAGATAAGACTGACCTTAGGTTGGTAAGAGGGAGGCTTGACATGGCATTTTGTGTGAAGTGGTAAGGACAGAACACAATATTTTTTGGGAAAGCTAGAAAGAGGCAATCTCAGCACCCCAGAAGGCTGAGGCAGAAGGGTCACATGTTCAAGCCTAGCATGGCTATTTAACAAAACTGTCTTAAAATTTTTTTTTTTAACAAAGAGCTGTGGACATAACTCTGCAGTGGTCCTGATGTATTCTTGGTTCATTCCCCAGTCTCTGTCTGTCTGTCTGTCTGTCTGTCTGTCTGTGTGTCTCTGTCACACACACACACACACACACACACACACATGCATGAGGGAAAGGACATGGGAATCCAAGGATCAACACTTTCTGTGAGATTTGATGTGAAAAGGGCAGAAAAGTGCTCTGGTAGGAAATACAGTATGTTTTTGCTTTTTTAAGATTTGAGATAGATCTTTACGCTGATGGAACTGGTCCCAACAGGTTTTGGTTTTTGTACTGGGGATCGAACTCGGGACTTTGTGCGTGCCAGGCAATTATGCCACTACTCCCTGGCAGTTTTTCTTTTCTTCTCTCTTTTCTCTTTTCTCTCTTCTCTTCTCTTTTCTTTCTTTCTTTCTTTCTTTCTTTCTTTCTTTTTTTGAGACAGGGTCTCACTATGTAGTTCAGATTGGCCTTGAACTTATTTTGTAGCTTAGGCTGTCCTCAACTCTCTGATCTTCCTGCTTCAGCCTTGCAAATGCTGGGTTTATAGATGTGTTTTTAACACTATATTACATTTTAATTGACATATAGCAATTGTGTAGATTTAGAGGTCACAGTGAGATGTTCCAGTGCTGCGGACAGTGGGTAATGATGGGAGCAAGGCCCTGGCCTTCCACAGCCTGCAGCGTTTGTCATCTTCCGCTGGTTGTCACACTGGTCACTGCACTGTGTGTGGTGTGCGAGGCTGCCTCTCTGTCCCTGTGAACCATTCTGCCCATCCTCTCTCTCCATGCTCTTCTTGGCTTCTGATAACCACTGTTCTGTTCTTCACTTCTGTGAGATTGGCTTTTTTAGCTTCCACAGATAAATGAAAACATGTATTTGTTTTTCTAGGCCCGATTTTTTCTCTCATTTTATATGTTTGGTACAGGGTCTTACTATGCAGCCCAGACTCGTGGGGATCCTCAGCCTCCCCAGCTCTGGGACTAGAGGTGTGCGCTACCACTCCTGGACTTGGTCACAAGCTCAGTGCACCCTGGGGGCAGGGCCAGCGCGGCATGGGGGACCTGGGATCGAACCCTGGTCACCACACTTGCCTAAGCAGGCACTTAGTCCATCTAGGCCCAGTTTTGTTCCACTAAACAGTGTCCTCAAGGTTCATCCACATGACCACAAAAGGCAAGATTTTATTCTTTTAATGGCTGAATAATACTCTACTGTATCTTTTTACCAGTTTATTTGTCCATGCTTCTGGAGAACACCCAGACCGACTCTGTGCCTTGGCTGTCGGGTGCAGGGCTGCAGTAACACGAGACTGAAGATGTCCGTTGGGCATACTGATTTCTTTTTCTTTGGAGTTATACCCACTGGTTGGGCACTAGATAGCGTGCTAGCTCTAGCTCTTGTTTTTTGAGAAATCACCATTCTTTTCCCACATAAGTCTGTATGAGTTTACATTCCCATCAGCAGTGCAAGAGAGTTCCCCTTTCCCAATATAACCTTTATTTTTTATCTTTTAGATAATAGCCTTTCTACTGGGATGAGATGGTATTGCACTGTGGTTTTTTTAATGTATTTAGTACAGGGTCTGCAGGGTCTCACTACACAGATTGGACTGGTGGTGCTCCTCCTGTTTTTAGCCTCCCAGGCGCTGGGATTACAGGCTCCCATGATGCTCAGTCTCTGCTTCATGGTCTTGATTTCCATTTCCCTGATGATTAGTGATGCTGAACATTTTAATGTGTTGTTTTCATTTGAATGTCTTGAGAAGTGTTTATTCAGATCATTTGCCCATTTAAATATAGCATTTTTTTCTGTTGGATTGAGTTCCTTGTATATTCTGTATCTGGATAAATAGTATGCACATACTTTTTCCATTCTGTAATTTATCTATATATTTTTGTTGATTATTTCCTTTACTGGGCAGCTTTTTAGTTTGATGTAATTCTACTTGTTCTTGGATTTGTTGCCTGTGTTTTTGAAGTCATATCCAAAATCTCTGCCTAAACCAATATCCTGTGCTGTCCTTTGATGTTTTCTTTTGAGAATTTCGTAGATCTTTCATTTAAATTTTTTATTTAGTATGAATTGAGTTTTGGTTCTGGTGAGTGACAGGAGCCTTATTTTGTTCTTTCATGCGTGGATGTCCAGTTTTTATGGCACCACTTATTGTAGAGACTGTCGTTTGTCTGATGTGTCTTCTGTGAAAGTCAGTGGCCTAGGGCTGGGTGTGGTGGTGGCATTCAGGAGGCTGGGGCAGGAGAATTGGTGCAAGTTCAAGACCAGCCTGGGCTACAAAGAGGCGCTAAAAGCCAGCCTGAGCTGCATAATGAGACCCCATTTCCACAGGACAAATAAAATCAATCAATCAATAAGTAGTGTCAGCTGGTTATAGATATGTGGATGTATTTCTGGGATTTCTCTATTATATTGCTCTGGGTGTCTGATTTATGTTTATATTATGTTGTATTGATTATTGTGATCTTCTGGTATGGTTTGGAGTCAGATATTATGTCATTCCCAGTTTTGTTCTTTTTGGTCATTATTGATTTGACTACTACCTGTTATATTTCATATGAATTTTATTATTTCTGTAAAGAAGCTAGATTGCATTGAGTCTGTAGTACACTTTGGGTAGCTTGGACATTTTAACAGTATTAATTCTTCCCATTCATAAACATAAGATATTGTCTTGGTTACTTTTCTCTCATTGCTGAGACAGAATTCTCAACACCCCAAATTAAGGAAGGAAAGATTTATTTAGCTCAGTTTGTAGAGGTTTCAGTCTGTAATCAGCTGACTCGAAGGCAGGGTGGTGTGGCGCAGGGGCTACCATGTAAGGCTGCAGAAGACAGTAAGGAGACAAGAGTAAAAATGCAGGGGCTGGTGGGAAACAAGCCTCTTTTCCTCCCTTATATTTTAAGCAGCCTGTCTTGTCCCCCAGGGCCGGTGTAGCACTCACAGCATCTCTATGCCCTCCTCTTGCACAGGATGAGGGTATTTACAAATGGAGGACCCTGACACCCTCCTGTGTCACTTAGTTAAACTTCTAAATTTCTCAGGTTGACACAGTGTATCAGCCATTCCAGATATCTTTCTGCTTTTAGTTTCCTCTTTAGTATCTATAGTCAGTATTTTGTATTTTAATATGTTCTTGACAGTACTGTAATGCACATGTCTCAGTGCCAGCCAGCTGGCTTGCAACACTGGTGGCACAGATGTGACTGTCCTATTGCACGGCTTCTTATTAATTTTATTATTAAAAAGACTCATAAAGATGACTAGACCTATTTGTGCCATCAGAGGTAAAAACTGCTGATGAAACAGTCATGGATATTCTGCCAGTGGACCAGGCGAGTGGAGTCTGTTAAATGTAGTTTTATTTATTTATTTATTTATTTATTTATTTATTTTTGGTGGAACCAGGGATTGAACTCAGGCCCTTGAGCTTGCCAGGCAAGCGCTTATTCCACTGAGCCATCTCCCTGGCCCACAGTTATATTTATTAATAAGTATTTTATATTTTTGTTGTTATAAATAGGATTACTTTCTTAAATTTTTTTATTTACTTCATTATTGTGGTATAGAAATACACTAGTTTTTGTATGCTGCAACTTTACTGAATTTATCAGTTATAATGAAAAAAATAAATACATATGTCATCTGTGAACAGGGATGGCTTAGCCTTTTAAGTTTGGATACCCTTTCTTTTGCTTATCTGACTGCTCTGGATAAGACATCCAGTACCCACTTGGTAAGAGTGATGTAAGCAGGCGTTCTTGCTTTGTTCCGGATCTCAGAGGAAATGTTTTCAACTTTTCCCTGTTCAGTGTTGTTAGCTGTGTCTGTCATGTATAGCCTTGTATGCTCCTTCCAGGCTTAGTATGAAGAGTGTTGTCAGTAAGTGTGGTTGAATTTTCTTAAATGCCTTCTCTGTACTTGTTGAGGTGATCACACAGTTTTTTTTCAGAACTGGGGATTGAACTGAGGCCCTTAAGTTTGCCAGGGAAGCGCTTATTCTACTGAGCCATCTCCCTGGCCCCAATCGTACAGTTTTTATCTTTTATTCTGTGAATGGCATGAATCATGTTTACTGATCTGTAAATGTTAACCATCCCTGAATACTTGGGCTAAGTCCCATGTGATCATGGTATATAATATTTTCCATGTGTTGTTGGTTTTGCAAATATTTTGTTCATAATTTTGTGTCTGTGTTTGTCAGGGATATCTTGGTCTGTACTTTTCTTTTTGTTGTATCCCTGTCTGGTTTTTGTGTCAGGACAATGATGGTTTCATAGAATGAGATCAGAAGGATTCCCTCCTATTCA
>NW_004524699.1:169207-170913 GCF_000260255.1 Octodon degus | reverse complement strand
GTGCTGAGCTGGCCACCGGGACTGTGGTGTGGAGGCTGAAAACAGGAGGATCACTATGAGTCTGCACTGTGTAGTGAGACCCTGTACCAAATACATTAACTAACTAACCAAGATTAGTTTGGTAGAATCAAAAGTAAGGCCATTCAGAGCTGGGCCTTTCTTTGTTGGGAAACTTTTTCTTACTGATTCAGTTTCATTATTGATTGTTGGTTGGTTATGTTTCCTGTTTCTCGTGGCTCCATCTTGGGGGGTTATACATATTTAGTAAGTCGCCCATTTCTTCTAGGTTTTCCAGTTCCTTGGTGTGTAGTGCATAATCATTCTAACAATTCTTTTCAATGAGGTCAGTTGTAATATATCCTCTTTGGTA
Organism: Octodon degus; assembly: GCF_000260255.1. Taxonomy (NCBI): domain Eukaryota; kingdom Metazoa; phylum Chordata; class Mammalia; order Rodentia; family Octodontidae; genus Octodon; species Octodon degus. The sequence goes on along the minus strand of NW_004524699.1, from coordinate 170,543 downwards.
TGCTTTTTGAGTCACGTACTTTATTTTTCTTTTAGTTTGGCGTACAGGTTTGTTGCTTCTTTCTTTCTCTCTCTCTCTTTTTTTTTTTTTTTTTTTTTTTTTTTTTGTGGAACTGGGGATTGAACTCAGGCCCTTGCACTTGCCAGGCAAGCGCTTATTCTACTGAGTCGTCTCCCCAGCCCCTCCTGAAGACTATTCTATGTACTGATGAGAACAGTGTGTATCCTCACTTTTACTCTGAGTATTGTTGTACTGCTGAAGTGAGTTCCTTATAGGAAATGTGGTGGGTTTTGATTCAGGGATAATTTTACCCATTTAAATCCAAGGTAGTTCTTCATAGATAACAATCTATTCCTCTAATTATGTAATTTTTTCTGGTTATTTTGTATTTTCTCTCTTATTGTTAATTGTGGATTGATGGTTTTCTGTAGTGGTAAAATTTGATTTTCTTCTCTGTCATTTGTGTATCCACCATTAAGTTTTACATTTTCAAGATGGTAGTTGTAGTCCTTTTCCTTCTAGGTACAGGGTTCCTTTAAGTGACTCTTGTAGGGATAGTCTGGTGAGGATGATTTCCTTTAGTTTTTGTGCTTTAGAAAGCCTTAGTTCTCTTCATTTCTGTATCCTTAGCTCACAGGGCTTTGTTTTTCCTTCAGCACTGTATTTATCATTCCATTTTCTCCTGGCCTGAAATAATTTTTGCTGATAAATCTTTCAGTTAATGGGAATTTCCTTATATGTGACTTGATTTTTATCTCTCAATGCTTTTAGAATTCTTTGTTTTTACTTTTGCAAGCTTAATTCTAATGTGCCTTGGAGAAGACCTCTTTGGTTATAGAGTTCTTTGAGCGTCATAGACCTGGATTTTCATATCTCTTCCAATCTTGAGAAAAATTCAGCTATTATTTTCTTGACTATGTTTTCTACATTTCTTCGCACTCTGGAAATCCCGTATGTAAGCATTTGTTTGCTTAACGAAATCTCATAGATCCTCTAGGCTTTCTTCAGTCTTTTTCATCGAATGGGTCAAAATATCTGTCTTCAAGAATTTATTTTTCTGTTGGTATAGCTGTCAAATGTATTTTCTGTTTCATTCTTTGAATTCTTTGGCTTCAAAATGTGATTTTTCAAAAATAAAGTCTTTCTCTGTTGAATTTCTCATTCAGATCACGAGGTTTTTGTTTTTTTTTTTTTAAACATTGTATTTATTTTATTTCTTTTTACTACTCATTTTCACTTTCTGAAGTAGCTATATTTTGCTTTGAAGAATAAATTTGAAGGTCATCTTATTTGCATTTACTCACATATTCCTCCCCCAATCCCTTTTTTTTTTTTT